>NC_062549.1:62835940-63138970 GCF_016906955.1 Phacochoerus africanus
TTATAGTAAATCTTCTTTTACATTGTAGTTGCTAGATTTCTTCTTAAAGGGTTTGTAAGTTTTGGCAAGAAGTCAGAAATTCCAACTCTAAAATGAATTTTCTGACTCAATTTTGAAAATAAATTCTTAAGTTTAGATGCTTAGGGGAGAAACAGCTGGAGAATTCAGGAGCCTCCCATATTTTAATATGAAGTGACGTCATTACTGTCAAGGCTTCCAAGAACTCCCTAAATGGTGTTTAAGCAACATCTCAAAGCAAAGTGAGGACTTTGGGAAGGTGGTATGTTCCTCCTTGGTATCTAGATTCAGTGCCACAATGTATTTTTCTATTGGAAACTTGATTTAATGTTCTCCTTCTGTTAGAAAAGTATACCAACTCTATATCAACTAACGTGCATTTTCAAAGCTAAAGCTATCAATACCAACATACTCTGCTTAGCCTCTTTTAACAGGACATCTAGCAAAAGGAAGCTGCTTTCCTAAGTATTTAACTGCAAATTGTATGGGGTTTCTTTAAAAATCTGGTTATATCCGATACCATACAATTCAGCAAAGTAATCATGCAGAGAGAGTAGGTATAAGACAGTAAAATGTCAGAGCATTTCGTGTAGGCAAAAGTTCAGAGTTGGGAAACCACGCTTCATCTCAGTCAAAGGTTATTGGCAAAAACAATCCTGGGGTCTGTGGTTTGTCACTAGCCTCCTGATGGCTGGGTATCTGTTTAAGGAAGACGACTTGACTGAAATCAGCTGGAGTTTCTATGGCAGCTTTACACTTACCAGTCTTTACACAGGAAAACTACAGTCCACCTGCAATTTATGTATATCCTTAATTTCAAGCACTGGTTCTGTTTTACTCAGAATTATAAACACACAAGATTCCTGTTAAACGCTATTGCCAAGTTTATTCTGCTGTGCTGGTCTTTACTCACCTGATCCACCCCTTTGCCACTTGCTGCCTGTTCTTGTGGACCCCTGGCAACAAGGGCTTCTATTCAGCTCTCTAACCCCACCGCACACAACACCCTCCCCCCCATACATGTGAGTGCAGACACAGACACACTTCAAGTCCTCCCAACTATATTTGGCCATCTCCTTACTCATTTAAGACACAGATACGAGTTACCTCACATCACTTATATGTCCATTTCTAGAGCTTTGGGAATGAATTAAGTACACTCCTGTTGAAAAATAAAACATGAAAATAAACTTCTCCCAGGATGAAAGAAATAGTTTAATGTTCAAAGGGCAACAATTTGAATAAGTACTTCTAAAGCCAGATTAAGTTTTTAAGCTGTGGCTAAAAAATTAATGAGGTTTAACGTGACCTATTTAGGAGAAACAGTTCTTTGGTACATTCTGTGAGAAGGCTAAGCCGCCTATGGAAAACAACAACAACAAACAAAAAACCTATTTCTTTACCCTTTCTTTATTGGATCCTACCTGCCTGCAAAAGTAAAGGGGAGATACTGTGGGGGGAAGAAAAGTGTAACATGGGTCACGAGTGTACTGTGAGAATGGAGAGCTTCACACCTGCCATTATGGATGATATAAGCCCAGCTGGAAACCTGGGGTTAGTTTGGTCCCCAGGGCAGAGGGCTCTCCCTTCTGACGTAACAGCTCTGATGGTTAAGAGCTGATAAGGTCTAAGTCGCTGCTTTGGCAGGTCTCTCGAGCTCCCCGTCCCCTATTACAGGGACTCTAGGGTCCTATCAGGGAGAATTCTGTTCTCCAAAGAGATGCATCTTCTCAGCTGAGAACGTTCTGGGATGTACCCCAATAGGACAATGCCAGAGACTCTGGGGATGGTCAACAGAAGGTAAGTGACTGCCAGGGTGGCCTGACCACTCCCGCTGGGCCACAAACGCTGATCTCAGAGTCTTTGGCACTTTCTAAAATGTGGCTGAGCAGTCATTTGGAAGCCTAAACTCTGACTTTAGAAATTCATAAGAACAACCAATGTTTTACAAACTCAACAGAAAGTAAAATAAATAAACCCAGGGTTTTATGCTCCCTCTTGTTATTTTTATGGCAATCTTTCAAACTAGTTCAAAATGTTCACTCCTCTACCCTCTCCAGAAATACTGGATTGGGGCGGGGGGAGAGAAAGAAAGAAAACAATGATTTAATAGTAAGCAGCATACACTGTAATTCACCCGGAGGGAATAGCAAATTGGAAGGGAGTTTGTGGTGAAAGTGTGCAGGTGGCTTTCAGGCTGGTACTGAAGTCTCGATCTTTCCCAACCTCCTTGCTAAGGAGGGCCCAGTAATAAAAACAAGGATGTTTATATTTACCCAGAAGTGCGCGTGGCAATTGACCATCATGGTTCTCTCGATTAGCTCATCAGGACACTCCAGCAGGTGATGCCCAGAGACCACGCCGGCATTATTGACCAGGACTGAGACCTCGCCAACCTCCTTGCGGACCCTTTCCGCCGTCAGGTAGACATTCTCTCTCTTTCCCACATCACAGGTGTAGGTAAAAACCTGCAAGTTACAGTGTGGCAGAATTTCTTCCTCACCATTGCCAGCTGTCCTCAGAAGTTCAGATGAAGCGGGAAAAAAAAAAAAAAAACACAACAGAACAGAGAAGGGGTGGGGGGTTGCAAAACGTGAGTCATGTGGCCATCAGCAGGACAAAGATCATACAAAACAAAAATACTACAGTGAGCTTCAAATTTCTAACACCGTAAGGCTTGCCAATGACTGAACTTACAGCTGCCTTCCTCCCCCCAAAAGTCTTTGGGAATTACAGCAATTTACTGGATAACTTTGCTTAGGGGAAAATCATGTAATTGTGACAAGCCCAATGCAAGTCGGACCTCAAGGGATCGGCTTCCTGGAGCTAAAGACACCTGGAATGAACTGATCTCAGCTCCAAGAGCAGCAACCCCTCCTCCCAAACACACACGCTACACACTCCTCTTCTGGGAGGAACAGCGGCCAAAAGAGGCTCTTACTTCAGTACCAGTACCCTTCAAGTGGAAGCTCACCTCAAGGCTCACAAGTCAATACTGTAATTAATTATCTGAATTCATCCAAAGCCAAGAAATAAACATCAGGCGGCTCATGAAAAATTAAGAGTCACATGCTGGTTTGTTCTAACTGGAGTAGTTAAATTCCTCTAAAAAGCACCCTCACATAAATCAAGTTTACAGATAAATATGCAATTTTACCACAAAAGGAACCCAATTCAAAAACCGAAATCTCTTCCCTGGAAACAAATACCATTCTCTTTCAGGTTTCCACAGAGAGCACAAAAATCTGTATTTTGCTACCCTCATACCAATGTTGAAAATGTACCAGTTTTGACCTTTGATTTTTCTGACCTAAAAATGCAGGTGCCAGTAATTTTGGTGACAAATGATGGCTATGGGGGAGGGGTGCTGCTCAAATTAATCTTCTGGATATAGTTAAATGTTTTCCCTGGAAATGAAGAAGTGTCAAAAAAAAAAAAAAAAAAAAGCAAGAGCCATTATCAACTCTCCTGGATCAATACTTATGGTTGGTGATGGTCTCCGCTTTGGCTAAAAAAAAATCTCAGATTCAGGTTAATAAATATCCAGAAATGTAGACTTTCCAAAAGTTACCAAAAAGATGGAATGCATTTTACAATAAGGCTTAAATCCTTCAAAGCGTTTTTCCTTAAGAGACGAGGTATCTTTCAATCAGGCTGAGTACGTAACTAAAGTACTGACTTATCTCTAGTGAAACAATGTTAATTATTTCCCTCTGGCTAAAGTTAGAGTGAAATCATCAAATGCTGCCCTAGTTTCTGAGGTTCAGACCTCAGGAACCAGCACACATGCACCACCAGTCCACTCTGAGAACAACTTCGCAAAGACACTAGTTTCCCATTTCTCTAGGATTCAAACTGGTAGTAACAAGTTCCCTTGCCTGCCTTAGCCCGAAGGCTTCCGAAACCCCAGAGTCGTCCCCTAAAGGACAGGTCCTCCGTTAAGACAAGGTTTTGGCGCACTTTCTCCCTTCTAATGCAGAGGTGATCATGTTCCTTTATCAGGGGGCAAATTCCACTCGCAGAAGACAGGGCTGGGGCGGGAGGGGGTGTTCTCTTCCTCGAGACCCAGGCTGACAGTGACAGTGGGGTTTAGGGGCTCTCCGGGGTAGGGCACGCGGGGGTGGGAAGGGGCTTGACCCAACAATGCTCGGGCGCAGGTCCCAGTTACCTTGCAGCGCCGCGGCGTCCGCCGCCTCCAGGTCGCGGTAGATGTGGCGCACCATGCCCGCCGTCTCCTCGTTGCTCTGCGTGTTGATGTCCCAGAGCACCAGCAGCGCCCGGCGCCGGGCGAACTCGAGCGCGAAGAGGCGACCCAGGCCGCTGCCGGCACCCGTAATGAGGCACACCTGGCCCGCCACGCTCTTCTCCTTGGGCCGCACCAGCCAGCGCGCCGCGGCCAGCACGAACGCCCAGAGCACTTTGAAAGTGACCACGAAGAACTCCACCACGATGTTCATCGCGACGGCCGGGTCTCCGCAGGAGCCCAGCGCCCGCGCCCGCGTCCGCGCCCACCCCGTGCCGCGCAGCCCGGTTCCCGGCCCCGGGGCGCTTGTCAGAGCGACCGGGACAGAAGGCAGCGCCCCGCGCCCGCCCCCGAGGTGCCCGCCGGGCTAGAGTGCGCGGCGCCACTCCCGCTCGGGCTCGTCGCGGTGGCCCCGGGCTGTGCCCGCCGCCGCAGCCACCCGACTCGGCGCCTCCTGCCGGCGGCCGCCCGCCCGTCCCGGAGCGCCCGCCCCGCCGGCCGGTCCCGCTGCAGCGGCGGTGACAGCCGCGAGTTAGGCGGCGCGCGTGGCTCTCATGGCCAAGCTGCCACCGCCCGAGCGCCCCCGGAGCCGGCGCTGCGGCTCCCTCTCACCCCGGGGGAGGGGCGCACAGCGGAGACGGCACTGGCCGGCCGGCCGCCGCGGAGTTGTCAACTTAACCCAAGTTGCTAGAGGGTGGGAGAGTGGGGTGCGGGGCAGCGGGAACGCCTGGAAGGGGCGACTCGTTCGGCGCAGGCGAGCGCTCCGCAACGGCTTGCAGCTGCCTCCGCGGTCTCGTGTCCCCCTGCCCTGCACTCCCCGCGGCTGTCACTCGGGCACCGGGCTCCGCAGCACAGCGCCGCTTGAAAGTCGGAGCGCTCCCGGCCGCCTCTGAGAGGGCTCCACACTCCGCGCTATATAACCCGCGACCGGGAAGAGCCGGCGGCGGCATCGGCCCTCCCTCCGCTCGGCCTTCCCCGCCCCCGGGCGCACCCCGCCCCCGGCCCAGCCCCCAGCCCGCCCGCCAGTCGTCCGCCGAACCGCGGCGGGGCAGCCCCTCTCACAGGGCCGTGGCTGCAGCCTCCAGCCCTCCTCGCACCTCCCTTCGCGGTTCACACCCCCTGCCGTGGGGTGTCCCGGCCTCCGCCTGCCAGGCCCGACGGTAGGCAGTGCCCCGGCCATCCTCCTCCGGCCGTCGGGTCCTCGCTTGTCCCCGTCTCGTCACTTTGGTTAAGCAGGGGGCTCTGGGCGGCCCCGCCTGCGATCAGGCGCTGCAGAAGACAGCCCTGCGGGCTGAAGGAACGAAGAGAAGGACCTCAGCAGCGCGGCAACGGTCGTGCCTGTCTGCCACTAGGGTTGGCAAAGAGCCGAGAAGGCGATCAAAAGCCGGAGAGGCTTAGAATCGTAGTTGGTCCTTTGGAAGGTGGGCCAAAGGGCTCTCACTTTCCCCGGCTGGAATCACCACCACCGTGGTTCCCTACAGTCTCGGTCAAGCGTTGCCCTCCCGCCGGACGGGCAACGAAAGTGATGCATGCCGGGATTTGTAGTTCGCGCCTTGTTGGCGTGTCATTTGCAATATTACTGGGTAGAATACGAGCCGTATTCTGTCAACGCAGCCTAGGGACTAGGACCCCAAATAGTCTAGGCGTCAGCACTCTTTGCTCTCATCGTATTGATTAAAGAGTCTAACCAATGCATTCATTTTTCCCATAAGAATTTTACTCGAAACTTGGTCGTACGACGCTGAATCAGGAAGTTCTTAATTCTGCGTCCGCAAGGCGAATTCTCACTTCTGAATTCTTTTCTGGCTTATCCTGGGACACCTATGAGTCGTGGGGCTTCACGCTCGCCGACTTTAAGTGGACAGCGCGCATGCGCTAACTTCCTCTTTCCCGGCTGGAACCATGGAGGGCGCAGAGTAAGTTGCTCCTCGTCTTCTCCAGAATCCTTCTCCATCCCCGAAACCAGAGACCTTTTGTCTCCCTTTCCCCCGGTCCGATTGTAGCATGTACTTTTGCCAGCCTATTTGGGTGTTTGTGACGCTGTGTGACACTAGCGGTGGTCTCAGGCTAAGATGAGATTCCGGCGGCCTTGGGGCGGAGGCTTTGGAAACACCAGGAGCAAGGTGTGAGCGCTGAATGTGTGCGGGACTGACCAGTTGTCCAGTTTCCCTTCTTTTCAGGGAGACTCAGAGCCTCTGAATTGGGTTCTTCCGTAGCTGGCGTTTGCCCCAAGCCTCCCTGCCCCCCGGCCTTTACTTACAGCATGTGGAGTTTGAGGCTTGAACCGGGGCGGCAGTTGAGGTTTTGTTTTAGAGATTCTTACACCTTTTTAGATTGATTGGTAGTTCGCTGTCATTGTCTTGCATCAATTGCACATTTTAGCTGTCTGTATTTTTGTTGTGGGAGCCTGGAACTGATGGTAGATTAAGTCTGAATTGACTGTTTTTGTGACTCTTGGTCTGTGTTAAAAGTAGGGTAAAATGGCCCAGAAGTTCCCTCAAGTCTGTTTCTCACACCACGTCGTGCTACGGCAGTTGAAAATACATTTAGAGCCACAGGCATTAATAACGTTGAGACAGCGTGTTCGATAGAACAGGGGAATGCTGCGATGCTGTGAGCGTTCGAACTATTAATGTTTTGTCTGGTAGTGTCAAAGAGAAGAAAAAGAAGGTTCCTGCTGTGCCAGAAACCCTTAAGAAAAAGCGAAAGAATTTCGCAGAGCTTAGGATCAAGCGCCTGAGAAAGAAGTTTGCCCAGAAGATGGTAAGTTTTTTTGTGGCATCAGTTGTAGCATCTCCCTTTTAGAATGTCAGCACATGCTTTTGTGGAAAAAGGTTCAAGGGAAGGGTTTATACTTAACTGATAGTGCTAATTTTAAGTGGAAGCTAAAAAGCAGATGAGTAACTGATGTTGGTTTTCAGCTTCGAAAGGCAAGGAGGAAGCTTATCTACGAAAAAGCCAAGCACTATCACAAGGAATACAGGCAAATGTACAGAACTGAGATTCGAATGGCTAGGATGGCAAGAAAAGCTGGCAACTTCTATGTACCTGCGGAACCCAAATTGGCATTTGTCATCAGGATCAGAGGGTGAGTTCAGTTTTTATTGGCTTCTGGTTTTAAAGAGAAAGGTACCCAATCCTAGGGAAACTTCACGACAGGAGCAAGGAAATAGAAATATTGGGGGTGGTAAGTAGAACAGGGGTTTTGTTCTGTTGTTTTTGGTTTACTGCAGCTGCACCTGCAGCTTATGGAAGTTCCTCAGCTGGGGGTCACATTGGTGTTGCAGCTGACACCTTCACCGAAGCTTGTGGCAACTCCACACCCATAACTCACTGAGCAAGGATGGGGATCAAGCCTGCATCCTCACAGAAACAACATCAGGTCCTTAACCCGCTGAGCCACAGTGGGAACTTCCAGGAGGAGTTACTTAGTTAGTTAGTCTTTTCAGGGCCACACCTTCGTCCTATGGAGGTTCTCAGGCTAGGGGTTAAATAGGAGCTATAGCCTCTGGCCTACACCACAGCCACAGCAATGCCAGATCCGAGCCTCACCTGTGACCGCAACTCACGGCAACGCTGGATCTCTAACCCACTGAGCAAGGCCAGAGATCGAACCTTTGTCCTCATGAATGCTAGTCAGATTCGTTTCCACTGAGCCAAGACGGGAACTCCAGAAGGGGTTATTTTAATGGTTGGTTGTAAGTACTGTGCCCAAAGCATCTGTCCATTTCTAAGTGAGCACTTAGAGATTAACCTCAAAAATGTAGCCCTGTAAGTTCTGTAACAAAGATGTCTGCAAAACTAGGGAGTAATAAGAGGGCCAGGGAAGCTTTCAATTTCAAAGGTATGTGTCAAAAGACAGTTTACTTGGTGGGGGAGGCAAGTTGGGAGCAGGGATAGGATCTAGCCTGCGTGCTTATGGCAAAATCAAGAAGTCAGTTCCCCTGACATTGATGATCTAAGGAAAAAGTGGTCTTTGTGACATGACAGAATTCCTCTTTAGGTGGGACTTGTTGCCCAAAGTTATAGTGGTTTCCTGTCGTTTATTAGTAGAGATTATGATAAAAGCTAAATGAATTTTTTTGTTTTATCACTGCAGTATCAACGGTGTGAGCCCAAAGGTCAGAAAGGTGTTGCAGCTTCTTCGCCTCCGTCAGATCTTTAATGGCACCTTTGTGAAGCTCAACAAGGCTTCAATTAACATGCTGAGAATTGTGGAACCATATATCGCCTGGGGGTAAGTAGCTTTTGATTTCCCTTTGGTGGATTGGCTGTGATAGCAAGATGAATTTAGGTGTTTTGACAGGGAGAGTCAGGTGGTCATTTATACTTTTTTTTTAATATTTAGGTATCCAAATCTGAAGTCAGTAAATGAATTGATCTACAAGCGTGGTTACGGCAAAATCAACAAGAAGCGAATTGCCCTGACAGATAATGCATTGATTGCTCGTTCTCTTGGTAGGCTTTGTCTCTTTGGGGAAAAGTTACTATATTATTAGTTAGTTATAAAAGTTAGTTAGATAAACTATTTTTGGCATCTTATAGCCTAACCTCTCACTACTGTGAACCTTCCTGTGCTGCCTACAATGTTTATTTAAAATGGAAGGCATGATTTTTTTGAAATGTACCTTTGTAAATAAAGCAAGGTATTTTTTTCTTTCATATGTTACTCTACTTCTGTTTCTGTCGAAGCCTATAACTTGAATGCCTTAACATTGAGTACGACTTTAATAACCTTTAGATACTCTTGAAAATACTCAGGTAAATACGGCATCATCTGCATGGAGGATCTGATTCATGAGATCTATACTGTTGGAAAACGTTTCAAAGAAGCAAACAACTTCCTGTGGCCCTTCAAATTGTCTTCTCCACGAGGTGGAATGAAGAAAAAGACTACCCATTTTGTAGAAGGGGGAGATGCTGGCAACAGGGAAGACCAGATCAACAGACTTATTAGAAGGATGAATTAAGGTGAGTAAACTGCATCCTGAAAAATGTTTAATGCTGGAGGAAAAGTACTTTAAATGCCAATCAGGGTTTGGTTAAATTGGCAGTGTTTAGTGAGGGGGGAGTCAGTCATCTTATATGATCATAATTGATTTGGTTTCTCCTTTTTGAGGACATTTATTGAGGGGAGAAAACTTGGTTTTTTTCCTACTTAAAAATGGAAACTGAATTGGTACTTTGTTATAACTTCCTGCTTTGTATTAATCCTTAGTTAATTAAGGTGTTTAATAGGTGTTTTTTTTCCTTTCAGGTATCTCCATGATTATTTTTGTAATCTGGTCAATTAATAAATGGTGACTACTTTCAAACAGAAATGTGTTGCTGTCTTGGTGACTTCGTTGTCTTTGCTTTGCTGTCTCAACATGTGACAGATCTTGGTGTGACAAAATTAACCAGATCAAGAGCCTGTTGCATGAAAAACTTAGGGTCCAGTTTGTAGCCTGTGAAAAAACATTTCTTTTAGTTTATTAGACTTTCTTGTATAAAAAATTCTAATTTTTCACCATCGAGTTTGGCTAAACGGGTGTATTCTAAGGAAGCCTATTTTACAGGCCTTTGTGTATGATTTATAGATAAGACAATAGAGGTTCAGTTTACAAATAAAAATAAATTCTCTTATTCCATTTTCTTGGGCTTTGGCTTGCCTATAAAGTAGAAAGAAAATGCCCCCCTCCCTTTTTTTTTTTTAACGGCTACCCCCTTGGCATATGGAAGTTCCCTGGGCCAGGGAGCAAATCCACACCCCAGCTATGTCATTTTCTTAATGCATTTCACTTTTTGTGTTTTTGCTTTGCATTTTCTACCCATAATCAGGTGAGTTTTTAATGATTTCATTACATATTTTGTATATCATGGAGGAAAAAATGAATCTGTGGCCATGAATGCAATTTATTTGGAGCACCTAAAGAACTCAAAACTAGTGAGCAGTAGGAGTTCCTGTGGTGGCTCGGTGGTTAACAAATCCGACTAGGAACCATGACGTTGCAGGTTCAGTCCCTGGCCTCGCTCGGTGGGTTAAGGATCCGGTGTTGCCATGAGCTGTGGTGTAGGTTGCAGCCGCATCTCGGATCCCGTGTTGCTGTGGCTATGGTGTAGGCCAGCAACTACAGCTGTGATTAGACCCCTAGCCTGGGAACCTCCATATGCCAAGGGAAACAGCCCTAGAAAAAGGCAAAAAGACCAAAAAAAAAAAAAAAAACTAGTGGGCAGTAACTTTAGGAGTTCCTGCAGTGGCACAGTGAGTTAAGAATCTGTTGCAGAGGTGTGGGTTAAAGGATCTGGCTTTTCAGCATTAGTCACAGCTATGGCCCAGATTTTAGTCCCTGCCCTGAGAACTTCTCTATTCTATGGGTTCTTCCATAAGATTTAAAAAAACACTTGAAGGAGTTCCCGTTGTGCGCAGTGGTTAACGAATCCAACTAGGAACCATGAGGTTGCAGGTTCGGTCCCTGGCCTTGCTCAGTGGGTCAAGGATCTGGCGTTGCCATGAGCTGTGTAGGTTGCAGACGCGGCTTGGATCCCGTGTTGCTGCTGCTCTGGCATAGGCTGGTGGCTACAGCTCTGATTAGACCCCTAGCCTGGGAACCTCCATATGCCGAGGGAGCGGCCCTAGAAAAGGCAAAAAGACAAAAAAAAAAACTCTTGAGATACAAAGTTAATATTTTATAAATAACATTCCCTGTGAATTTTAATGTATCATTTCACTTAGGTTAGCAAACCTGGAAGTTTTAAATGTGGAGTGTAACATGAACTGCATGATACAAAAGTAAATTTTGTGGTAAGGGTAAAAATTGTGCCAAGCGTATGATGCACTGTGAAACAGATGCTCCTTTCTTTTGACAGTATTGCACCAGAATCACTACTTTTATTATTTGAAGGTTGTTAGACAAATGTATTCTAAGAATTTCCTAAATTCTTGGGTCTGGATAAGTCTAGGATCAGTGAATCCTGGAGGGAGGTCAAGGTTATTAGTTTAGAAAACTATTGTTACATGTATACATGAGTATAGCAGTATTTTGCAAAAAATGTCTGGATGAATGGAGCAATGTATACATTACATTCATCTCTAGGTGATGCCTCAGAGTCTTAAATTCAGAAAATACCTGTTTTAGTCTACTGCTTTGGTAGGTAAATAGGAATATATCCCCAGTCTGTACATCCAGTGTTCAAAAAGGTAGAAGTGGCTCGGAAGAAAATACCTGATTATTGTAATAAAGTTGTTTAGATGGCACATTGCTAAATACCGGGGGGGAGGAGTGGGGAAAACTCAATGTAACGTGTGGGATAGTAATAGAAGTGGCATTCTGTATGTAGATGGTGGTGTTCAACAGTGCTTTTTTTTTTTTTTTTTTTTTTTTTTTAGGTAAAGAGCAGTTTTAGATCCACAGCAAAGTGGAATGGAAAGTAGTTACCATATACCCTCCTGTCCCCAGACACCCCCTGTCACCATTGAGTGGCACATTTGTTGCAGTCCATGAATGTTGACCCCTCACTCCAAGTAGCAAAGCTTGGAGCTGGTAGGAAGGTTCTGTAGAATAAAAGGTGTTTGGGCTGTATGTGTCTTCTGCACATTTGCTTTCAGTTCTGGAAGTTGTGCTCTGTCCATACAGTTTGCAAATGGGGCCAGATGACTAGCGGTGAGAGAAATGGAAGTGGGAAGGAAGCTGGGATGACGGTAGAGAACCAAAGCGGTGGGGTTTAAATATAAAGAACCTGCTGTCAGGTGACAGAGCTGTCAGGTTCCTGGGGACTAAAGTCGGATCTTCTGCCTTCATCACAGGATTATGAGGACTAAAAATGAGCCTGAGAATATTTTATGAACTACTAACCTGTTGAAATGCAACTTAATACTTATTTTACTTAGAAAACTTACCTACAAGTGGTGTCGCTTTCTACAAGGGGTGGTCCTCGTCTGCTAGAAGGCTGACCAACCTCCAATCACAAAGTCTGGGCCAGCCAGGTTTTCTTTACACAAAAATTCACCACCTGTTTTCATTCATACTCTTTAAAGTTCCAGTCTTTCCCCTAGCTACCCTCGTCTTAGGATGCACTCTGTTGGTTGGTAGTGTGTTACCTGGGCTTGCTTATCTTTGAAGGTTCTTTTTTGGTAAACTAGATTGAGTGCTAGCCCTGGAGCCAAACTGAATTCATATCCAGCTTCTATTTAAAAGTTTGGGGCGTTAAATTGCTTTATCTTTTGTTTCTTTACCAGCAAAATGGGAAATAGTGGTACCTTATTTCATAGGATTTTAGTGGAATTAAATGTCAGGTCATGTGAAATGCCTAGGGCAGCACCTGGCCCAAGATGCTAAGTAAGTGCTCTTGCTGTGTAACTTGAGCACTTAACAGGGGTGTACAAAGGAAAACAGCCTCAGCTTTCATGTCTTAGTCTAGTGGAAAGATAGCCTTTTCTTTCTAACATTTATTTGTGTTACAAGGTGTGACAGACTTGCGTCATTGCAGACCACCTCCAGGGTAAGATTGACACCTCCCCCACCCAGCTTTTAGCACTCTCCAGCCAGCCAGGACAGCACTCTCGTACACATACCTCCCTTTTCTTGGACAGTAAACTTTGAGTCAGGCCTTATTTATTTTTTTATTCTACCCTGTACCTGACATAACATATAGACAATATTTGTTTCCTATTATGTAACAAATTACCACAAACAACTGACTTAAATTTACTGTCATTTTAACAGTTTTGGAGGTCAGAGGTTCAGAATCGGTTTCACTGGGCTAAATCAAGGTGCCTGCAGGCCTGCCTGCCTTCCAAAGGCTTTAGGGGACAAGGCTTGCCCTCGCCTTTCCAATTTCTAGAAGCTGCTTACATTTCTTGGCTTGTGGCCCTCCCTCTAACACTTCTGTGATTATTTTGGGCCACCCAGATAGTCTAGGATAATTCCCCATCTCAAATTCCTTAACACATCTGCAGTCTGCGTAAGGTGGCATATTCACAGGTTCTGCAAAGTCTGCATAAGGTCATATAGCCCTGTAGGGCAGGGATATTTGAGAGGGCCTTTCTTTGATCTTTAACTTATGGCTCCTAGCTATCTTTTTTCTTGTTCCTCAAAAATCTTAAGTTTCTATTGTAGGGTCTTGGCATTTGGGAACTTGAGTCAGAAACACAGCCCTGAGGTCTACATACTTGGATTCTTTTTCATTTTGGAAAAAACTTCTCTGGCACATCTCTTCATTTAACCCTGTTTCTTCTGGGTTTTTTTGCATAGCATCTGTTACTATCTGTAATAATTTTTCCATTTACTTGATATCTGTTGCTTTTCACAGCCACTCCTCAAGATTTGAGTATATATCAAATTTGGGTCTTAACCTCTATTCTAGCACATAAAACAATTCCTGGCTGCATTGCAAGCCTTTTGCTTATTTGATTGAGTGAATCAGACCTTTTAGGGGCAGTAGCCATATAAAAATTTGCATCTTCAGTGTTGACACATTTTAGCCCTTGGGTGTTTAGGTGGGGAATAGTGAGGAGGAGTAGGGGCTGGAATAGGGGTTATGGAGATACATAACACAAAATTTTATATATATATATATGTATGTATTTACTCAGGAAAAAAATGAGTTTTATTATGCAGGGATATTAGTACATGAAAACCTGTTAGCAGAATCTAGGAGCTGGTTCCTGCTGTGAGGATGGGAAGCTGCACAGAGGAGGGAGAATTGGGCACCTGGGGGCAGGGCAGCAGGATCCAGGTGTGGCATTTGAAGAGTTTCAGTGGGGGGTGTGATATGATAGCCAAGAGGAGGATAGGGCAAACTCAAAACAGACCATTGAATAATAAACATTTGATCGAATAATGAGTACTAGTGTACTCTTAATCCACATAATCCTGGGTGGGGGGTTCCACTCGAGTACAGCCTCAGAGCTGAATTCTTAGTTGGTTTCAGGATAGGCCCCATACTTTCTCCCCTCAAATTCTCCATGTGATTTTTTTTTTGTCCTTTTTTTTTTTTTGTCATTGTTGTTTTTGTTGTTGCTATTTCTTGGGCCGCTCCCACGGCATATGGAGGTTCCCAGGCTAGGGGTTGAATCGGAGCTGCAGCCACCGGCCTACGCCAGAGCCACAGCAACGCAAGATCCGAGCCGTGTCTGCAACCTACACCACAGCTCACGGCAACACCGGATCGTTAACCCACTGAGCAAGGGCAGGGACCGAACCCGCAACATCATGGTTCCTAGTCGGATTCGTTAACCACTGCGCCACGACGGGAACTCCATCTCCATGTGATTTTTAGTGTGCAGCCTGTTCTATTAGGTAAATACACCACTATGCCCATTCTTTAGATGATGGGCTAACTCCCCCCCGCCCCCGCCCCGGTCATACAGTGAAGTGGTGGAGCTAGTATTAGGTTCCAAGTCTGATTCGAGTTGGTTTTCTTAACCAGAAGAGCTAGGAAAGGTTAGTATCAAGTTTAATGAAAACAGGTGGTGTGCTGACAGATTAAGGAATCTGGGGGCTTCGCCGAAACCCTATTACCAGGGCTAAACCTGCAGCCCTAGTGGATGTCAAGAAATGAAGACAGGGCTTAGAACTATTTGGCAAGAGTATACAGAGGCTAAGACGCCCCTGTGCGAGCCAGGCTGCTAGGCTTCCTAGCCAGGGAGGGGCCCCGCGCCGAACCTTTCACCAAGAACCTAGACAAAGCACCGAACGAAGAATCCGGGCGGGCACGGTGAGCGACCTCGGATTACGTCACTTACCGAAGACTGCACTAGTCAGGTATTGCTGGTCCAGACTCATCAGTACTCTGGAGAGCCTGGTTAGTTTGAATCTTTAAAATGCAACCCAGAGAACTGAATCTCGCCGACCTTGTCCAACAGCCCATTGCCCATCCTATGTGTAGTGCGTGGCACCACTTTGATGCCACACTGACCTTGTGTCACGACAGCGCCCTCTTCCCACCCAAACCCCTGCAGCGGTGACCCCGAAGGTGGCGGCACCCTGTGGTAGTTGTCCATTGAGTCCCAGCGGCCTCCCCGCCGCCCAAGCACCATCTTGGCACGGCTCTCCGACTCTCCGCCCGGCCCCCTGCCCGAGGACGGCCGGGGACAGCGCAGAAGACACCCCGGAAGCTCCGGGTGCCTAGCAACCGGCGCGCGTAGGGCGGGCGGGGCTGCAGCCGCTCGCCAGGCCGGGCGGAGCTCAGCTGCCGCGCTCCCGAGCGTTGCCGGGCTGCCGGCCGCAGAGCATGTTCGCCCTGAGAGCGGCGCCCGAGCGAGCGCGCGGCCGGCAGCCCCGCCCCGCCGCCGCCGCGGCCAGCCCCGCGTCTCGGCCACGCCGGGCCGGTGGCTTGGCTCCGCACCGGGAGGCCGCTGGCTCCCGCGCTGTCCGCTGCCCCCGCTGACTCCGCGGCCGGAGCCCCAGACCTGGGCGCCACCGCCACGGGCCAAGCAGGTGAAGAAGCCACTCCCCTCCACGGCGGAGCTGCGGGGACAGTGAGTGAGGGTCCGGTCCCAGGGAGCCCTGGCCAGGGACGGGCGGAGGGGCGGAGGGCGGAGGGGCGGCGGAAGGGAGGTGGGTCCCGGAGGTCAGCGGGTACGGTCCTGTCCCAAGAAGGGGAGCTAGCCTAGTGATACAACACACGGGTCGCCCGCAGGATTCTTCTGATGCACCTCAAGGGTAGCTGGCGGGAAGGCCGGGTCTGAGGACCTGACCGAGGCTGCAGCAGGGTCAAGTGAAGGAGAGAGATGCGGGTGAAGCCAGGGGAAGAGGCCTGCCGGCCAGATCTGTGCCTCCCCGCACACGCCGGTTGTGGTCTGGGCAGGCACACACATCCACCCCTCAAGCAGACCCATTCTTATTTATGGACCACCCTCCGGCCCTCCCAGGGTTAAACTCCAGAGAGGATTGAATGTGTTTGTTTTCTTCTTTGACTGCCACCGCATCTCCCTTCCTCTCATACCTGCCCCCAGCCAGGTGGAGCAGGGCTTGGGACAAAGACCATGTCCTTCAAACAGCTCCGGCCCAATTTTCATTGCCACTTTTCTTTGTACCATTTCTGATTTACCTATAATTTGTGTGTCTTTTCTCACGAGGGGTTAAAAACACTAGAGAAAATTTGTGTGATGCAGGGAGTCTGTTCTATCTACTGTATGGGTCATTTTCCCCTGCACACTTTCTGGGGTCATAGGGAAGCTAGGGAGCCTCTCTGTAGACACATTCAGTTTTGTAACCATTTTCAGGGAATTTGTAGTGTGGAGTACAATATTCCCCACCCATCATTATTAACTTTTTATCTCCCTTGTTAATGGTGAGTTAAGTCTCCCATTACAGTGGCATTTCTTCAAAAATACTTCTGACATTTGCTTTTTTTTTTTTTGTCTTTTCTAGGGCCTCACCCGCAGCATATGGAGGTTCCCAGGCTAGGGGTCCAATTGGAGCTGTAGCTGCTGGCCTATGCCACAGCCACAGCGACTCGGGATCCAAGCTGCGTCTGTGACCTACACCACAGCTCACGGCAATGCCAGATCCTTAACCCACTGAGCAAGGCCAGGGATCGAACCTGCAACCCCATGGTTCCTAGCTGGATTCGTTAACCCACTGAGCCATGATGGAAACTCCCCAACATTTGCTTTTTTAAGTTCTTACATTTTTGAAATGACAGTATAATACTTAGTACTTCTCATCAAACAGCACAGAAGTATATAGAGTTGGAAGTGAAAGCCCTCTTTAGTTTCTACTCCTTCACATTTTGTGTGTGTGTGTGTGTGTGTGTGTGTGTGTGTGTGTGTGTATCTTTTTAGGGCTGCACCTGCTGTATATGGAGGTTCCTAGGCTAGGGATCAAATCAAAGCTGTAGCCCGCCAGCCCACACCACAGCCATGGCAACCCCAGATCCGAACCACTTCTGCAACCTACACCACAGCTCATGGCAAGGCCAGATCCTTAATCCATTGAATGAGGCCGGGGATCGAACCAGTGTCCTCATGGATGCTAGTCAGATCTGTTTCTGCTATACTACGAGGGGAACTCCCTCTACTCTTTTACTTTCTGATACTCCTTAAATTCATTATTTGTTCCTTCATTCTCTTTTCATTTTTTGGATCATCAATAGAATCATAAATGAATTTTTTTAAGAAGTTGCCTCTTTCACGTCAGAAGATATGGAAAATACCTTTCATATCAGTTTACTTAGGTCTTCATTGAACATTTCATAGATGTGTCATATAGATGGATGATCATATGGTACAGAAGCCTCATAACCCATGTAACCATCCCTCCTCAAGACTGGGTCCGATTTTTCCTCATTATAAACAGTGCAACTGTGAACAACATTCTTACACATGGGAACACTTCTATAAAGTGAATTCCTTGGAGCAGAATTGCTGGGTCAGATGTATGTACCTTAAAAATTCCGGTGGAAATTGCCTTCCAAAAAGCCTTTACTGATTTACATTTCCATCAACAGGCTGTAGTGAGAAAAAGGTGTTTATTATTATTTAAAAAAAGCAAATCAATAGCTCTCACTTATTGAGTGTTGATTCCATGTCTAGCACTGTGCTGAACACTTGACACGCATTTCAAAATTTCATCCGCACTAACCCTATGAGAGTCAGAGGCACTGTTATTTTCTTCGTGACCCCATGGCTATGCAGCTACAAAGGGCATAGCCTAGATTAGAATTCATGTTTATCTAACTGCAGTGTTTGTGTTCTTTGTTAGGTCTGGATTCCTGGTCAGTAATTGGAAATTGTTAATCTTTTTCTTTTTTTTTTTTAGGATTAAATGAGATTATGTCTTTGGTCTTACGTATTATTAGCCGCCATAGTTCCTTTCTCTGTTAACTCCTATAAAATTGGACATGATCCAGTGCTTCCTGTGATTCTGGTTCCAATCTCTGGCCTTAATTCTCACCAGTAAACAGATGACTCTTAAAAGCTTCCTCTCCCATCCAAACCTCTTATCCTCAATGTTCCTGTAGTTTAGGTCCAGGTTATATATCCCCACCTGAATGTCCTGTGCTCCTTTTATGGAAAACTAAAGTGCTTGTTGCCCTCCAGCTCTGAACAAGCACTTTCTCTGTATTTATTTATTTGCTTTTTTTTAGGGCCGCACCTGCGGCATATAGAGGTTCCCAGACCACGGGTCCAATCAGAGCTGCAGCTGCCAGCCTGCACCACAGCCACAGCAATGCCAGATCCAGGCCTCATCTGCGACCTACACCACAGCATATGGCAACCTCAGATCCTTAACCAGGTACGTGAGACCAGGGATCAAACCCATATCCTCATGGATACGGGTTGGATTCGTTTCTGCTGAGCCACAATGGGAACTCCCTTTTCTCTGAATTTAAATCATAGTCCCAGCAATTCTCCTGGTTCACAGCCTCAGTCATCTTTGACTCTTTTGTTCTTTGCTGAACCTCCAAAATTCAATCTTCAGCTTTGTCAAAGTCTCTTGCTCTAATTTAAGCACTCTGAACTACTCAATGTAACCTCTCAGCCTGGCTCCAGTCTCTGCCAGCTTAATCTTTCTAAAGCATAGCTGGGAATACACCACACCTCTGTTCGAAAACCTTCCTGCCTTCTCCTTGCTCAAAGAAGAAAATACACTTTGCATTCAAATGTGTCTGATCTTGCCTCATGCTGAACCTCTCCCCTCTTTAGAGCACCTTTCATGTCTTTATTTTTTCCTGCAGGGCTTCTACCCACATTTCATTCAGCTGGTCTAAATCCTATGTCAGTGTCATTTTCTAGTTTCTCCCAAGTCTTTTGTTCAAACAGGGGTTCACCCCTTGTGAAAGTAATATCTCCCTCCTTTTTTTTTTTTTTTTTGTCTTTGCAGGGCTGCACTGACAGCATATGGAAGTTCCCAGGCTAAGGGTGGCATCAGAGCTGTAGCTGCCGGCCTTACACCACAGTCACGGCAACATGGGATCCGTAACCCACTGATCTGGGCCAGGGATCCAATCCACATCCTCATGGATACTAGTCGGGTTTGTTACCACTAAGTCACTGCGGGAACACCAATATCTCCCTCCTTTGAATTCCTATGATGTGATAGACTGTATATCCATCTATCCAGCTCCCTTCAGGCCATCATGGGACACTTGACCTTATATTTGCATGAGTGGCTACCGTTTTTCCTTTTGGACTGGAAATTCTATGAAGTCACAATTCACAGTTCACATTGTATTTGCCATGCGCATGGCACATAGACTTGCAGATAGTGCATGCTTAGTGAAGATATTTGAGTGAGCTAGTATATTCATCCTTGGGAATAAATCATTGCATGGATTAAGGTATTGCTAGCTGCAACAACAGTCCCCAACATTTTAGCAATGTAACATATAGAAGGTTATGTCTTGCTCACATGATAGTTCCCAGGCAGGTGTTCCTGGTCAGCAGGTAGCTTTCTTCCCCTTGGTAGTGAGACTCAGGCTCTGCCCTTCAATCGCTTCACTATCATTTAACTCCAGGAGAAGGAGGAGGAAGTACAGAGAAAAGCAGACCTGTTTCTTGAAAGCTTCTTGCAGATAGTCTCACATATTGCATTCACTGGCATTCCAACCTCAGGGAGGTAGCGACTTTCTGGGAACAACCCTCTTCTCCGGAAGAATAAGAATTTTAGTGGGCATCCGGCCTTCTCTTCCACAGTTCATTTCTACTTAACCAAACCCCATCTCTTGCTCAAAAATAATAGCAAAACAGAGATCCCATCGTGGCTCAGTGGTAACGAACCTGACTAGTATCCAAGAGGATGTGGCTTCAATCCCTGGCCTCACTCAGTGAGTTAAGGATCCGGCATTGCTGTCAGCTGTAGTGTAGGTCACGCACACGGCTCGGATCCCACATTTCTGTGGCTGTGGTGTAGGCTGGCAGCTGTAGCTCCAATCCGACCCCTAGCCTGGAAACCTCCATATGCCGAGGGTGCGGCCCTAAAGAGACCAAAAAAAGGCAAAACTCTCCTACTTCCATAGTCTGGTTAGGGCAAAGGCTCTGTGGTACCACAAAATCTAAACACAGATTTATCATCAATATGTATTATAACTGTTATTGTCTGTTTACTTTATTCCCCCCAATAGACGATGCTTTTGCATCATAATCATTTTTGTATTTCAACTCCTAGCACAGTGACTGGCATTGTGAATAAATAATTAGGTTTCTCAATGAATCTGTAGCTCACCTTTCTTTATGTTCACTTCGTGATTATTTTGGTTTAATCAAAGCTAAAAAATAAAGATAATCTTACCATCTGCTGTTTGATGTTTGGTCTATTTTCAGCCTTTTTGCTTTTCTATTATAAAAAAAATACAGGATTTGACATCCTTGAAGGTAAATGTTTGTATGTATCATCAATTATTCCTTTGGGATCAGTTCCTAAAGTGGAGTTGCCAGGTCAAAATATATATAATTAGGAGTTCCCATCATGGTGCAGTGGTTAACGAATCCGACTAGGAACCATGAGGTTGTGGGTTCGATCCCTGGCCTTGCTCAGTGGGTTAAGGATCCTGCATTGCTGTGAGCTGTGGTGTAGGTTGCAGACGCAGCTCAGACCCCGCATTGCTGTGGCTGTGGTGTAGGCCAGCATCTACAGCCCCAATTAGACTCCTAGCCTGGGAACCTCCATATGCCATGGGAGCAGACCTAGAAAAGGCAAAAAGACAAAAAAAAAATGTATATATAATTATAAAGGCCTGTGTATTGCTAGATTGCTTCCTGGAAATATTATACTGATCCATACACTGAAACCTTATGAAAATACCTATTTCCTTGAACCCCATCTTACACTGTCTAGTAGTGAAGAAAAAATCCTTGCCATTTTCAGGGCAAAAGTCATAGCTCATTATATTATTTTACTTTTTGGGGGGTTACTAGTGAAGGTGAACTTTCATTGACCACTTGTATTTTTCTGTAAGGAATTATCTGTTCTTTAATAAACACTCCCTCAGAGTTCCCTTTCTTATTGATATTGAACTATCTTTGTATACAAAAGAAATTACATTCTTCTGTTGTTTATGTCATCATTTGAAAAGTTATACTGGGAGCTTCTGGCCAGTGTGGCAGAGGAAGCTGACATGGAAGAAATGCCATTCTGCTTCTGTATATTTCAAATGCTGGGTACAGTGTATTAGCAGAATTTATGGCCATGTGGCTGAGCTAGGACCCAAGAGGAGGAAATCCCCAGGTGCCAGAGATGAAGGGCTGCTCACACAGGGAGGCACTGTGGAGCATCTGCGGAGAGCTGGAAGTCACAAAGGAGCACTGTTCCAGTTACCATGGCTGCATAACAAACTTCTCCCAAACTTAGTGGTGCAAAACAACCATTTATTGTGCTCATGGGTTCTGTGGGGCAGTGCAGGAACTCGGACAGGGCACGGCAGGGACAGCTCGGCTCTGCCTCACCATGTCTTGGACCTTAGATGGAAGATTGGAAGGCTTGGGGCCAGAATCACCTGCAGGCTCATTCGCTGCCATGTCTGGTGGTTGGTCCTGGCTGTGGACCACAACCTTGGCTGTGGATGTTAGATGGACCCTTTCTACGATGGCCTCTTCCTGTCACTTAGCTTCCTCCCAAAATGGTGGCTAGATTTCAAGGGTGAGTGGAGGAGAGAGAGGAGAGAACCACTGGAAATCATCTTTTACGACCTATCCTTGAAAATCAGTGTCAACATCACATTAAGGGAAGCACACGTGGCAATGGATATGTACTAGTACATCCTTCTTTGGAAAACACAACCTGCCGTAGGTACTTTGACACAGAGACGATAACTAGAAAAACACCTACTGTTGGCCCAAGGAGGCTGCAAGGAAGTTTGTCATCCCCTTGCAAAAAAAGAGTCAGCTGCTAGACATTTGAGTGTCAAACCCTGCACCAGCTCAAGAGTGAGGTCTGAATGCTCATTACTGCATGATTCAGGGACTAGAGCCTCAGAAATTGGCATATTCACTGGTCTGATACCTCTGAAACCCAAGACCAGGCAGAGAGCAAAGGGAAGCATATGCAGAAATGTGAGTTTCCATCGCTCAGGGAACACTGGAGTCCTGCAGAGAGCAATCTCTCTAAAGATGAGCTCACAGTCAAAGATTGAAAATAATGTTACGAAATGAACTACAAAGGACACTTGACAGATGCAGCAGATGGGAGATTTTTACTGCAAAACCAAAAAGAATAGACATCTTGGAAAAATGTTTATAATATTCAAGGAGACGAAGGAATGGAAACCATAAGGCAAGAATGGGTCAGTAGGAATAAGAACAGAAGAGTTCCCTGGTGGTCTAGCAGGTAAAGGACCTGGCATCCCTGCATCTTGGGTCATTGCTGTGGTGTGTGTTCGATTCCTGGGCTGGGAAGTTTCACATACCATGGGTGTAACTAAAAAATAACCATACAAATTGCCAAGATCCATTAATTATTTAAGGTTTGCAAAAATATAATATTGTAATACTGTCATTCCCTTATTTATTATCTGGGATACTCTATGAAGGGACACTTATCTCTCATCATTCATGTGGATAAATACTTGATTCTTTTTTTTTTTTTACTTCCTCAATCATGACTTTATTTTTTTTAACTTAATGAATTTTATTACCTTTATTGATTCTTTTTTTATATGAAAAACAATGACTGGTTTCCAAGTCAAGTTGATTCTTTAGTATCTTCCAAAGATGATGAGTGAGGTGTTGTTTTTGTAAGGTATACATTTAAGTATTATGCATATTTAATATATTGCAATTCATTGCAGTTAGTATTCCCTTTAATGTTTATAGCCTCATCTTTGGTCAGTTGGATTCTCTTCAAGTTGGTGACTACCATGATCGTAATAATCTTAGATTCCTATATTTCTGGGATGAAAAGATGTTCTAGGCTCCTCTTAAACATTTCCTTCCACGGACCTGCAATTAACTATTTCTTTAGGGGCCCTAGCTCTTATTAGTTGAGTTTGTTTGTTTGTCAGGAATGGGGCCACAATCTCGTTATTAGTTTCAGTGGACAGAGCTGGGAAACACAGTTTTTTTTTGTTTGTTTTTTTTGTTTTTTTTTTGTATCTTTGCCTTTTCTTGAGCTGTTCCCACTGCATGTGGAGGTTCCCAGGCTAAGGGTCGAATCAGAGCTGTAGCTGCAGGCCTACACCAGAGCCACAGCAACACGGGATCTGAGCCGCATCTGTGACCCACACCACAGCTCACGGCAATGCCAGATCCTTAACCCACTGAGCACGGCCAGGGATCAAACCCGAAACCTTGTGGTTCCTGGTCAGATTCGTTAACCACTGTGCCACGACGGGAACTCTGGAAACACTTTTTAAGATAAAACTCTTATACTGATTCTTCCTTCCTTTCTTTCTTAGGGGTTGCTTACCTGTGGCATATGGATTTGACCCTCCAGGCTAGGGGTCGAATTGGAGCTGCAGCTACTGGCTTCCACCACAGCAGCGCCAGATCTGAGCTGTGTTTGTGACCTATACCACTGCTCACAGCAACGCCGAATCCTTAAACCACTGAGCAAGGCCAGGGATCACACCTGCCCCCTCATGGACACTGTTTTGGGTACTTAACCTGCGGAGCCATAATGGGAACTCCAGATACTTTCAATTCATACTGAAGACTTAAGACTCATACTTAAGACTTTGGGGTTTAATTTGTCACATTGATGTTAGATCTGTATCTTTTTGTCTCACACTGAAAATACTTGTTCCCATCAGTGCTAATATGAATATTCATTTACTGAGTCATCTTGAACTCTGATTTTTTTTTTTTTTTTGGGCCATGGCATGCATCAGCTTGATATGGGATATTAGTTCTCAGATGAGGGACTGAGCCCTGGGCCACAGCCTTGAAAGCATTGAATCCTAACCACTAGACCACCAGGGAACTCCCAACCATCTTGAACTTTGAAGTAGATACTGTGTGTTCAGGATGGTGGAGCGATAAGATGAAAGGAGCTTAGGTCCCTGATAGCTTGGCACCAGCCCTGGGGTGTCTCCAGGCTTTTATTCAAGGGGAAATCTTCTTGTTTAAGCTACTTGGTCTGGATTTTCTACCATTTGAAGCTAAATAATATAGGATCTACCATGGATTTCCAATTTTTTAAAGGACTGATATATAGTAAATGCATTTAACACTAAAATTATTTGGAATTTACTGTTGTCATTGGTACAGAAGACCTCTAAGAATCTTTCCTCAAATTACTATGAATATCACTAGTTTTTATCATACTATGGAATTGTGAAGGTCTCAATTATAGCTCTATTATCCTTTTTTTCAACTTTAGTAAGTGGTTTGGAAGGAGTAAATATATTTTTATGTCTGCTTGTTTAAGTGACTGTTTTTATTTTATTATATTATTTATTTATTATTTATTTATTTTTGGTCTTTTTAGGGCCGCACCCACCGCATATGGAAGTCCCCAGGCCAGGGGTTGAATCAGAGCCGTAGCCACCAG
The DNA here is from genome assembly GCF_016906955.1 of Phacochoerus africanus. Taxonomy (NCBI): domain Eukaryota; kingdom Metazoa; phylum Chordata; class Mammalia; order Artiodactyla; family Suidae; genus Phacochoerus; species Phacochoerus africanus. Next base: position 62,860,613 of record NC_062549.1, read on the forward strand.
CCTACACCACAGCCACAGCAGCACAGGATCCAAGGCTGCGTCTGTGAGCTGCACCACAACTCATCACAATGCTGGATCCTCAACCCACTGAATGAGGCCAGGGATCAAACCCGGGTCCTCAGGGATCCTAGTCGGGTTCATTACTGCTGTGCTACAACGGGAACTCCTAAGTGATTTTTTAAAAATTGCCTCCAACACACATTTTATATTGTCTGTGATACTTTGTTATGTGTTAATCTGCATCCCCAACCCCCAACTTCATATGTTGAAGTCCTAAACTCAACCTTGGGAGGTAACCTTTTTTGGAGATAAAGTCTTTACAGAGGCATCAAATGAATATGAGGTCATCAGATTGGGGCCTAATCTAATACGACCAGTGTCCTTATGAATAGGGGAAGTTTGGACACGGAAAGATGTGCAGAAGAAGATACTGTGAGGATACAGGGAGAAGAGAGTCATCTACAAACCAGCGAGAGAGGCCTGGAACAGATCCTTCACTCACAGTCCTTAAAAGGAACCAACGCTGTCAGCACCTTGATTTTGAACTTCTAGCCTCAGAACCATGAGACAATAAACTTCTGTTTTACAAACCACCCATTCTGTGGTAGCTTGTTATGGTAGCCCCAAGAAACTAATGTACGTATTTATTGTTTTCTTGGCACAGTTTCCTTATTCTGTCTGCTATTATTTAATAATAACATTTATTTTTTATCTTTGATTTTAAAAAGCAAGTGTTCTAAAAGACAAAAAAATAAATAAATAAATAAAAGGAGTTCCCATCATGGCTCAGTGGTTAACAAATCCGACTCTGGAACCATGAGGTTGCGGGTTCGATCCCTGGCTGTGTTCAGTGGGTTAAGGATCCAGCGTTGCTGTGAGCTGTGGTGCAGGTCACAGACGTGGCTCGGATCCTGCGTTGCTGTGGCTCTGGTGTAGGCCGGCGGCTACAGCTCTGATTCAACCCCTAGCCTGGGAACCTCCATATGCCACGGGAGCAGCCCTAGAAAAGGCAAAAAGACAAAAAGTAAATAAATAAAAAGCAAATGTTCTTGATCTTTACTATCCCCTTTCCCTCAGGAAAATGCTTAATTAAACATCCATTATTTTCAACTTTTGGGTTTTCCATGTCTCCTTTTTAATTGTCTCCATCCTCAAAATACTATACCCTTACTCAAGAATCTCTCATGTTGGAGTTCCCATTGTGGCTCTGAGGGTTAAGAACCCAACTAGGATCCATGAGGAGACAGGTTTGATCCCTGTCCTTGCTCAGGGGGGTAAGGATCCGATGTTGCTGCAAGGTATGATGTAGGTCACAGATGCAACTCAGATCTGGTGTGGCTGTGGCTGTGGCATAGGCTGGCAGCTGAAGCTCTGGTCCGACCCCTAACCCAGGAACTTCCATATGCCTCAGGTGTGGCCTTAAAAAGGAAAAAAATTTTTAAAAGTAAATAAATATAGCTCTTTTGACATTGTTGTTCTTTAATCAAATTGTTCACCACTTCCTTTTTCTTAAAACTCTCTTTGCCTTTGGTTTTTATTGGCACCCCTCTCTTATTTCTTCTATATCTTTAGCCATTCATTTTTAGTCTTCTTTGTGGTCAGCCTATTCTCTGCCTCTCTCAAATATTGGTGCCCTTGGACTTAGCTCTTATTCTTAACTTTTCACTTATACCCTCCACTGACCCTGAACAGCCTTATCTATTCTCAATACTTTATATTGGGGAGTTTCTGATGTGTCCATGAGGATGTGGGTTTGATCCCTGGTCCCATTCGTCGGGTTAAGGATCCAGCATTGCCGAGAGCTGTGGTATAGGTAGGTCACAGACAGGGCTCGTGTCCAGCATTGCTATGGCTGTGGCGTAGGCGGTGGCTGCAGCTTTAATATCACCCCTAGCCTGGGAACTTCCATCTGCCCCAAGTGCAGCCCTAAAAAGAAAAAAAAAAAAAGACTTTATAGCTGCTGATGACTACCAAATCAGTTTCTCTTGGCTAAACCCACTCCCACCTCTGGACCACAGGCACCATGAGCTCATTTTATTCACAGCTGAATTTTTCCTCTTATTCAAGCTGGTTCCTCATCTCTTTTCCTTCATGTCATGAATGTACAAGTCATATACAGTTCCCAGGTCCTATAGATGCTACTGCATGAACCTCTCTCCGGCTTGTCTCTTAAGCTCCTTTTTCCAGATTTGGGCCCTCACTACCATTCACCTAAACAATGGCAGTAGTTTCCTAATTGACCTTCTCATTCCCATCTCTCTTCTAATATTGCCAAAGTTAGAGAAATATTTTAAAATTGTAGGTTAAATCCTTCAACGGCTCCCACTATTTATAGCTGTGGCTTCCAAAACAGGGTGCATGAACTTCAAGATATGATCTATTGGGGGTTGCTGTCGTGGCTCAGTGGAAATGAATCTGACTTGTATCCACAAGGACACAGGTTTGATTCCTGGCCTTGCTCAGTGGGTTAAAGTTCCAATGTCGCCATGAGCTGTAGTGTAGGTTACAGACTTGGCTTGGATTTAGTGTTGTTGTGGCTGTGGTGTAGGCCAACAGCTACAGCTCCAATTCAACCCCTAGACTGAGAACCTCCATATGCTGTGGGTACGGCCCTAAAAAGACAAAAAAAAAAAAAAAATACGATCCATTGGAAGAGAAAATAGAATTCCTATTGCATGTATATTTTGAATTTCAGAACTTTCACCTAGCATAACACTTAGTAGGTACTCAGCAAATGCACGTTGAATGAATTAAAGCAGGGCTGGCAACCTGTAGTAAAATATGTGTTATTAAATATTTTAGACCTCTAGTGGGCCATAGAGTCTTTGCTACAACTGCTCAACTCTGCTCTTTAGGCCAAAGGGAACTATAGAAAACAGGTAAATGAATGGACACTTCCTTTCAGGTAACACTGAAGGAAATAGGCTTTTAGGGGGAAACATGAAATACCCAAGTAAAGATGTCTCATAAGCCATTGTTTACATGCCTATTCCTCAGAGGAAAGGCCCAAAGATACAGATTTAGGATTCTTTGAGGAGTGTCACAAAAGAGATCATCACTCCAGCTAAGCCTGCATCCCTTGAAAGAGTGGTCCATTTGATGCCTCTGGGTGATTGCCTAGCAACGACATGCTGTGGAGTGGCTTGACCAACTCCCCCTGACCTGGACTTAGCTTAAGACTTAGCCTAATGGTCATCTCCTCCAAGCCTCTTGGGAGACTGAGCCACCCTCTGTGCTTCCACTGTACCCTATAGGCACCTTTTTATGTAAGATTTAACTTTTGCTCAATTACAATATATTTTTTCCCCACTCAAAACCTCATGGGAGTTCCTCTTATGGCTCAGTGGGTTAAGAACCTGAGATAGTATCTGTGAGGATGTGTGTTTGATCCCCTGGCCTCAATCAGTGGATTAAGTATGTGGCATTGTCACAAGTGGCAGAATAGGTTGCAGATGTGGCTCGGATCTGTCATTCCTGTGGCCGTGGTGTAGGCTGGCAGCTGCAGCTCCAATTCAGCCCCTAGCCTGAGAACTTCCATATGCCACAGGTGCAGCTATTAAAAAAAATTAATTTCTCTCAATCCCAAGTCTTTTTATTGTTAACTTGAGAGAGCATTTGTTTTGAGGGAGTTCTTTGTGTCTTCCCTGGAATATATATACTTTGTTCTTTTTATTATCTCTTTCTATGTGTTTTTTTAAACAGTCCTTTTTTTTAGTTACATAAAGTATCCTTACTTTTTCTTTTTCCACTATAATTAGGGGGTGATCATGTTTTCAGGAAACAGGATCAAAAAATTTTTTTTTAATTTTAGCACATTGCTTAAGTTATACATTCTTGCAGCTGTAGTCTTTTCCCCCCTAACCTTTTATTTTGGAAAATTTCAAGCATACACAAAAATGTACAGATAAGAGTATAATGAGCCCTCGTGTATTCATTGTGTGAAGTTTTTCAAAATACGAAGTTTTAAGAAAGTTTTCTTTTTTCTTTTTTCTTTCTTTTTTTTTTTTTTTTTTGCTTTTTAGGGCCACACTCGTGGCATATGGAGGTTCCCAGGCTAGGGGTCCAACCGGAGCCACAGCTGCCAGCCTACTCCACAGCCACAGCAACACCAGATCCGAGCCGCATCTGTGACCTACACCACAGGTCACAGCAACGCCCGATCCTTAAACCACTGAGTGAGGCCAGGGATGGATGCAGGCAACCTCATGGTTCCTGGTTGGATTCGTTTCCATTGTACCACAACGAGAATGCCAAGAAAGTTTTTTCTTGACCTTGTTTGATAAAATGCCCCAAGAGGCCTTTACTCTTAGTCCCTTGGTGGCTTTTTTCTGTCCTGTTTGAGAGGATTCTAAGAAGAAAAGAAGGGTGTGCCTTGGAGCTGAAAGAAAGCTGTCTGATCATCTTCACCTTTACAAGTACAAGAAGAGAATAGTTCTTAGAATGGAATCTGGATTGTGATTCAGAGTCTTTTGAGACTGGGGAGTAAGAGTTCCCAATGTGGCCCAGAGTGTTAAGAACCTGACTAGCCCTCCCCCATGCATCTGCTTCTGTAAAGTTGCCTCTGCAATTACAACCCTGGCTGTTCTCACTCTGGTCCATCCTGCCAAGGACGGACCTGGAAGAGCTAGCCCATAAAAGCCTTGTGAGACCCTTCTTTGGGGCTCAGACTATGGAGAGTGATCTCCTCTGGGCCCACCAGCATAATAAACCTGAGTTCTCCAATAAAAAAAAAAAAAACGAAAAAAATCAAAAAACCTGACTAGTGTCCATGAGGAAGCAGGTTTGATCCCTGGCCTCACTCAGTGGGTTAAGGATCTGGTGTTGCTGTGAGCAGTGGTGTAGGTCTCAGATGAGGCTCAGATCCTGCGTTGCTGAGGCTGGGGTGTAGGCCAGCAGCTGCAGCTCCAATTTGACCCCTAGCCTGGGAACTTCCATATGCCGCAGGTGTGGCCCTAAAAAGAAAAACAAACAAAAAAAGACTGGAGAGTATAATTTGCTCCATATCTTCGTTTAGATTTGTTGTTATTTTTATTATTGTTGTTGCCCTTATGGTTGTCTTGTTTTCTCAAGTCTGGAGAAATAAACCCTATGAAATCCAGAGAGACTCCAAGAGCATTAAAGAAAGAATGAGCTACTCTTCTTTCTTGGTTGCTTGGATCAACCCCAAGGATAAAGAGGATGGCGGCAGCATTGGTGAATAACGGGGAGTCCTCTGAGGTAGCTCAGAGCTGGAGGACTTGGCAGGTCCTCTTGGAGACATGCAGGTGGGCCCTTGGCATCCTTTGAGGTTGTGACTCTTCCCTTATCTCTGCTGTCCCCAACAGCATTTCCTAACCCTCTTAACTCCCACTCCGTAGCCCCAAACTCTCTCGTTCCCACTCCTGCCTTTAACAGCTAACACTGTGATGTCAAAGCAGACCCAAGACCTCATCTCCAAGTCCCAAAGACCTCTCCCCCTAGCAGCACAGGGAGGTTCTCAGGCTAGGGGTCAAATTGGAGCTACAGCTGCCGGCCTACACCATGGCCACAGCTGCAGTATAGGTTGCAACTGTGGTTTGATCTGATCCTTGGCCTGAGAACTCCATATGCCCCCAGGCAGCCAAAAAAGAAAAAATAAAAGGAAAAAGTCAAACTCATACAACCATAGACTGGTACTTGCCAGGGGCTAGGATGGGTCCTGGACATGTGAGATTTTGCGTGTGCCCTTTAAGAATGGAGTCTCTTGGAGTTCCCGTCGTGGCGCAGTGGTTAACAAATCTGACTAGGAACCATGAGGTTACGGGTTTGATCCATGGCCTTGCTCAGTGGGTTAAGGATCTGGTGTTGCCGTGAGCTGTGGTGTAGGTACAGACATGGCTCAGACCCCGTGTTGCTGTGGCTGTGGCATAGGCCAGCGGCTACAGCTCCGATTAGATCCCTAGCCTGGGAACCTCCATATGCCGAGGGACTGGCCCTAGAAAAGGCAAAAAGACAAAAAAAAAAAAAAAGAATGGAGTCTCTTTCCTACAGTCCTCTGGTTCTAAGTCCTGCTGACCCTCACAGCCAAACTTTATAAGGCTCATCTGCCCGGTATGGGACCCCCTGCTCTGGGAGACCAACGTGGGGCTTGGAATCCTCACACCCTTGGGAGAACCTTTGCAGTTGTAATTCTCCTCCCATTTGTGGTTTGTCTGCCTGGGGGTCTGGGGTCTTGAATGCACCACATCTCCGCCCCTCCTATCCATTTCATTGTGGTTCCTTCTTTATATCTTTAGTTGTGGATCTTTTTCTGCTAGTCTTCTGGTCTTTCTCATCAGTAGTTGCTCTGGAAATTGTCATTTTGGTGTGTCCATGGGAGGAGGTGAGCTCAGGGTCTTCTTACTGCACCATCTTGGCCACATCTTCTTTAATCCCCTTATGTTTTCTTTTAGGAGTTTTGCACTTTCAGGTCTTAGGTGTAAGTCTTTAATTCATTTTGAGTTGACTCTTGTGCATGGGTATAAGAGAGGGTTCAGCTTTATTCGTTTACATGTGAATATCCAATCTTCCCAACACCATTTGTTAAAGAGGCTATTCTTTCCTTATTGTGTATGCTTGGTGCTCTTGTCAAAAGTTGATTGACTGAATGTATATGTATGGATTGTTTTCTGGACTCTCTTCTGTCCCATTGGCCTATGTGTCTGTCTTTATGCCAGTATTGTCCTAATTACTTTAGCTTTGTGACATTTTGAAATCAGAAAGTTCAATGCCTCCAGCTTTCATCTTCTTTTTCAAGATCACATTGGTTATCTGGGGTCCTTTGGGGTTCCATTTGAATTTTTGAATTGTTTTTGCTACAACTTTGAATTTTTTTTCCTTTTTCTTTTTTTGCTTTTTAGGGCCACATGTGTGGCATATGGAACTTCTCAGGCTGGGATCGAATCAGAGCAGTAGCTGCCGGCCTATGCCACAGCCACAGCAAATGCAAGATCCAAGCCACTTCTGCAACCTACACCACAGCTCATGACAACATCACATCCTTAACTCACTGAGCAAGGCCAGGGAATGAACCCACAACCTCATGGATACTACTCGGGTTTGTTACCCCTGAGCCACAACAGGGACTCTAAAGTGGTTTTTTCTTTTTCTTTCTTCCTTTTTTTTTTAAAATATTTTTTGACCACCCGAGGCATATGGAATTCCCAGGCCAGGAATCAGAGCCAAGCTGTATTTGTGACCTAAGCTGCAGCTGGGGCAATGCTAGATCCTTATCTCACCGTACAGGGCAAGGGATTGAATCTGCATCCCAGTGCTCCCAAGACCCTGCAGATCCCATTTGCCACAGCGGGAACTCCTGAATTATTTTGCATTGGGGTTTCAATAAGCATGGCCTAGAATCTGTAGATTTTTGGGTAGTATGCGTATATGACAATGTTAAGTTTTCCAGTCCATGGAATGGACTTTTCATTTGTTTCTTCTTTAATTTCCTTTATCAATGTTTTATAGACTTGTAGTGTGTAATTCTTTTACTCCCTTAGTTTATGCCTAAGTATTTTACTCTTCTGGATGCTATTATAAATTGGGTTTTTTCCCTAATTTCTTTTTCAGATGGTTTGTTGTTAGTGTATAGAAATGTGAGTGATTTTTGTTTGTTGATTTTGCATCCTGCAACTTTCATGAATTCCTTTATGAGTTCTAACATTTTTTTGGCGGAGTCATTAGGGTTTTATATATATATATCATGTCATTGGAAATAGGGACAGTTTTTACTTCTTTCTTTCCAATCTAGATGCCTATTCTGTCTTTCTTTTTTTTTTTTTAATAATGATGTTTATTTTTTCCATTAGAGCTGGTTTACAGTGTTCTGTCAATTTTCTACTGTACAGCAAGGTGACCCAGTCACACATACATGTATACATTCTTTTTTCTCACATTATCATGCTCCATGATAAGTGACTATATATAGTTCCCAGTGCTATACAGGAGGATCCTTTTCTATCTAATTGCTCTGGCTAGGACTGCCAGAACTATGTTGAATAAGAGTTTTGAGACTGGGCATCCTTGTCTTTTTAAAAGAAAGCTTTCAGTTTTTAGTATCAATTATGATGCTAGCTGTAGGCTTTTCATATATAGCTTTTTTTTCTTTCTTTCTTTTTAGGGGCTGCACTCATGGCATATGGAAGTATATGAACGTTCCCAGGCTAGGGGTCTAATCGGAGCTACAGCTGCCAGCCACAGCAACAGCCACAGCAATGCCAGATCCTTAACTCACTGAGTGGGGCCAGGGATTGAACCTGCATCCTCATGGATCCTAGTTGGGTTCATTAACCCCTGAGCCACAAAGGGAACTCCCCATGTATAGCCTTTTTAACGTTGAGATAATTTCTCTCTATGCTTAGTTTGTTGAAAATTTTTATTATGAAGGGGATATTGAATTTTATCAAGTGCCTTTTTTGCATCTACTGAGATGATCATGTGATTTTTAAATCTTTTACTCTGTGATGTAGTATGTCACATTGCTTAATTTGTGTATGTTGAACAATTTTTGCATGCCAGAGATAAGTCTCACTTGGTCATAGTGCATAATGGTAATATTTTTTGAGAGAATACTAAGCATTCCATTGTCTTGTACATGAAAACTTGCTGTTGGACTTTAAATTGTTTTTATATTGCTAAATATCTATGACTTTGAAAGAATTCATTAAAATATTGAAATATTTAAAAGAAATATTTACTTCTTATTTTAGCTATATTCTTAAAGGCCTCTTGCTCTAAAATTGCAAGAATATGTTTTTACATGTGATAACTAAACTTTTCATTTAAATCTATGAGTATTTAATTTGTGTGCTGAAAAACAAATTAGAAGAATATTTATTTCCAAAATACTTTTTTTTTTTTTTTCGTATTTTGTGTCCTGAATCTGGTGTAGCATCTCACTTTCATCAGCATTGTTGAAAGAAGAAGAAAAAATGCCGGTACTATCTCCTGAGATCAAATTTGAGCCTTCTAATGTCACCAGAAATTCCATTGACAGTTGTTTTCTCTTTGAGAGCAGTTGGAGGAAAGCAATTTTAGAAACACAAAAGATGAGGAAAGGTAACTTCATTTTTACTCTTATTTTACTTAAAATATAGAAATAATGGCTTGAATTTATATGTACTTTTTTTTAAACAGTCATGAGATGTTGATTTCTTTTCTTTCTTTCCTTCTTTCTTTCTTTTTTTTTTTTCTTTGTCTTCTTTGGGCTGTACCTGTGGCACATGGAGATTCCCAGGCTAGGGGTCAAATAGGAGCTGTAGCCTATACCACAGCCACAGCAGCGCTGGATCCCTACACCACAGCTCATGACAATGCCAGATCAAGGCCAGGGATTGAACCCGAGTCCTCATGGATACTAGTCGGGTTTGTTAACTGCTGAGCCGAAACAGGAACTCTTGAGACATTGATTTCTGTAACATTTATGTAAGAAGGAGAATACCTCAAGTTAATGGAAAAGTTTTAAAAATGGAGGTAGATTAGAATTAACTTACTTAAGGATATTCTGTAACTCATGATGGAAACAAATTCTAAAAAATTACTCTTGAGATCAGTGTAGTACTTTTATTTTATTTTATGTTATTTTATGTTATTTTATTTTATTTTATTTTAAGGGCCCACCCATAGCATATGGAGGTTCCCAGGGCTAACTGTACCTGCAGCTGCCGGCCTACACCACAGCCACAGCAATGCTGGATCCTCAACCCAGTGAGTGAGGCCAGGGATTGAACCTGCATTCTGGTTTGGATTCGTTTCCACTGCACCATGACAGGAACTCCTCATTTTTATATTTTAAGAAACTCAAATCTTGAAAAGAACCTTTTTATATTAATAATTCTAATCAAAACTTTATTATTTGAGTGAGCTATGTGGAAAACATATCTTTTGTTGTTGTTGTTGTTGTCTTTTTGCCATTTCTTGGGCCACTCCTGCGGTATATGGAGGTTCCCAGGCTAGGGGTCCAATCGGAGCTGTAGCCACCAGCCTACACCAGAGCCACAGCAACACGGGATCCAAGCCGTGTCTGCAACCTACACCACAGCTCATGACAATGCCGGATCCTTAACCCACTGAGCAAGGGCAGGGATTGAACCCGCAACCTCATGGTTCCTAGTCGAATTTGTTAACCACTGCTCCACGGTGGGAACTCCTGGAAAATATATCTTGTAGTTATTCAATAAAGACTTATTTGAGGACTTTCAACTTATATATGAATGTAATAGATTTCCCCCTTCATTTGAAAATATAATTGTGTTTCCTGAATTCTGCCTTTGGCTTTATTAATGGAAATATAATTCTTGAAAATAGCAAAATTCAAACTCCTTAACCATTCCATCATGTCAGGGGATCCTTAATCCACTGAGTGTGTTGCTATATTTTTTTAATGTTTTTCACTAGAATCGCATTAAAGATACTCAGAAGACAACAGTTTAATCTGTACTCCTACCTCCAAATCTAATTGCTGAAAAGAGACTATATGTTTTTGATCAAGACAGATAATCAAAGGTGGCAAAATAGCATTTTGAGCATTTAATGTAACTCCAATCTCATTAAATATAATTCTGGTCCCATTAAATACTATTGCTATTTCTATGCTAGACTTGCTTGGCAGAGAAAACTTAAAAAACAATTCTCTATGTTCAAAAATGACCTAAACCTTTAACCTTTTAATCTGCTTTTTTCCATTTACAGTCTTCATTTTGAAGGGTTTTTTGTCTTGTTTTGTTTGTTTGTTTGTTTTTTGCTTTTTAGGGCCGCATTTGTGGCATAGGTAAGTTCCAGGCTAGGGGTTGAATCAGAGCTGCATCTGCTGGTCTACGCCACAGCCACAACAACGCCAGATCCGAGCAGCCTCTGTGACCTACACCACAGCTCCGCCTGATCCTTAACCCACTAAGCGAGGCTAGGGCTCGAAACCACATCCTCATAGATACTAGTTGGATTTGTTTCCTCTGTGCCACAAAGGGAACTCCCTGAAGTTTTTTGTTTGTCTGTTTCGTCTTTTTAGGGACATACCCATGGCATATGGAAGTTCTCAAGCTAGGGGTCGAATCGGAGCTGTATCTGCCAGCTTACACCACAGCCACAGCCACAGCCACAGCCACATCAGATCTGAGCCGTTTCTTTGACCTACACCACAGTTCATGGCAATGCTAGACCCTTAACCCACTGTGTGAGGCCAGGGATTGAACACAAGTCCTCACGGTTACTAGTTGGGTTCATTAGCACTGAGCCACAATGGGAGCTCCCTTGAACTTTTAAAAATAATAATAATAATTTGGCAACCTCTTTTACCAAATCCATGAATTCAGTAGAAGCCCTCTTGATGCTTCAGATGTTGCTGTTTATAGATCTGGTGTGGAATCGGGTAGAAAGAACATTGAAATCAATGCCTGAAATAGAATTCTTTCCTCTTTCATTGCTAGCTCAGATACTCATATATTTGCACTTCTTGATGATGTACACAAAAGCAGGAAGGTGAAAAGATTTAAAGTACCAGATCTTGTAAGTGCACTCTCAAACGTGCTTTTAAACTCTACTTCAATGTGAATGTACCGAATGTTCTGGGAATTCTGATGGAACAAAATAATGAAGGCAGAGGACAGAAATGACTGTGGGAGACCTGAGAAGTTGCCCTTCTTAGTGCTGATTCTTAGCTCCTTGATCAGCTCTTTCCTCTAATCCTGGGAATTGAAAGGTATTCTCTTAGGAAAGATGCTAGCTACATTACATTTCTTTTCTTCCTTCCCTTCCTTCCTTCCTTCCTTCCTTCCTTCCTTCCTTCCTTCCTTCCTTCCTTCCTTCCTTCCTTTCCTTCCCTTCCTTCCCTCCCTCCCTCCTTTCTCTCCCTCTCTCTCTCTCTCTCTCTCTCTCTCTCTCTCTCTCTCTCTCTCTCTCTCTCTCTCTTTCTTTCATTTTTTAAAGCCATATCTGCAGCATATGGAGGTTCCCAGGCTAGAGAGTGAATCTGAGCTGTAGCTACCGGCCTATGGGAGAGCCACAGCGACTCAGGATCCGAGCCATGTCTGCAGCCTACACCACAGCTCACGGCAACACCGAATCCTTAACCCAGTGAGTGAAGCCAGAAACTGAACACTCGTCCTCATGGATCCTAGTAGCGTTCATTAACCACTGAGCCACAACGGGAACTCCTACCTTTATTTTCTTAATGGCTGGTTTAGTATACTTAGCATGCATTTTAGTATACAGCAAAAGAAGTGATATGCAGTTAATCAAGAAATAATAAGATGGTTATTATACTGTTTTTCATTAGAATATACCACGGCATTTGGTCTAGAAGACTTCAAAGAATGTGTCAAAATGCCATTTTTACCAGGATTGCAAAATTGCCAAAAAAGTGTCAGTTCCACTCCGCTAGATGTTCATAAAAGACTCCTGCGGGCTGATACTGAGATGCCTCCTGTCAGGTAGGTCATTTCTGTTTGATTCTCTCTTGTTGAATATTTATCTGAAGTAACACTGTTGAATGTAGAGATTTTTTTCTGGCTAGTGAATCTAATTCTTGCCTACTATTTTTTTTTGCATATAGGATTTAATTTTTAAAATTAGTGGTTTTCACCAGTTTTTACATTTTCAAGAGGCGTTGCCAGAAAGGACATAAGGATTTACTTAAAAAAAAAAAACTTTATTGGATATTGCTCTAGTGTGGATTGCTTATGAGAATATTGGAATTTTTAGCAATAAAAATACGTGAATTCTCTGTAATATGAATAGGTTCCTGTACCCTGAATACAGAATCTTGTGTTTCATTTCTAGTTTGAAGTGGTGCGAGGGGAGATTCTGATTGAGCTGTCAGCTTCATGAAGACCTCGCATTGTTATCAGAGGAAATGAGTTTGTCAGCCAGAAAAGTCCACTGGCTTTGAATATTGGCATTTAGAACATTATTATTAACACCTTTCCTACTATAAATCAGATTGCCTGACATATTTTGTTTTTGTTTTTGTTTTTGTTTTTTAGGGCCACACCAATGGCACATGGAGGTTCCCAGGCTAGGGGTCGAATCAGAGCTACAACTGCTGGCCCGCACCACAGTCACCGCAACACAGGATCTGAGCCACGTCTGCAACCTACACCACAGCTCATGGCAACACTGGATCCTTAACCCACTGAGCGAGCCCAGGTATCAAACCTGCATCCTCATGGATACTAGTCATGTACATTACCACTAAGCTACAACAGGGAACTCCCTGCCTGATATATCATTAAAAGAAAACTTCCCTCTGTGGCACAATGGGATCAGCAGCATGTTGAGAACTGGGACATGGGTTCCATCCCCACCCAGCCTGGTGGGTTGGGGATCTGGCATTGCTGCAACTGTGGCTTAGATCATGACTGCAGCTCGGCCCTGATCCCTGGCCTGAGAACTCCATATGCCATGGGATGGCCAAAAAGAAGAGAAGAAAACAGAAAACTTTCCCCAAAAGGGTCTATAAATTACTTAGAAAGGCAGTCTCATATCCTATTTGGTTTCTGCTTTTATTTATTTATTTATTTATTTATTGTGTATTTTTTGAATGTCCGGTACTAATTCACTTTACCAACCTTAAAAAAACGACTAAGCATTCGTAGCAATCTGAGTCGCAAGTCTCTTTAAGAGAGGATATGTATTTTTATATTATCTCCTTCTATAAGGGAACTTTAAAGTCTTCTGCTTATACATAGCACACATGTATTGGAATTTCAGAACGTATTTGCTGAGTTTTTCGTTAGTCTTATTGGTCTTATTAATTACTCTTGACATAAATTTTGGTAAGAAATAAAGAACTAGAACACACTAAAAATGAAAAGTTTTGAATAGTTTAAATTATGAAAATAATTAAGAACTTTGCAGAAAATTTGGGGCAAAAAAATAAAAGCAATTATTTGACAATTTACCCATTCTGACATATCCATTTTTATTGTTGGGGATTCTCCTCCATCATCCTTCATTTTCATGTATTTTTATTTGAGTTGTGATTTTAGTGTACTTACAGTTTTTCATTCTGCCCTGTTTTACTTCATATTACATATACACTTTTTTCCATGTCACTACATAATCTTTAGTCTCTACTGGCCACATTATATTTCATTGGTTGATCCATAGTTTATTTAACTTTAATTTCCCTATCATTGGACTTTTTTTTTTCAGCCATACCTATGGCAGGTGGAAGATCCCAGGCTAGGAACTTGCCACACCTGACTTGCCACACCTGAACCCATGCCAACCAGAGCCACTGCAGTGACAATGGCCAGATCCTTAACCCACTGAGCCATGACGGAACTCTCCTATCATTGGAGTTTTAAGTTGCTTTGACTTTTTTGGTTTTGCAAATAATACCATAATGACCAGTAGCGTACATAAAGCTTTTCCCATCACTTTTCATGTTTATCTGAGTATCAAACTATAAAAATATATAATGAAATAAGGGAGAATCAGAGATAGTAGGAGAGAGATGGTGAGTTGCTAGTAGAGTAGATGGTAGCAGTTAAAGAGGGGGCATGAGAGGGACATAGAAAGAAGAGAGACGGCTGGAAACATGAATATGAAATCCTACTTTAGGACAGTGAGTTTCCATCATTACTGAGACACCTGTATCCCTGACACTCGGCTCACTCTTGTCTTTTTCTCTGGAAGTCACAGTGCCTTTTGAGGAGGGTAGGGGTAAAAATTGTATAGGGCTGCCTATGGCCGTGGATTTGTCTCAGTCCAGACCAATCTTGCTGCCTTTTTCCAATGCTTATGATTATCTGAAAGAAACTGGAAGTCCAGAAAACACCCCTGAATTAGCCTCTAAATTTTATTTTCTGCCTTTTATGCACCCGAGGCATATGGAAGTTCTCAGGCTAGAGGTTGAATCAGAGCTGCAGCTGCCGGCGTACACCAGAGCCACAGCAACATCAGATCTGAGCCGTGTCTATGACCCACACCACAGCTCATGGCAATGCCAGATCCTCAACACACAGATGGAGGCCAGGGATCGAACCCACAACCTCATGGTTCCTAGTCAGATTCATTTCCACTGTGCCACGATGGGAACTCCTAGCCTCTAAATTTTAAGTCTTCATTTTGTAATTTTTTTTTTCAGGGCCGCACCTGCAGCATATGAAAGTTCCCAGGAATGGGACCTGCACGCTCATGGATACTAGTCGGATTCTGAACCCACTGAGCCACAGTGGGGACTCCCAAGTCTTCATTTTGCTTCCTACAGTTTTCACCCTATTTCAGTTTATTACTTTTTTTCATTTGCAATTTGGCTGTTTGTGAAATGACTCCTCGACATTATACATTGACTTGAGTGTGAATTTACTTCAGGATAATTTACTTAAGGATACTTTACTTAAGACTTTCCTTAAGGATAATTTGAATATATTGTATGCATGTTACGCCAAGGGTTCTTCAGGTACAAAGTGGAAGAGTGGTGTCTAAGTGCCAAAATGTTTACGAAGTGCTTGGCAAGTGTAAATGTTAGTTCTTTTCCCTGTGTCTTTATTTCAGCCATTCTAGTGAGAATATGACAAGTAGCCTACAAGTATTTTATTCTCCCCTTCATATCACACAACGCCCTGTGAAAGAACAGTCTTGGCAAAGCAGGGAAGTACTCATTTCTGTCTGTCTTGTTTACAACCCCGTATCCTTTTGTTTGTCTTGTCTCCATATGCAAATATTTGATCTTAAAACTCTGATAAAAGTTTCACGTGTTTTTAAATTTCTTCAATGATAAAATTTTTCAGTGACTCTCAAGGCATCATACTTCGGTAATATAACTGAAAATAGTCAGAAGTGAAGTGCTTTTAAAAGTGACAGCGGGGAGTTCCCGTCATGGCTCAGTGGTTAGCGAATCTGACTAGGAACCATGAGGTTTCGGGTTCAATCCCTGGCCTTGCTCAGTGGGTTAAGGATCCGGCGTTGTCGTGAGCTTTGGTGTAGGTTGCAGACGTGGCTCGGATCCAGCGTTGCTGTGGCTGTGGTGTAGGCCGGCAGCTACAGCTCCAATTGGACCCCTAGCCTGGGAACCTCCATATGCCGTGGGAGAGGCCCTAGAAATGGCAAAAAAAAAAAAAGTGACAGCTGACTTGGAGTTCCTGTCGTGGCTCAGCAGTAACGAACCCAACTAGCATCCATGAGGATGCAGGTTTGATCCCTGATCCCACTCAGTGAGTTAAGGATCCTGCGTTGCCTTGAGCTGTGGTGTAGGTCACAGACATGGCTCAGATCCCGAGTTGCTGTGGCTATGGTGTAGGCTGGCAGCTGCAGCTCTGATTTGACCTCTAGCCTGGGAACTTCCATATGCCAAGGGAACAGCCCTAAAAAGACAAAATTAAATTAAATTAAATTAAATTAAATTAAATTAAATTAATTAATCATGGACTTGGAGAAGAGACTTGTGGCTGCCTGATGGGAGGGGGAGGGAGTGGGAGGGATCGGGAGCTTGGGCTTATCAGACACAACTTAGAATAGATTTACAAGGAGATCCTGCTGAATAGCATTGAGAACTTTGTCTAGATACTCATGTTGCAACAGAAGAAAGGGTGGGGGGAAAAAATGTAATTGTAATGTATACATGTAAGGATAACCTGACCCCCTTGCTGTACAGTGGGAAAATAAAAAAATAATAAAATAAAAAAAATAGAAGTTACAGTTGACTTGTAAAAGTTAGTATAGTTACAAGAAATTTGAAATTCTTATGGGCTAGCTCCTCCACAGCAGATTCAGTCATGACCTATATCCTCTAATAACCTTCTCATTATCTAGGTCTATTCCAGCAGGAACAAAAGTTAATCATGACAAAATTGAGATTGTAGTGATTAATAGGTAAAGAGAGCAAAACTAAGTGAAAGTTGATATGTGGCATATCTAGATATCCTGTTCATCTAATCTCTTTTTTTGGCCTCACCTGCAGCTGCACAAGTTCTCGGGCTAGGGATTGAACCCATGCCAAAGAAGTGACTAGAGCCACTGCAGTGACAGCACAAGATCCTTAACCGAGGGAGCCACCAGGGAACTCCCTTTTCATTTAATCTTGATTCCCTCCCTGTAGCAGTCCCTGAATTATGATTAGTGATAAGATAAAGATGGGGAAAAGTTAGACATAAAACTGATCCACTGGTAAAATTTATTATCAAAAACCGAGATAGTGACTTGGTTCCTATCTGCTTCTGACTGGATTCTTTGTAATGGAAGGAGTTTCCTTCCTTTAAAAAGGAAGGAAACACTTTTTCTTTTTAGGGCCGCACCTGCAGCATATGGAATTGCCCAGGCTAGAGGTCCAGTCAGAGCTGCAGCTGCCAGCCTACGCCACAGCCACAGCAATGAGGGATCTGAGCCACAGCTGTGACCTACACCACAGCTCAGGGCCACACTGAGCAAGGCCAGGGATCGAACCCACATCCTCATGGATACTAGTCAGGTTTGTTACCACTGAGCCAGGACAGGAACTCCAGTGTTTATTTAATTTTCCTATGATGTCCTTCAACAAGTGAATTTCACTGAAAGCAAGCTTCTTGTCTATTATTGCTTATAAAAAGAATTAATGTACTCTGGATTTCTACAAAAGTGAATTTATGACAATATATAATTTTAGGATAAAGAAGACTAAGCCAACATGCACTGTGACACCTCTTCAGGAGAAATCAAAAGGTAGACTAGCTTGTCTTTTTCTCCTACCAGATGTTTTATTAAGGGTGTGGAATACTTCTCTTTTTTTAAACTTCCTTTCTATCTATTGACTTAGTTGTCCTTATTTTGCTAATGCTTCTTGTACATATATATATATATATATTTTTTTTTTTTGTCTTTTGTCTTTTTAGGGCCACACCTTCGGCATATGGAGGTTCCCAGGCTAGGGGTCAAATTGGAGCAGTAGCCACAAGCCTACACCACAGCCACAGCAACTTGGGGTCTGAGCCGAGTCTGCGACTTACACCACAGCTTGTGGCAACACTGGATCCTTAACCTATTGATAGAGGCCAAGGATCAAACCCACGTTCTCATGGATACTAGTTGGGCTCGATACCGCTGAGCCACAAGAGGAACTTCCAGATTACCACTAATTTTCCTTTTTGTCCTCTCCTTGTCTGGGTTCAGTGTCACAATTGTAATGGCCTCATGGAATGAATTGAGCATTCTGCTTTTTCTATTCTCTGAAGGATATGACCTAAAATTCGGGTGATCTCCCCCTTGAAAGTCTGATAGAAATCATTTGTAAAATCATTTGCATCACCTGTTTTCTTTGGAGGAATCTTTTAATATTAATTCAGTCATTTTAATTTTAGGTCTCTTAAGGCATTCTAATTCCTCTTCAATCAATTTTGGTAAGTTTTATTTTCTAGAATTTTTTTTCATTTTGTGTAAATTTTCAAATTTATTGGCATAAAGTTTAGTCTCTGCTCTGCTTCTCCTAATATTATGGGGGGGGGGGCTTCTGCCTTTTTTTCTTTTTTAAATATATTTCTTTAAATTTATTTTTCACCACACTTGGCATGCTGAAGTTCCCAGGCCAGGGATCAAACCTTCGCCACAGCAGCAACTAGAGCCACAGCAGTAACAACACTGGATCTTTAACCCACTGAGCCACCAGGGATCCCCTGTCTTTTTTTCCTTAATTAGTCTAACCAGAGTCTTTCCTTTTTAGTCTTTTCTCTCTCTCTCTTTTTCTTTCTTTCTTTCTTTCTTTTTTTTTTTTTTGTCTTTTTAAGGCCACACCTGCAGCATATGGAGGTTCCCAGGCTAGGGGTCTAATTGAAGCTACAGCTGCCAACCTATGCCACAGCCACAGCCACAGCAATGCCAGATCTGAGCTGTGTCTGCGACCTACACTGTAACTCACTGCAATGCTAGATCCTTAACCCACTGAGTGAGCCAGGGATCAAACCCTAGTCTTCATGGATACCAGTTGGGTTCATTACCCCTGAGCCACAGGGGAACTCCTAATTAGTTTTGTCAATGAGGAACTCTCCTGCTTTTAAAAACCTTTCTTTCTTCAAGTTCGTTTTCTATGTCACTGATTTCTCCTCTTTCCTGTATTATCTTCTTTTTTTCATGTTCTTTGGATTTATTCTTTTCCCAATGTATATCTTATACCTAGCTTATTAATTTTCACTCTTCTTTTCTAACATTGGAATTTTAGGGTATAAACCCCTCTATGTAAACTTTTGCTGCATCACGCAAGTTTTGTAATATTTTCTTTATTATTTAGTTATGAGTATTTTGAAAGTTTATTATGATTGCTTTTTTGATGAGTAATTTAGAATGTGTGTATACATTTCTAAATATTTGAGAATATTTAAATTATTTTACTGGTAGCCATTTCCAACTTAATTGCATTGGTCTGTATGACACCAACTCTGAAGTTTTTTGAGGTTTGTGTAATGCCTAGAATCTAGTTATTTTGCAGCTGGCAGTGGTGAAGGGGTGCCTTTTTTTTTTTTTTTTCTTTTTAGGACTGCACCCATGGCATATGGAGGTTCCCAGGCTAGGGGTTGAATCAGAGCTATAGCTGCTGGCCACAGCCACAGCAACTCAAAAAATAATAAATACTACAATTAAATAATAGTATTTTAAAGCAATATGGATCCATATATTTCAAAGCCTTGTATGTTTCTAAATAGGATTTATACTTATTTACATATTTAGAGCAATATGTTGTGACCACATGGATATGTTGTGATTACATGGGAACTTGGAATTTGATGAACCTGGATTTAAATCCTGTCTCTAACAATTTCCAAATTCTTTTGTAAATCTATAATCCAAGATGGTACCAAATTACCTACTTCATAGTCTTGTGTTGATGACAGATGACAAATACTTGACATAGCTAATTCAATAAATGTTATCTATTATTTTTATCACTACAATTCTGTAATAGAAGCTTGATTAATGCTGTTTCAGTGAATGACTTATTTTACTTTATAATTTTACTCTTTATTTCACTTAGCACTTATGAGAAATGGAGTTTTTTTTCCTTTTTTTTTTTTTTGGCCTTTTTAAGGCTGCACCCATGCCATATGGAAGTTCCCAGACTAGGGGGTCCAGTCAGAACCTGCAGCTGCTGACCTACACCACAGCCACAGCAGCACTGGATCTGAGCCACATCTGTGACCTACACCACAGCGCACAGATCCTTAACCCACTGAGTGAGGCCAGGGATCAAACGCCCATCCTCATGGATACTAGTCATGTTCATTACCGCTGAGACATGACGAGAACTAAGAAATGGTTTTATTTGAAGACAGTAACTTGATAAGCATGTCAAATATGAAATAGGTTAATTATTTATGGAGCTCATGCCTTTTATTTTGGAATAAATTCCACAGACACCTCATGTTTTAAGAAGTACATTACAGACTTGTATTTAATGATATAAAACTAAATCTAAGAAGTACAGGAGTTCCCATTGTGGCTCAGTGGATTAAGAACCCAACTAGTATCCATGAGAATGTGGGTTCTATCCCTGGCCTTGCTCAGTGGGTTAAGGATGCAACATTGCTGTGAGCTGCGGTATAGGCTGCAGATGTGGCTCAGATCCAGCATTGCTATGTCTGTGGTGTAGGCTGGCAGCTGCAGCTCCAATTCAACCCATAGCCTGGGACCTTCCAGATGCTGCAGGTGCAGCCCTAAACATAAATAAATAATAAGCATTTTTCTGGCCACACTCTTGGCATGCAGATGTTCCTGGGTCAGGAATCAAATCTGCACCACAGCAGTTATAACGCTGGATGCTTAATGTGCTGAGCTGTCACAGAACTCCACAGCATTTTTCAGTTAAATATTTTTTGGGATGACATATCATCTCAGTCACTAGAAAGTTAAGTAGCTGTCACTACTACTTCAAATCATGTGTTATCTGAAGACCTAGTAGTGTTTCATGGTCATTTGAGGAGCAGATATTTTGTTTGTGACACATTTTAGAGAATATCATTCATGTGTGCTTAGCTGAAATAGTTGGGTTTTTCCTCCTGCTCTCCCTCTCCCTCCTCCTTCCCTCCCCCTCCCGCCTCCCCTCCCCCCCTTCCACTTCCTCTTCTTCTCCTCCTTCTCCTACTTCTTCTCCTTTCTCCCCCCCCCTCTTTATTTTCAGGTTCAGGCTTCAGTGATCCTCTGGCTGGAGCACCATCTCAATACTTACAGAGACTTTCCAGAATGGCCATTTTGGAGTATGATACTATTCGTCAAGAAACAACCCGAAAATCAAAAAAGGGCAAGAAACGAGAACTTCGAGACTGCTGATTATCATATGGTGTAATGCTTTCTTCACCGACGTTTATGGTTTATATTTTTTTCTTTCCTTTTTTCTTTTCTTTTTTGATATATGATGTGCAATGATTTATGTAAAAATGGAACTGTAAATAGGAAATAAATATTTTCTGTTATATACAGAATATGTTATCCTTCATTAATCTCACAAGGAGACATTTAAGTTATTGTGTATATAGTTTATACATGGGGACGTAATAAGCATAAGAAAAATAACATTCCATAAATTCTGTGCACATTGGTTATAGCTTTTGATTCAATTTGATAAATGTTTTTTGAGAGCCTCTCTGTACAAATGACCTTTGCTAGAATGTGCAGAAGATTGGAGAGTGAATCCTTATCGTTGGGGTTTGAAGGTGCCCAAGGGGAGCCAACCCCTCTTTTCCCTGCTTGAGTTTGAAAGCAGTTGTGAGAGAAGTATTCAAGCAAATGAAAATGAAAATCTTGTTTTTTGCTTAGGACTGTACCTGCGGCATATGGAGGTTCCCAGGTTAGGGGTTGAATCAGAGCTTCAGCTGCCGGCCTACACCACAGCCACAGCAACACTGGATCTGAACTGTATCTGTGACCTACACCACAGCTCACAGCAATGCTGGATCCTTAACCCATTGAGCAAGGCCAGCGATCAAACCCAAATCCATACTAGTCGGGTTCTTTACCACTGAGCCACCACAGGAACTTCTGAAAATGAAAATTTGTTTGTTAATATAACATGGAAGGGAAATCCATGCTTAGCTATGTGGCCACAGTGGGCTCCCTAATACCAAACTTCAAAATTGGACAAATATACACACCCAGGTATTGCTGGTACCCTCAGGCTCACCTGCTAAATCAGCAGGCAGAACCAGGCATCTCTACTGTGTACCTGGCCATGAGGAGCGCTTTAATAAAGCTCCTTTCAGTCCATTGTAGACTCAGGTTATCAACCCTATCATTTCAAGTGCTTAACATTATTTTTTTCTATCTGGGTCTTCTTTGAAACTAAGGAGGGGTGGCCAATCAGAATGATGAACTGACTCCTACCAGAGCGGGTTCGGGGTGTTGAATAAGCGTCTGATGTCAGCAGACAGCCCGAGTTGGGAGAAAGCCGAACTAAGACCTACTTTAGAATAAATATTTGTGATTCCTCCAGCAGGTCTTGCCTCTTAATGTATGGCTTTTTCAAAATGCTTGTGCTCTGTATACCGATTGATGTCTGTGTTTAAAGAAGTATAGGAATTGCCACCCGTGTCTGGTAGGTCCATCAAAGTATTCAACTAAACAAGAGAAAATGTATGGGTTCACAGTTAAGGGCACACTTTACCTTCCTTGGCAGACAAGCTAATATCTACATAAACAGGACATGCGCTGAGAGGAGTGCTTTTGAGTCACTGTTTTTCTCGAGTCATGTTTTTAAATCTGAAACTAATGAGATCCAGTCTATAATTTGGCTCTGTCTCCAAACACATGAGTATAACCTGAGATAACGTGCTTATGTGGAGAAGCCAAAGACCAGTGTTCCACCACCTGGATCTGGCGAGATCATGCCATCAGGAAACTTATCCTAAAATTGATAACTCTGAGGGAGGTGAAAGACTTAATGTCAGTAGTATTATTTTGGCAGCAACAAAAAATGGAAGAAAAGAAAAAAGAACATCGTTGGCTCATGACGAGTGAATTTCATTTAATGTACATTATTATAGTGGATTAAATACATTCACAGGTTGATTTACACCATCGAAGATTTGGCACATACACTTGAAACAATTTTGGACAACCATCCCCCCCGCCCCACAATGGGTCTTGTTGGGACAATCTTTCTGTATGTAGGGTAATATATACATAATACAAAGTTTCCCATCTTTGAATTCCCATTGTGGTTCAGCAGGTTGTGAACCCAACTAGTATCCATGAGGATGCGGGTTCAATCCCTGTCCTTGCTCAGTAGGTTAAGGATCCGGCGTTGCCATGAGCTGTGGCGTAGACCAGCAGGTACAGCTCCGATTCAAACCCTAGCCTGGGAATTTCAATATGCGGCAGGTACAGCCCTAGAAATACCAAAAAAGAAAGAAAGACAAGAAAATAAAGGGCAGAAGACAAGTTCCCTAGGGGTCTAGCAGTTCAGGACCCAGCTTTGTCACTGCCGTGGTGCAGGTTTGATCCCCGGCCCAGGAGTTTCTGCGTGCCATGGGCATAGCACCCCCCCAAAAAAAAAGACAGAGGAAAGAAGATCATCTGCTGAGATCTGGACACGTTGCCACCAGCTGTCTCAGGGGTGGCTCTACCTGGCTGAAGCGTACTGCCTCTGGCCTCTCTAAGATAGGATAGTTAAAGATGCCATTTCTTTCTTTTTGGGGGGATGGGTGTGTTCACCTGCGACACATGGAGGTTCCAGGCTAGGAGATGAATTGGAGCTGCAGCCACTGACCTATGCCACAGCAACAGCAACTTGGGATCTGAGCCGTGTCTGTGACCCACACCACATCTCATGGCAATGCCGGATCCTTAAGCCACTGAGGCAAGGCCAGGGATCGAACCTGTGTCCTCATGGATACTTCTCAGGTTCGTTTCCACTGAGTCACGATGGGAACTCCAAAGCTGCCATTTTCTAAGTTGCCCGAAAACATTTGCCAGCCCTGCAGCTGAACTCATCTGCCTCTTCCCATGTCTCTGCAAGGGTGTCACAGTCCCGTTTGTCCATGCCCTGGGCAGACCCATAGGATGTGGCCTGAAATAATTTCCAGTCCCCTCTCGAGATCCAGCCCAGGATCAGGGAGGTGACCTTGGGGGCCAGACTGAAACCCCACAAGGTGGGCTCATTGCTGGGCACCACGTGCGTTGCTGTCTGAGCAGTCACAGATGTGGAGTATCTTGGACCTTGGACCTTCCTGTGACTTGCTGCCAGTCTTTGCCCAGCTGGATGGAGTTCTGAGAGTCTTTGGAAGGCAGGTTAACCACATGGACTCTACTGTCAGACAGGCTTCCTGGGCTCAAGTCCCCACACTGAAACTGGCTGGCTATTTAATGGTAGTCCCGTTTCTTTGCCTCCCCAAGTGTCATCTGGACAAGGGAGGTGTTAAAAAAACCAAACCAACCAACCAAACAAAAAAATCCCACCACAATAACAATACCTACTTCTTGAGACTGTTGGAAGAGTTGAATAAAATAATGTATATACGGCTGTGAATCCCATGTCTGCCACCGGTGTTTAATTAAGTTATTTTAATTTTTTTTTTTTGGTCTTTTTTAGGGCCTCATCCATGGTGTATGGAAATTCCCAGGCTGGGGTGGAATCAAAGGTCTAGCTGCCAGCCTGCTCCACAGCCACAGCAACGTGGGAACCTCATCTGTGACCTATACCACAGCTCACGGCAACACTGGATCCTTAACCCACTGAGTGGGGCCAGAGATGGAACCAGAGTTCTCATGGATACTAGCTAGGTTTGTTACTGCTGAGCCACAACGGGAACTCCTTAATTGCATTATTTTAATCTTCAGAGTTGGTTCCCATCTTGGAGTGTCAAGGGCAATGTGGGAACAGACACACTAGCGAACAGCCCTGTGACCCAAGGGGGGTTTATCAGACACTGATCTGGAAGGGGTTGAGCAGGATACAGTCACCAATTCCAGATTTTCTTTTCAGTCTGGGCAGAAAGGGTATAATGTTAATAGCTGAAAGGAGGCTTGCAGGCTACTGACAACAAAGAAAACCGCAGGCTTCCGCTGTGTTCGCGCTTCCGCTGGATCATCTTAAGGAATCTGGTGAAGGAGTCTGTGGTGAAGGAAGACACGCCCCCTCCCCAGACCTGGCTTTCCGTCTGGGGCACAAGCAGGGGAGGGGACCCAACTGGAGTCCCTTTTGATAACCGCTGAGGTGAAGATGGGGTTGGTGGTGCATGTAGGTAGAGAAAGACTTTTCTGAGCATTCCTGAGCTCTATCCCGCTGGTGGCTCTGATTTCTCAAATGACCTCTTCACAACTGTGAGCTTAGAGGAGCCATGAGTATGTCCCCGGCTCTATTTTTGAATGATAAGGAGTAAATACTCATATCAGAGTTTAAATGTGGATCCATATTTTCTTAAATGAAAATTTACATTGGCCGGTTCTTTTCCCCTTCTCTTTCCTTTTCTTCCTTTCTTTTCTTCCTTCCTTCCTTCCTTCCTTCCTCCCTATTTCTTTCTCTCTCTCTTTCTTTTCTTTTCTTTTGTCCCCTTCACTTTCCAAGTAAGGAATAGCAATATCCAACACTTACTATTTTTGTTGAAGAAAACAGCAGAGGACCTAGGATTCCTCCACACACATCCCTTCTGCCAGCCCCAGAGTGGCTTTCTTCTTCATCCAATGTTTTTTTTCTTTCCCTTTTATTCATAGCCCTATGGCCCAATGCTTAACACTGATATAGGAAAAAAAAAAAAAAACACATGAATAGTGCACCTGAAATTGTCCATCACATTTATATATATATATATATATATATATATATATATATATATATATATACATACACACAGCATAGAATTTCCCAGGCCAGGGACTCAATTGGAGCTGCAGCTGCGGCAACACCAGATCTTTAAACCCACTGCCCTGGGGCCAGTATCCAACTGGCAACTCTGCAGTGACCTGAGCCACTGCAGTCAGATTCTCAACTCACTGCAACACATTGGGAACTCCAAATCCCAATATTTTTATTGAATGAAGAGTGATTTGGCTTGTGCGCTGTTGCAGATAAATCCATGAATGTGGACTTTCTCCAGGAGTGGCCAAGTTGCGAACCCTTAGCAACTGAATGAGGGTTTACCCTAATCAATGCAGACTTTCCAGCCTTGCCACTGGCTGTATTATCGGAGATAACAGGATAGGCACTGCTACTGGTCTTAGGAACACAAAAATGATTTATCCCTTTGCTTCCTCATGGTGGGAAAGACAGACCCACAAGCAACAAGTTCTAATACTGAAGCCCAAGTGCAGAAATGAGGTTCTCTGTGAGCACAGAGGTTAGAGGCGCTAATTGTGCTTGTAAGACACACAGGAGAGTCTCAACTTTTGGAGGAGGCTTTGCCAGGTGGAAAACAGAAAAGAAAGTCATGGAGTTCCTGTCGTGGCGCCGTGGCTAACGAATCCAACTAGGAACCATGAGGTTGCGGGTTTGATCCCTGGCCTTGCTCAACAGATTAAGGATCTGGTGTTGCCATGAGTTGTGGTATAGGTCACAATGCGGCTCGGATCCCGAGTTGCTGTGGCCGTGGCGTAGGCCAGTGCCTACAGCTCCGATTAGACCCCTAGCCTGGGAACCTCCATATGCCGCGGGTGTAGCCCTAGAAAAGACAAAAAGACAAAAAAAGAAAAAAAGAAGAAGAAGAAGAAGAAAAGATAGTCATGTCCAGTCCAGGAAACAATATATTCAATGGCTCAGCAGTGTGACCATGTAGATCATTATTGTGGAATAATGAGTAATTGGTGACTGGAGCATGAGATGTGTATGGGGAGGTGAGGGAGGTGGGGACCCCCATAAGTAGGGTTCGTGACAAAAATATGCAGCAAATCTCCTGTTAGAGTTTAAAGACAGCTTCATATCAGTAAAAGTGGGAAAGAAAGCACAGCAGTGTAATTGCTCATGACCACTCTTTTTAGAAAAAGGCTCACATTTCCAAATGTTCAAGAACATAATAATTCCTTTGGGTCATAGTCAATTTCTGGCCACTGAGTTCCCCATTAAAGCAGAATTCCAGATAGTAGAGAGATCTTTTTACGATTATAGAGGTAAGATGGATGATAACTTATTATGACTTAAGCAGTGTCTCTGGCAGATAGGGATGGGAATTTCAAATATTTCCTTTTTTTTTTTTTTCTTTTTAGGGATGTACCTGTGGCATATGGAAATTCTCAGATTAGGGGTCAAATCAGAGCTGCAGCTGCTGGCCTACACCACAGCCACAGCAATGTGGGATCTGAGCCGCATCTGTGACCTATTCCGCAGGTTGTGGCAACACCGGATCCTTAACCCACTGAGCAAGGCCAAGGATTGAACCTGCATCCTCATGGAGACTATGTTGGGTTCTTAACCCACTGAACCACAACAGCAACTCCTGAATATTTTCTTGATCTTGCAAGGAAAGAAATTTAAAGAGCACTTCAAGATAAGATAGCAAGGACAAAGAGTAAATCCATAGAACTTTTTGTTTCTTTGCTTTTATAATCCAAGTAAATTCCATAAATTACTCTGCGCTGTGCAAAGAGTTTGCTGGAGAATTATTTGCAGCTATTTACAAGGCTGCTTTCTTTCATAATTGTAAGCTTTCAAATGGATATTAATAATGAACTTCAAATGCCAAATAAAGGAACTTAATACATGTCATAATTCATAGGGCTTCCAGGCCATTCCAGTCCTTTTTTTTTTTGTCTTTTGTCTTTTGTCTTTTTAGGGCCACACCCCAGGGTATATGGAAGTTCCCAGGCTAAGGGTCTAATCGGAGTTGTAGCCACTGGCCTACCCCACAGCCATAGCAATGCCAGATCCGAGCCCCATCTGTGACCTATACCACAGCTCACAGCAACACCAGATCCTGAACCCACTGAGTGAGGCCAGGGATCGAATCTGCAACCTCATGGTTCCTAGTCGGATATGTTTCCGTTGCACCGTGACAGGAACTCCCATTCCAGTCTTTATATCTGCTACTCAATTAATGGGGGCACTTAAGCAAGAAAGAACCTATAGTATAAAAAAGGAGACTTACTTTGGCATAATGCTAGGACAGTCGAAAGTTCCCTGGGTGAAGAGAAAAAAACAAACAAACAAACAAACAAAAAAACAGTGGAGGTTCTGGAAATGCCAGGACATCTCCTTACAAAGTTTGAGGGATTTGGAGCTTTAATTTCAAGTTTAGTTCTCTGAGCTTCTCCCAGAAAGTGAGTTCTGTTCAGTCCCGGCTCTTGACTCACTCAAAAAGGTCCTCAGAGAACGAACACGTTTCTGGATTAAGATAAAGACAGTTGCAATTCAACCTTTCCTCTCTGGTGATCACAATAAGTAGAACGCAATCATCAACAGAATGGCTTCATTTAAATTACAAGAGGAGAGAGTGAAATGTCAAGAGAAAAACATATGTCCAATTCCAAGGAGAGAAGGAAAATGAGCATCCATTCCCCACTCCGACCCCTTCTGTGTCAACGGAGTCTACACTGCCCAGGGAATCACAGGGCTGGCTACTATTTGGAAAAGGAATTTGTTATTAGCATATGGATGTGCCTTCTCAACCATTTTGTTGATTTCCTTTTTCAATACCCTTCTTTCATGTTCTTGAGTTTTTCCGGGGCAAGATCTCTCCGTTATGCAGGATTACACTCGGCCGAATTCATTTTACATCGAATGACAAATTGCATTTGAATTTGTAGGGTGGAAAGGTCAAGGCTGTTCTCTGTTAGTCAGCCTGCCTTCCTCACAGGGTCTCAGTCCTGAGACTATGTTGAAATCCTCTCCAAGCCTCCTCTGATCCTCTGATCCTCATGAATGCCTAATTCTGCACTGACAGGGATTCCTAATGAGTGACTCCGTCCCAAGGCAGAGACCGTGCTAGGGGATTGACAAAATAAACGGCAACTTGCCCAGCACCATGTTATTCCTCCTGAGTCAACGCTAACCCAGAATTTTGAAAAAAGTCCATTTCCTGAGCCTTAAGTAAGAAACGTGGAGTTCCCGTCATGGCACAGTGGTTAATGAATCCCAATTGGAACCATGAGGTTGCGGGTTCGATCCCTGGCCTTGCTCAGTGGGTTAAGGATCCGGCGTTGCCGTGAGCTGTGGTGTAGGTTGCAGACGTGGCTCAGATTCTGCGTTGCTGTGGCTCTGGCATAGGCCGGTGGCTACAGATCCAATTAGAGCCCTAGCCTGGGAATCTTCATATGCCAAAGGAGCAGCCCTAGAAAAGGCAAAAAGACAAAATAAATAAATAAATAAATAAATAAGAAACCTGTTTTGAGGGGAACGAAGACATAGCTCTATACTTTTTTTTTTGGCAGAGCCCAAGGCATGTGGAAGTTCCTGGGCCAGGGATAAACCTGAGCCACAGCAATGACAACACCACATCCTTAACCTACTGAACCACCAGGGAACTCCTTATTCATTTTTTAAAATGCACACTTTAGTTCTTTCAAAGTGAAAGAAACGAAAACTTTCCTGAAAAGCTTTCAGATTACATATCCTTAAAAAATAGTTTTAATTGATTTGCATCTGTTCTTTAGTCTTTTGGTACATTCCATGTATAAAGATGTGGGAAATTCGATCCAACTCTTTATGCATTTCTTGGCAGTCTCCCTATGCCATTCTCTGAGATGAACGTGGAGATATTTTTCTTTAGGGACTCATAGGCAGCAAGTCAGCCAAATGTATGTCTAATAAGCCTGGAATTGAAGTTTTAATATCACGGTTGTCAAGAGTAACCTTGTGGCACAGTGAGTTCAGGATCTGGTGTTGTCACTTCAGTGGCTTAGGTTGTTGCTAGGCACTGGTTTAATCCCTGGCCCAGAAATTTCCACATGCGGTGGGCACAGCCAAAAACAAAATAGAGTTTCCACTGTGGCCCAGTGGGTTAAGAATCTGACGGCAGCAGCTTATGTAAATGCGAAGTGTGGGCTCCATCCCTGGCCTGGCACAGCAGATTAGGGATCCGCCGTTGCTGCAGCTGTGATGTAGGTCGCTCAGATTCAATCCCTGGCCGGGGAACTTCCATGTGCCACAGGTGGGGCCATGAGAACAAACAAATAAATAAATATGATGATGGTTATGAATGTTATGACTCATATAAAAATACTGGCTTAAGCACCCTCACACCAATATTTGTCACCAGCCATAAAAGAACAATAATAAAATTATGAAGCACTTTCCTTCCTTCTGCTTGCTTAGATTTTATTTGCTTTTTTCTTTCTCCAGGTTTTTTTTTTTTTTTTTGGCTTTTTAGGGCCACACCTGTGGCATATGGAAGTTCCCAGGCTAGGGGTCAAACTGGAGCTACAGCTGCCAGCCTATACCACAGCCGCAGCAATGCAGGATCCTTAACCCACTGAGCGAGGCCAGGGATCAAACCCACATCCTCATGGATACTAGTCAGGTTGGTTAACTGCTGAGCCATGAAGGGAACTCCTCTGGTTTTTTATGTAGTTGAAATTTATATTATTGATTTGAGATCTTTTTTATTTTCTATTTTTTTTTTGGTCTTTTTTGTTGTTGTTGTTGTTGCTATTTCTTGGGCCGCTCCCACGGCATATGGAGGTTCCCAGGCTAGGGGTTGAATCGGAGCTGTAGCCACCAGCCTACGCCAGAGCCACAGCAACGCGGGATCCGAGCCTCGTCTGCAACCTACACCACAGCTCACGGCAACGCCGGATCGTTAACCCACTGAGCAAGGGCAGGGATCGAACCAGCAACCTCATGGTTCCTAGTCGGATTCGTTAACCACTGCACCACAACGGGAACTCTTTTTATTTATTTTTTTATTTTCTAATATAGCCATTTCACGCTAGAAATTTCCCTCTTGAACTGCTTTAGCTGTGTCCCTCTTATTTTGGTATGTTATGGTTACTTTTCATCTTATTAAAAGTGAAAGAAACTTTCAATAAGATTTCTAACATCTTTAGGTATTCCTCTTTTAGCCAGGGATTATTTAGAAGGATGTTCCTTAATAGGAAGTATTTTGTGACTTCTCTGGTTGTGTTTCTGTTATTGATTTCTAATTTTAATCTATTTTAGGCAGAGAAAAAGTTTTTATATGATTTTAATTTTTAAAAACTATTGTTTTTTTAATGACTCAGAAAATGGCCTATCTTGGCAAATGTTTCATAAGCATGTCAGGTGAATGTGTATTCAGCTGTCATTGGTTAAAAGTTCTCTAAATGTCAATTAAGTCAATTTGTTTAATAGGGTTGGTCACTAAATTCTTACTGACTTACTATTTGTCCTACCAATTATTGAGAAAGGAGTATCAAAATACCCAGTTGTGATTGTGTATTTACGTACATCATTTCTTTTTGTTCAATCAGTTTATGCTTCATGTATTTTTTTAATTAAAAAAATTTTAGGACTTCCCGTTGTGGCCTCAGTAGTTAACGAACCCGACTAGGGTCATTGAGAATGCGGGTTCGATCCCTGGCCTTGCTCAGTGGGTTAAGAATCCAGCATTGCTATGAGCTGTGGTGTAGGTCACAGATGAGGCTTGGATCCAGTGTTGCTGCGGCTATGGCACAGGATAGCAGCTGTAACTCCAGTTTGACCTCTAGCCTCAGAACTTCCATATGCCTCAGGTGTGGCCCTAAAAAGCAAAAAAAAAGCCAATTTTTTTTTAGTGGATAAGCAATGAGATCCTGCTGTACAGCACAGGGAACTGTAGCTAGTCACTTGTGATGGAACACAATGGAGGATAATGTGAGAAAAAGTGTGTGTGTGTATATATATATGACTGGATCACTTTGCTGTACAGCAGATTGTAAATCCACTAGAATAGAAAAAAAAAATCTAAAAAAAATTTTATTATAGCATGGTCGATTTGTAGTGTTATGCCAATTTCTGCTGTATAGCAATGTCACCCTGTCATTCATATATATATATATATGTACATTCCTTTTCTTATATTATCATCCATCTTTGTTTATACCAAGAGACTGGATATAGTTCCCTGTGCTATACAGCAGGACCTCATTGCTTATCCATTCTAAATGTAATAGTTTGTATCTAGGAACCCAAACTCCCAGTCCATCCCACTCCCTCCCCTCTCCCCCACTTCATGTATTTTGAAGCTCTGCTCAGTGCACGCACACGTAAGATTCTTATATCTTTTCTATGAATTGACCACTTTGTCATTATGCAATGTCTTCCTATAACATTGGTAATATTCTTTTTTTTTCCTGAAATCCACTTTGTCTGATATTAATGTAGCCATTTCTTTTTTATTTGGAGTAGTAATTTCATGGCATCTTTTTTCCATCCTTTCACTTCTTTTTTTCTTTTTAGAGCCGCAGCTGAAGCATATGGAAGTTCCCAGCCTAGGGGTCAAATCGGAGCTACACCACAGTTCACAGCAACACCCGAGCCTTAACTCACTGACTGAGGCCAGGGATTGAAACTGCATCCTCATGGATACTAGTCAGATTCCTTTCCACTGAGCCACAGCAGAAACTCAAAAATTTTAGAGAATTTCTATCCACTTGAATGGCAGCCACCTCTTCCTTCCTTGCTCCAAACAGTATTTGTGTCTCACAGTTTTGTTATGACCTCAGCTCCTTGATGGGTTCACTCAAAGTTTTGATTTTGTAGACTATGTGCCTATTTTCTTATTGCTGGGGAAGATATGTTCTCTTTCCTTCTAAGTGGAAGCAGAAGTTTCCTGGAGGGTTTTCAGCAGCGAAGTGATATCTGATTTATATTTTTAAAATCTCTCTCTGCAGACTTCCCATTGTGGTTTAGTGGTAATGAATCCAACTAGTATCCATGAGGATGCAGTTTTTATCCCTGGCCTTGCTCAGTGGGTTAAGGATCGGACATTGCTGTGAGCTATGGTGTGGGTTGCAGAATGGCTCAGATCCTGTGTTGCTGTGGCTATGGTGTAGGCCAGCAGCTGCAGCTCTGGTCCAACCCCTGGCCTGGGAACCTCCATATGCTGTGGGTGTGGCCCTAAAAAGACAAAAGACCAAAAAAAAAAAAAAATGCCTCTCAGAGTTCCCGTTGTGGGTCAACAGTAACAAACCCAACAAGGATTGATGAGCATGTGGGTTTGATCCTTGGCCTCACTCAGTGAGTTAGGGATCCCCTGTTGCCTTGAGCTACGGTATAGGTTGCAGATGAGGCTTGGACCTTGCATTGCTATGGCTGCAGTGCAGGCCTGCAGCTGCAGCTCTGATTCAATTCAAACCTTAGCCCAGAAACTTTCCTATACCTTGGGTGCAGCCCTAAAAAGACCAAAAAAAAGAAAACAAAAGCCTCTTTTCCCTCTGAGGCAGGTGCTCCCTGGCCTGGTGGGTCCTGGTTGCATCCCGCAGATTCCTTCCTCTGTCTCTGCATGTGTTATTGTGAAATCTAATGCTTTTTCAGAGGAGACATGCTCCATTAAGTAAGGGAAATGTAGCTAAAGGAACATAATAATGAGGCTGATTAGATGTTTTTATTGGTGGCAACATTTTTCCTTAGCCCTGAGGGTTATTTTGGATTTTAAAAATAAACCATAAGTCTCACAGTTCTTTTATTTGACCTCTAAATCTCATGTGGCCTTGCACTATATAATAGGTTTTAGAAAAAAAAATTATTAGTGCAAATTTGGATTTTTTTTGGTTTTGGTCTTTTTTGGGGCTGCGCCTGTGGCATATGCAGGTTCCCAGGCTAGGGGTCAAATCGGAGCTGCAGCCACTGGCCTACACCACAGCTAGAGCAACTCTGGATCTGAGCCACGTCTGCGAGCTATACTGAAGCTCATGGCAATGCCGAATCACTGGCCCACTGAGTGAGGCCAGGGATTGAACCCGAGTTGTTCTGGATGCTAGTTACCACTGAGCCACAGCAGGAACTCCAAATTTGGAATTTTTTTTTTTTTTCAGGATGTTGTGGACAATATTACACCCCTTGAAAACTCTGTTTTGTTTTAGGGTCACACCCATGACATGGAAGTTCCTACACTACAGCCACAGCAATACTGGGTCAGAGCCACATCTTTGGCCTCCTCAGTAGCTTCGGGCAACTCTGGATCCTTAACCCATGGAGTGAGGCCAGGGATGGAACCTGCATCCTCACAGACACTATGCCATGCTCTTAATCTGCTGAGCCACAGTGGGAATTCCCAGCCTTTCAAACTTTCTGATTGAGAGAATGATGAGACAAGCTGGATGGTGGAGGGTGAGTTTTTGTCTGAGAGCACCAAACACGACCAATTCTGTTTCCCAGCAGCTATAAAAGGCCACTGTTTCAACACACACCTAATATACTGCAAACCAACCCAAGGAACTGTCAAGAAACACTTTAGAAACGAATTCTGTTGCATTACAGGGCATTGCTCAGTTCCCAAATGATCATTTTTTTTTCCCATCCTGAAGACACAGAAATTTGAAATTCATCTTTATCCTTAACCCTCTCCTTGGCACCTAGAGTGTTATTTTTTCCAGACAATTATTTCTGGTTAGTTTGAGATTCTCTGACATCCCGTGCCATCTTAAGGACCTTGGTTCCCTCTGCTAATTCCAGGGAATGAACCACCACACCAGCCTGGGGATGGGTGGCACCCACACCTGCAATTTCCCAAGGTGGCCCTTCTTCTCCCTGCTCTGTCTTTCCATTCCTGCCCAGGAGGGGGAGCCAGTCATGCACCCAGTGGGAGTGCCTCATAGGCAGTGGGACCCCAACTGGGAGGCATTTTGCATTTTCTCTCTTCGACAGAATCAAGATGCTTCATGCATTCTTTGGTGTATTGCCTCTTTTAGTGTTTTGTTTTGCTTTAGTTTATTTGGTACTTCTCTTTTTTTTCTTAATCTACAAAAGAAATATGAATAATTAGAAGCAAGATGTGGTCCCTAGCGAAGTCTTTTCACTTGGCTCTGCTTCTAAGAGTGTTAGTGAAGTGTGAATTGAAAAGAAAAAGTGTTTTGGTTTTTATGGAACTTCAGATGTCCAGATTGGTGGGGGTGGGGCAAGGTGAGGACAATTGCCTGTCCTGTCTCTTAAGACCTCCTTGGGTTTGGCTCAGATGTTGTGGAAATCTACTGCTGTCCCCAGGGGTGTAAAAATTCCTGGGGAGGCAGAAGAAAGCGCTTCCATTCCTGCTTATCCTGAACTGGTTCAAGGTAAGGGTCGTCTAGCCATCTGCAGGCGTTATTTTTGTTCTGTACTCTGACAGCCCAGACATGGAACTTAACGCCCTCCTTGGGTTCCCACACAGGCATGCACACAAAACCACTTAAACAGCTCATGTGGGTGAGTTGCAAACTGAACTTGTTAGATTGGACATAGAGTTCAGGGCGGCACAAAAATCACATTTAACATTAGACATCCTGGTTGTATTAGTCAGTATTCTCCAGAGAAACAGTGAATAGGATGTGTGTGTGTGTGAGTGTGTGTGTGTGTGTAGAGAGAGACTGATCTATATCTATAATCTATCTAGAGGGGGTTGATTTCAAGGAATTGGTTCACATGATTACGGTAGTTGGAGAGTCCTAAATCTGCAGTTTGTGTCTGAAGGTCATCAGACTGGAGCCCCAGGAAAGAGCTAGTGTTGCAGTTCAAGTCCAAAGGCTGCCTGTGTGTATCTTGGGGGTGAGGGGCATGGGCGGGAGTGTTTGTCAGTCTTTTGTTCTAATCAGATCTTCAATTGATTGAACAAGGCCCACCCACATTATTTTGGCCAAGCTGCTTACCTCAAAGTCCACCAATTTAAATCTTCCTCGTTCAAAAACACCATCACGGAAAACTTCAGAATGTTTGACCACATATTTGGTTACCTGATGGCCCAGCCAAGTTGGGCCACTCCACTATTCAAAAGTCTTTTCCGGAGTTCCCGTCATGGCGCAGTGGTTAACGAATCCAACTAGGAACCATGAGGTTGCGGGTTTGATCCCTGGCCTTGCTCAGTGGGTTAAGGATCCAGCTTTGCCGTGAGCTGTGGTGTAGGTCACAGATGCAGCTCAGATCTGGCATTGCTGTGACTCTGGCATAGGCCGGTGGCTACAGCTCCAATTGGACCACTAGCCTGGGAACCTCATGTGTCGCAGGTGTGGCCCCAGAAAAGACAAAAAAAGACAAAAAAATTAAATGAAAAACAAAAGTCTTTTCCTACTGCACTGAGTTGTTTAATAATCCCAGTCTCAGAGTTCCCGTCATGGTTCAGCAGAATCGAATCTGACTGGCATCCATGAGGACACAGGTTCGATTCCTGGCCTCACTCAGTGGGTTAAGGATCCAGGGTTGCTGTGAGCTGTGGCATAGGTCACAGACATGACTTGGATCCCAAGTTGCTGTGGCTGTGGTGTAGGCCAATGGCTGCAGATCCGATCTGACCCCTACTGCCACAGGTGTGGCAGTAAAAAGAAAAAAAAAAGGAGAATTCTCTTGTGCATTTAAAATATGATCATATAGGGAGTTCCTGTCGTAACTCAGTGGAAACAAATCTGACTAGCATCCATGAGGACGCAGGTTCGATCCCTGGCCTCGCTCAGTGGGTTAAGGATCTGGCATTGCTGTGAACTGTGGTGTAGGTCACAGACATGGCTCGGATCTGGCATTGCTGTGGCTGTGGTGTAGGCCGATGGCTATGGCTCCAATTTGACCCCTGGCCTGGGAACCTCCATAGGCTGTGAGTGCTGCCCTAAAAAGACAGTAAGTAAATAAATAAATAAATAAAATATGATCGTGTATGTTTCCCTGCAATCTCTCAGGACAAAATGATAACGAAAATCAAGCACAACTAAAGTTTGCTTTTTATCAAGCAAGAATTCACAGTGTGAGGCCTAAAAGCCAAGTGACCTGCTCTACTTTGCTTTTTCGCTGGGTTAGTTCTGCCTCATGCCCACAGCTAAAAATGTCTCACTTCTCGCCAACCCTAGAGTGGTCAGGGACAGTAACTACTTAGAAGCAGATATATTTTTTTCTATTTTCTTTTTTTGTTGTTGCTTTTAAGGGCCGCATGTGTGGCATATGGAAGTTCCCAGGCTAGGGGTCGAACCAGAGCTGCAGCTGCCAGCCTACACCACAGGCACAGCAATGCCAAATCCGAGCTGCTTCTGCGACCTATACCTCAGCTTGCGGCAACGCCAGATCCTTAACCCAGTGAGTGAGGCCAGGGATCAAACCCACATGGATACTATGTTGGGTTTCTAACTTGCTGAGCCACACTCTATTATTTTTTTATCATTATTATTCACATATGTTTATTAACATCATAGCAGCTAATTTTTTTTCAATTTTTTTTTTTTGACTACACATGGTCAGAGACTGGGCCAGGAATTGAAACCCACACCAGTGCAGTGACCTGAGCCACAGCCATGACAACACCAGTCCTTGACCCACTAAGCCACCAGGGACCTCCAACAGCTAACATTTTTGAGTGTCTGCTGTGTCAGAGCCCTGCATTAAGCAGGGTATACCCCTCATCTCCCTTGATTTTTACAGATCACTCTCTCCCTTTTTTGGGGGGGGGGGTTTAGGGTAGCACCCACGGCAGATGGAAGTTCCAAGGCTAGGGGCTGAATCAGAGCTATATCTGCCAGCCTATACCACAGCCACAGCAAGCCAAATCCAAGCCACATCTGAGACCTACACCACAGCTCATGGCAATGCCGGATCCTTAACCCACTGAGTGAGGCCAGGGTTTGTACCAGCATCCTCATGGATACTAGTTGGGTTTGTTACCACTGAGCCACAGTGGGAACTCCAGGATCACTCTTATTAGGTATTCTTTTTTTTTTTTTTTGGTCTTTTTTTTGTAGGGCTACACACATGGCATATGGAGTTTCCCAGCCTAGGGGTCGAATTGGAGCTGTAGCTGTCAGCCACAGCCACAGCAATGCCAGATCCAAGCCACATCTTTGACCTAACACCACAGCTGACAGCAAAGCTAGATCCTTAACCCATGGAGTGAGGCCAGAGAACCTGCATCCTCATGGATACTAGTCAAATTCATTTCCGCTGAGCCACGATGGGAACTCCTCTCATTAGGTACCCTTATCCCCTTCATTTTACAGATGAACAGACAGAGATTTGACTTTTGTTCCCAAGGTCACACAGCTGTTTGATCCTGAAGCCGAGACTTGCATCCAAGAGAATCTGACTCCAAATTTAGCCAACATGCCCTGCCCTTTCTTCACCAGCATGGCCATGCGCCAGGCTCTGACCATGTGCTGGATGTTCTGGGGGGAGCCTCCAAGGGCAAACCTTACCGATTCAATCAAAGCACATAATTAGCCACTTCACAGCATTTTACCATAAAGAACAACTTTTTTTTTTTTTTTTCTCTCAATGCCTTTTTGCAAGTCAATTTTTAGTGTGTGGGAGGGAGCCCCAGGGCAGGGGCAGGGGTGGTGGAAGGAAAGCAACTTCTTCTTTTTTTTTTTTTTCTTTTTTTTAGGGCTGCACCCACAGCATATGGAATTTCCCAGGCTAGGGGTTGAACCGGAGCTACAGCTGCTGGCCTACATCACAGCCACAGCAACACAGGTTCCAAGCCAGTGCCTGTGACCTACACCATAGCTCATGGCAACACCGGAGCCCCAACCCACTGAGCAAGGCCAGAGATTGAACCTGTGTCCTCATGGATACTAGTCAGACTTGTTTCTGCTGCGCCACAACAGGAACTCCTGGAACACAGCTTCCTAAGGCCCCATCCTCTAAAGTCCCTTGGAACAAAATTCTGGCTAGGGGCCAGTGCTGGTGTCAGCGTGGCTTTGATAATGAGAAAGGCCAAGGTGTCATCTTCCAAGGCTGCCACCTGCTCGGATGTCCCAGTGGGTGTTCTCTGTCTTGCTTTGAGTGACTTTTAAAAAAGAAGCTTCTTGGAGTTCTTCTTGTGATGCAGTGGTTAATGAACCCGACTAGGAACCGTGAGGTTGCGGATTCGATCCCTGGCTTTGCTCAGTGGGTTAAGGACCTGGCATTGCTGTGAGCTGTGGTGTAGGTCAAAGATGAGGCTTGGATCCCAGGTTGCTGTGGCTGTAGCATAGACCAGTGGCTACAGCTCGATTAGATCCCTACTGGGAACCTCCATATGCCGCAGGTACGGCCCTAGAAAAGAAGGGAAAAAAAAAGAGCCTTCTTGGACAGCTTCTTGAGAAGTTATTCCGGAACCTTCTCAAAGTCAGGAAGAATAGAAAAATGTATGCCAGAAGAACAACAAGAACATCCTGAATTTTATACCAGGCAGGGCTGGTGAGGTCATTCATGCTATCGATGGAGAGGAGGAAAATGAGAATTGTCACTTGGTGTTTCTCCTGTCACCCTTGCAGAGAGGGGCATGTATCAATTCAGCCGCAATGCCACCAAACTCCTTCTGAGCTCTGGAGAGACTGAGGGTAGGTGTCTGTTCTATGAGTTTCTCAGAAAGTAACTAGGCTGGAGGAGTTCCCATTGTAGCGCAGTGGAAACAAATTCGACTAGGAACCATGAGGTTGCAGGTTCAATCCGTGGCCTTGGTCAGTGGGTTAAGGATCCGGCGTTGCCGTGAGCTTGGTGTAGGTCGCAGACGCGGCTCGGATCCCGAGTTGCTGTGGCTCTGGCGTAGGCTGGCTTTGATTAGACCCCTAGCCTGGGAACCTCCATATGCCACAGGTGCAGCCTTAAAAAAAAAAAAGACAAAATAAATAAATATATAAAGTAACTAGGTTGGAAGTGAATGATGTCAGTGGCTGGGGGTGCGAGCAGCCCTCTGCTGTCCTCAAGATGAAACGATGGCCACCACGGGGGTGGGGACCTCAACACCCTGGACTGAGAAATTCAGCAGCAACGACCACAGCCACACAATACTCTTTCCCTTCAAGAGTCAGAGGCAGCCAGAAACGTGCAGGACACCCTGAAGGGCAAGACAGCACTTAGGAGACTCTGACAAGTGCAAGCAGAGCCCAACTACACTGCAGCCGCCCTGACGCTGTGGCCGACACCCCAGCCTAAAGGGTGCCCCCTTTTCCATGCAGATGTTGGTGAGAGGGACTATGGCCAGGCAGCTGTAATTCACATTGTTAAAACTGCTCTTAATCGGAGTTCCCGTCGTGGCGCAGTGGTTAACGAATCCGACTAGGAACCATGAGGTTGCTGGTTCGATCCCTGCCCTTGCTCAGTGGGTTAACGATTCGGCGTTGCCGTGAGCTGTGGTGTAGGTTGCAGACGCGGCTCGGATCCCGCGTTGCTGTGGCTCTGGCGTAGGCCGGTGGCTACAGCTCCGATTCAACCCCTAGCCTGGGAACTTCCATATGCCGTGGGAGTGGCCCAAGAAATAGCAACAACAACAACAACAACAACAAAACAAACAAAAAAAATTGCTCTTAATCATTTCTTTTCTTGTGATCCAAGTATAATACAGTGATTGTGAAGGAGCAATGAGAGAAGGAAGGCAGGGAGGAAAGGAGGGAGGGGAGGGGGGAAGGGAGGGAGGAAGAGGGCAGGAAAAAGGAAGGGAGGGAGGGGAAAGGAAGGAAGGAAGAAAAAAGAGAACGAAAGAAAAAAAAAAAAGGTGAGCCAAAGGAAGTGAGTTGCCACTGGGGGAAGTTGGCTGAAAGGCACATGGGTTGCGTTTGCACCATTTTGCAACTTCCTCTCAATCTATAATCATTTCCAAACAAAAATAAAAGAAGGAGGAAATCCCACAATCCCACCTCATGGAAATCACCACCATTACCACTGTGTCTATATAATTCGCTGTAATTAACAAAGCCCGATACATTGAATGAGAGCTAATTATAGAGCAGGAGTAAGTCATCCTCATCAAAGGTTTTGCCTCTTTATTTTTATTTTTGTCTTTTTGTCTTTTTAGGGCCGCACCCACAGCATATGGAGGTTCCCAGGCTAGGGGTCTAATTGGAGCTGTAGCCGCTGGCCTACACCACAGCCACAGCAATGCAGGATCTGAGCTGCATCTGTGTCCTACACCACAGCTCACGGCAATGCCAGGTCCTTAACCCACTGAGCGAGGCCAGGGATCAAACCCGCAACCTCACGGTTCCTAGCCGGATTCGTTTCCACTGAGCCACAGTGGGAACTCCTTGCCTCTTTATAAAGGGTCCACTATTCTCCCGTGTGAAGCTGCCTCTAGCTCTGGACTGAGAGATCCCACCTGACATTAGCATAGACTCTATTGTTTCAAATGGACAAAACCTCCCTAGGCAGCCCCCTGATAGAATTCCACCTAAAATGTTGATTTCTCTCTGGATATGCTATTCCTTTTCACTTCCCCCAGAAAATATCCCTGCATTGAGTCTTCAGAATCTTCACATTTAGTTAAGAAAGAGTCCTCACACAAAAGTGACTAGTATAGCCAATGAAGGAAAAATAATAGGATTATAGAAAGAGATTTAAAAGAAATCCATCTCCTGAACACAGAAGATGAAAAGGAGGGTGCAGTGAAGCGTGTGTCATATTGGCTTAAAAGAAATCCCTGTATTCTGTGCCACCCTGACATCTGAAACCAGAAGGCCTTGAATGGCCTACCCACAAGTGCCCTCCCCACCCTGCTCCTGTGGATAAGGTGCCTCAGCCAAGCCACCCTCCACATCAGGGGACAAGGCACAGTGCCTACTTATCCCCGGGGTACCGGGCTTCAGCTCCCTGACAACTTGTGGGATTATTCAAACAGGTCATCACATCCTCTCTTGGGAATCAGGGGGCACCCCACCCTCTTAATACTATAAAACCTTCCTCCATGGCCCCTGCTAGTTCACTCTGTTCTGGAGCGTGAGCCCCCCAGAGCTCTGGGTGGCACGGAGTCCTCCTCCCCTGTGGATGTGAGCATATGTGACTCATGAGCTCCTGCTCATCTCATCGGTCCAGTGTCCCTGTCCCGTGCTGGGCGATCCCTCTAACCCTAGGGTGGACCTGCTCCTTTACCAAAGGGGCGAAGAACCAGCGATTAAAACAGGGTGGGGTCGGCATCAGCTGTGGGAGCCTGGCCTATCCGTGGAGTCGCGTGCCCTCGGGCGACGGGGCTCCACGTCCTGTGTCTTCATCTGTGCATGTCCCCATCATAAAATAGAAGCTGCTGGAGTTCCCATCGTGGCTCGGCAGTAACGAAGCCAACTAGTACCCATGAGGATTCGGGTTCAATCCCTGGCCCCGCTCAGTGGGTTAAGGATCCAGCCTTGCCACAAGTTGCAGTGTAGGTCACAGATGCAACTCAGATTTGGCTTTGCTGTGACTGTGGTGTAGGCCAGCAGCTGCAGCTCTGATTCATCCCCTAGCCTGGGAACTTCCATAGGCCTTGGGTGTGGCCCTAAAAAAAAAAAGAAAAAAGAAAGAAAAAAATAAAGCCTGTTGGGGCTGGTTAAGTCACTGCGCTTTGCTTGATTTACAAACATCTCCTCCCTTTGTAAAACAAAAGTCAACAAATCCAAGGTTTGGCTTTCAGAGACTGCTCTGCCAGGGTGGGGATTCTACCCCCACTAGGGCCAGCCCAGCTGCAGGGGCAGGGGCGGGAGCACGTCTAAGGGGCCGCGAAAGAGCTGGGCAGCAGAACCGGGAGTGACACACGGATACATCAAGGCCACAGGAGGGTGGAAATTCATTATCTCCGAGCGTTCCTATTTCCTTGTGAGGTGTTTCCATGTTAAATGTGCAAAAGGGAAGGATCACCAGCGTGCTTTGGGTTCCAGGCGCATCTGAGTAACTGAGAACAGGCATTTTCCATCCAAAGGGGCAAAGAAAAGGAAAGGCTAGGCAAACAAGTTACTGAGATTATCTTTCCTTCGAGAACCACAGGAATGAGAGCAAATAACTTCATTCGAGAAGAAAGTGTCCTCAGCTCTGTTTGCGGATCTGGATTCGCATCTGTCCTTCCAAAGACCTTCATACTTTATTTCTGGAGGGGAGGGTCTCCCTTTGATTGTTCACAATAACTCCACAGGGGAGGGCAGCAATTTATTTATTGAGGATGGTAGGAAGCAACGCGGATGTCGTTAGTCTCAGATACTAGGTAAATGAATGGTATGTGCAGAAGCAGGGTGGGACCTCCAGGTCCCTGTCACCATCCTACCTTTACTCAGCTGTACCGAACCCCACTAGGATCCATGACAATATGGGTTCAACCCCCGGCCTCACTCAGTGGGTTAAGCGTTTGGCATTGCCGTGAGCTGTGATGTAGGTCGCAGACACGGCTTGGATCCCATGTGGCTGTGGCCATGATGTAGGCCGGCAGCTGCAGCTCCAATTCTGCCCCTAGCCTGGGATCTTCCATATGCCCTATGCTGTGGGTGTGGCCCTAAAAAAAAAGAAAAAAGGCAAAAAAGAAAAAGAGAAATCCACTCAGATTTTCTTCCAAGTTTTTTCAAGCTGCCAACACCTGTTTGGAGGGTTTTGATTCCAGTGCTTTCTTGATCTTACCTGATGGATGTCAGTGGAAGTTTTTGGACAAGAATTACAACTCGTATTCCTTCCCCCAAGTGCTGCTCTCTGGTTTGCTGACTGAAGCATCAATAGTTACAGTTTTTCAGGCACATCACAGGAAATAGCAACCAAAGTCACCTGTTTGCCAGCAACAGCAGCTATGTTGGAGCTGCAGTTGTCAGCCTACACCACAGCCACAGCAACGCCAGATCCAAGCCATGTCTGTGACCCACACCATGGCTCATGGCAATGCCGGATCCTTAACCCACTGAGCGAAGCCAGGGATCAAACCCGAATCCTCATGGATGCTAGTTGGGCTTGTTACCACTGAGCCACGATGGGAACTCCTAAGTGGATTTCTTAGTAGACCTTTTTTTGTTGTTTCTCTTCTTATTCTGAAGATTTTTAAACTTACAGAAAAGTTGAAAAAAATGGTTTGATGAAGAGCCTTCATGTAGATTTTCTTTTTAATATCATTTAGACACATTTGCCTTGCCTCTCTCTGTTTTTGTCTTTGTTATTTGTGTGTGTGTTTTCATTTTTTGTTTATTAGTTTGCAGGATCATTTGGAAAGTGATGTGCAAATGTCATAACACTTTGCCCCTAAATACTTCGGCTTACATCTTTCAAGGACAAGGACATTTTTCTAGATAACCGCATACCACCTGACACTCAAGAAACATGACAGTGTGGGAGTTTCCGTCGTGGCGCAGGGGAAACAAACCCAACTAGGGACCATGAGGTTGCGGGTTCAATCCCTGGCCTTGCTCAGTGGGTTAAGAATCAGGTGTTGCTGTGGCTGTGGTGTAGGCAGGCAGCTGTGGCTTCAATTCAACCCCTAGCCTGGGAATCTCCATATACCATGGGTGCGGCCCTACAAAAGCAAAAAAAAAAAAAAAAAAGAAATTTAACATTGTTGTCCTAATATTATCTGATATACAGCCCATATTCAAATTTCTAGTGGAACAAATCTGTAGATCAGTTTTCTCTGATGACTGCCTCGGAAAAAAAGAGATAACCAAGACTCTGAATTTATTTATGTTTTTATTTATTTTTTGTCTTTTAGGGCCACATCTGCAGCATATGGAGGTTCCCAGGCTAGGGATCCAATGGGAGCTGCAGCCGCCGGAGTATACCACAGCCACAGCAATGCAGGATCTGAGCCGAGTCTGCCACCTACTCCACAGCTCACAGCAGCGCCAGATTCTTAACCCACTGAGCGAGGCCAGGGACCGAACCCACGTCCTCATGGATGCCCGTCAGGTTCGTTAACCACTGAGCCATAACGGGAACTCCCAAGACTCTGACTTTAAAAGTGATTCAGATTACCAAAGGGACAACAGGGGGTGAGGGATGAATTAGGAGTTTAGGATTAACATATACAACTACTATATACAAAATAGATAAGCAATCAGAACCTCCTGTACAGCACAGGGAACGCTACTCAATATTCTGTAATAACCTATATGGGGACAGAATCTGCAAAAGGATGGATATGTGTGTATACATGCATGCATTAATTAATCTTTTCCCAGTCTCATCGAAATTATATCCCTCTTCTCTTGGGAATCTATGATGATTCCCCATTCCAGGTTTTGGTCCTGGAAATAAT
This sequence comes from Phacochoerus africanus, assembly GCF_016906955.1. Taxonomy (NCBI): domain Eukaryota; kingdom Metazoa; phylum Chordata; class Mammalia; order Artiodactyla; family Suidae; genus Phacochoerus; species Phacochoerus africanus. Next base: position 62,905,498 of record NC_062549.1, read on the forward strand.
TAGTTAGCATGTCTAAATTTTGTACTTTATGGTAGAATGGGACAGCCTTGCAGGGCCATGGTCAAGGCTTAGAGGCAAGGTTGCGAATGCTTGGGTAGCTGCTCAATCCATGTTTGTTTGTTCTTCACATCTTGGCGCCATTTCCTGAGTTAACATCATTTCCACAGAGACCTCCGGCTCCTGTAGAACATGCTCTTGCTTTTCGTGATCTCCAGCCTCCGGAGTCTCTAGATGAGATAGTCTGGCACCCACTATACACCCAAAGAGGCTCGAGCAATGAGGCTGAAAAATGATGAGACCAGCACCAATAAAAGAATCGAGAGGGTGGACCTATTGTTTTCCAGCACTTTCAGGTTGACTCCTAGGCAGGTAACGGGCTTCCGGGTTTCCTGACCCTGCTCGGGTGCTTCTGTGACACCTGCCATAGACTTGTCACCCTAAGATGAGGAAGAAGAACCTTTATATCTCTCTCCCCAAGACAGGACTAGGGAACTGCGGGGTGGGAGATTAAATAACAGTAAGCTGCCCACAAGTCTGAGTTTGCAACAGCGAATCTCCAGTGTGGTTTGGCTCTCTGGCTACCCATGTGCGTTCGGTGACCTTCTTGGGTTAAGCACACTCACTTGCCTTCAAGGGTATGGTTGTCAGAACACCATAGAAATAAGGACAAAGGAAATTCCACCACAGGGCCCAGCCTTCTGGGCACCGTGAAGAGCTGGCACTCACCCAGGGTGAGCGTGGTTTGGGAATAGGATTGTCTGGGTTATTCGGGCCCATCCATTATCACGTCCAGATACTCTTGTCTTTTTTTTTTTTTTTTTTTTTTGGCTTGTTTAAGGTTGCACCTGCTGCATATGGAGGTTCCCAGGCTAGGGGTAGAATCAGAGCTGTAGTCGCTGGCCTACGCCACAGCAACGCCAGATCCGAGCTGTGTTCTGTGACTTACACCACAGCTCACAGCAACCATGAGTCTTTAAGTAGGGCCAGGGATCAAATGTGCATCCTCCTGGACGCTGGTCAGATTTGTTTCTGCTGAGCCACGGCAGGAACGCCTCGTCTTTGTTTTTTTTTAAACAGTTTGTTCAACTTCTGCTCCTCTCACCACTGTTCAACTCTGTCTTATGTCTCCTGTTCCAACTCCTCAGAATGGGATTTGAGTAATTTGCAAGGTCATTGTCTTTCCTCTCAGGTTGTTTTGCCGCAAACCATACCATAAGCGACCTCCTAGGTCTTGAATGGGTGGCCTCAGATCTGGTGCCCAGCATGGTCCAATAAGCTGTGTCCAGGGAGGAGGGCTTCCAGGCAGCAGGAAGGCACCCACGGAACCCCTTAGGAGGGATGGATCTCAAGACACTTTGTGGCTCAAGTTCTCCTTGTTTCCACCCTGGTCCCAGGAAAGTCAGTATTTATGGAAACTATATTCCCACATAATAGTCAATATTTATGGAAACTGTATTGGTTAGGAAAATAAGCTATTTCTTTTTTGAAAACATCCTGAATTTTATACCTTCCTCCTTTTTTTCCCTTTCTTTTCTTTTCTTTTTTTTTTTTCCTTTTTTGGCCTCCCCCTGGCAAGTGGAGTTCCCAGGCCAGAGATCACATCTGAGCCACAGTTGCAACCCATACTGCAGCTGCAGCCATGCCAGATCCTTAACCCACTGTGCCAGGCAGGGGGATTGAACCTGCGGCCCAGCATTGCAGAGACACTGTGGATGCCATTGTGCTACAATGGGAACTCCCCTTCCTCCTTTCAATTCCACGCCACACTACTGCTAAATTTCTCTTTGAAAATGCCTACAGAATCACATCAAGAAAAAATCTTTCAGGAGTTCCTGTCATGGCTCAGCAGAAATGAATCTGACTGGTATCCGTGGGACGCAGTTTCTATCCCTGGCCTCGATCAGTGGGTTAAGGATCTGGCGTTGCCATGAGCTGTGGTGTAGGTCTCGGACGCAGCTCAGACCTGGCGTTGCTGTGGCTCTGGCATATGCCAGCAACTAGAGCTCTGATTCAACTCTTAGCCTGGAAACCTCCATATGCAGCGGGTGCAGCCTTAAAAAGGACAAAAAAAAAAAAATCATTGGTTTTCCATTCCTTTAAAGTTGAAATCTTAACTTCTTGGCATGTCATACAAGATCCTTATGATCTGGTTGCAACCCCTCACTGGTCTCATCTCTTTCTCTTCCATTGCACACTCCCCACACCACAGCTACATGACCTACATGGATGCCAGCTGGGTTCTTAACCCACTGAGCCACAGTGGGAACTCCAGGATTCAAGTCTCTTAATAAAATCTTCCTTGGAGTTCCCATTATAGCTCAGAGGAAATAAATTTGACTAGGAACCATGAGGATGTGGTTTCAATCCCTGGCCTTGCTCAGTGGGTAAAGGATCTGGTGTTGCCACTGAGCTGTGGTGTAGGTCGCAGACGTGGCTTGGATCCTGAGTTGCTGTGGCTGTGGTGTAGGTTGGCAGCTGCAGCTCCGATTGTCCCCTAGCCTGGGAACTTCCATATGCTGCAGATGCAACCCTAAAAAGCAAAGCAAAGCAAAACAAAACAAACAAAACAGGCTCCTGTTGCAGAAGCAATGAAATGAAGTTATAAACATGAGTTCCGCAATCATGAATCCCAGCTCTGCCACTCACTAGTCAAGGGACCTTGACCTCTCTGGAGCCTGCATTGTTTGTTGGGTAGAACGAGGGGTTGGGGAGGTGGGGTATGGCCTGAAGACCTGCTTTTTTTTTTTGCTTTTTAGGGCTGCACCTACAGCATATGGAGGTTCCCAGGTTAGGGGACTCAGATCTGGAGCTACCAGCCTACACCACAGCCATAGCAACGCCAGATCTGAGCCGTGTCTGTGACATACACCACAGCTCATGGCAACACAGGATCCTTAACCCACTGAGCGAGGCCAGGGATCAAATCTGCATCCTCATGGATACTAGTCAGATTCATTTCTGCCACAATGGGAACTCCCTGAAGCTCTGTTTTCTAAGCTCTAGACTGTGAAGGATCTGTGTGCACGTAGAACCAATCATCAGAGCCTAAACAGAGCTTCCCAGCTCAGGACAGCCAGTCACCAGGGATGGGATAAGACTTTCCTCCCGCCTATCAACCTCTGCCGTATGAACAGCATCATTCAGTAGCTGCTTCTCTTTGGCATATTTATGAAATGGTACCTTGACTCAGTTTATTTTCTCTAATCAGCCCTTAAAAAGAACAAACTTTGAACTTTGAAATTAGCAAAAAGGGAAAGAAATGGGACTCTCCCTGCATGTCGAGACTTTCTCCTTGTACTGTTATTCTCATTACCTACTGTGGGGGTGTTTTTGTTTGTTTGTTGTTTTTCTTTTTCAGCCACACTTGTGGCATTTGGAAGTTCCCAGGTCAGGGTCTGAATCTGAGCCACATCTGTGGCATAGGTCACACCAGATCCTTAACCTACTGAACCACAATGGGAACTCCCTATTCCTTTTTTTAAAAAACTTGTATTTTGAAGTCATTTTTCTTTAAGTTTTTAAAGTATAGTTGGTTTACAATGTTTCATCAATTTCTGCTGTACAGCAAAGTGACCCAGTCATACATATACATACATTCCCTTTCTTATATTATCTTCCATCATAATCTATCCAAGGAGACTGAATATAGTTCCCTGTGTTGTACAGAAGGACCTCATTGCTTATCCATTCTAAATATAATACTTTGCATCTACTAACCCCAAACTCCCCATTCATTCCACTTCCTCCCCTTTTGCCCTTTATTTTAAGATATTTTTCAATCTTTCCTATTTGAATCCTTGTCTTGATTTGGAATTATAGTGTCCAGGACGAGTTCGTGGTGCATCAGAAACAAATTCGACTAGGAGCCATGAGGTTGAAGGTTCAATCCCTGACATTGCTCAGTGGGTTAAGGATCTGTTGTTGCCATGAGCTGTGGTATAGGTCACAGACACAGCTCAGATCCTGCATTGCTGTGGTTGTGGCATAGGCCAGCAGTTGTATCTCTGATTTGGCCCCTAACCTGAGAACCTCCATATGCCATAGGCGTGATCCTAAAAAGCAAATAAATAAATAAATAAAAATAAACAGCACAACTAAAAAAAGGTCGCAATTCTCACTTAAAATAAAAATATTAAAAAGTAAGAAATAAATCAAAATAGCGTCCAAGAGATTTTCTTTTTTCTCATGATAGGATGAAATTTTTGAAGAACTGTGAAGTAATCAGATGATCCAAAGCACCTGCATTCTGGACGAGATACAGCTTAACCCACCCATCGCCATGTCTGTTGCCAGAGTGTGTTGAACTGAGGCCTGAGTAAGTGATTTCAGTGTCTCATTGATTTCAGACCCATTGTCTTTCAAATTTAATATTGGCCCTGACCCATCACTGGGGCCAAAAACTTGGAATGGAAAATAAAGGCCAGGAGGATTATCGGCCTCCAAGCACCCCTCAGAGGCAAACCTTGCCTTTGATCGGGCTTTTATGTGGGATTCTCTCCCATTACCATGTTCAATACTCCTTGCCCCGCGCAGCAGAGCTGAGTTATTGGCCGGGGAGTATTTACTGGCCTTCTGGGGATAAACTTTTAATCACCTACAAAGAGCAGTTGGCCTCCTCTAAAAACACTTCAATAAAGTGGATTCAGCCCTCAGCTGGCTCAGCCCTTGTCAGTTCCAGGCCTCTTTGTGCCAAGATGCACTGAAGCCAGAAAAGAAGGTCAAAAAGTTAGTAAGCGCTGGCACGTCTTGCTGGCAGGCCTGTTTGGTATATCTTTATTAAAACACAGGTGAATGTTGGCTGGCTTCTTTCTTGCTTTTGTAAATACTGTCTTGTCCGTTTTCATTCCTTTCTTCTTTGCCTGCTTCTACAAAGATGGTTGTGACGGGGGATGGACACGCTGAATTCATCGGCAGAGCTGCCAGCTTAGAAGAGGGATTCCGTGTGTCCCAGATGATTAGTGTTGATGATGAACATAGAGAGGATGATGTTATGAGATCACCTGGACGCTGGCCAGATGGACCAGAACAGCTGCGGCTCAACCCTTCCCTGGAATCAGCTCTCCTGGAGGGCTTCGAACACAGCAGCTGAACTCTGTGTCCACTAGATGGCGCAGTGACACTGGGCGCGCACACACACAGCAGGAGCCTCCAGTTTCCCGAGTCCGCTGTTCTGGCTTGATCTCCTCTGAACAAAAGTTAGAGGTTCTCTAAAGCAGGGAGCTGGGGGCAAACTCCTTGCTGTTCTTTATTTTGATTCTATTTCTCTAAATCTTCATATACCCCTTGTGAAAATGGAGTGGGTTTTGTAACACTCTGGACAGTAATTAATGACAAAGGACCACGAAAATACCCCAGATGCTTGATTACGTAGGAGAAATACCATCTCAAGGGGGTCTCACCATCTCTGATATTTAGAAAATGTATCCTAATATTTGGAGGGAAAATATATGGCTTAACTAGTCTTTCGTTATCCCAAGTATTAAACGCTTTATCTGCCTCCGTTCAGTCGATCCCTACAGTAACTTCAGAGGCAGGTGTTATTAACATGCTACTTTTGCAGAGAGAAAAATTGAGACACCAAGAGGTTAAGTTACTCGCTTAAGTAACAGAGCTAGTAAGTGCTGGAATGGAGACGCCAACCTTGGGAATTTGGGCTCCAAAATTCCTGCCCTTAGACCTGCGGCTACAGCTATGATTAGACTCCTAGGCTGGAAACCTCCCGCAGGAGTGGCCCTAGAAAAGGCAAAAAGACAAAAAAGAAAAAAAAAGAAGAAAAAGAAAAATCCCACCTTGTTGATTCTCATTCTGATTTTCAGTTACAGATAAGAAAAAATAGGCGACAGACATCATTTATCCACTGAAGGATACTTAGTCTAAGGATTAGAGAATTTACTCCTGTATTCACTCTTCTATTGGTTCTATGATGTTGACAGAACATATGCAGTGTGCCTAGTCCTGAGCTTAGAGAGAGAACTCAGGCATATTTGCTATTTTGCCATCACTCGCAGTTTGATGGGTGAAGCAGACATGTGAACACACCCTGAGAAGCAGTGCTGTTGGGGCTGTAACAGAGCTTTGGACCACTGGGGGAGGGCGTGCCCACGTTTTTGTGGTGGGCGGCAAGACCGCCTTCATAGAGGACAGGATTCTTGGGCGGAGGCATGAAAGATAAGCAGGGGTCCCCTCGGTAAACACAGCCTCCCCAGGAGGAAAGAACACAGCATGTTCGTAATACTCAGAGCTCGGACACTGTAAAAGATGAGCCTGGAAAATTCCCGGAGGCTGGTCATGAAGTTCTTCATGAGCCAGTCAAGGGTGGAGCTTTATCCCGCAGCTGATGGAAAACCACAGTGAGCTTTCCAGGAAGGGAATGACACTGTGAGATGTGTCTTTGAGGAAGAGGTGTCCGGTCTGAAGGTCGGGGCGGGGGGGGGGGGGGGGGGGGGCGGCGGTGTAGGGGCAGCGGCAGTTGGCTTGGAAGCAGAGACCAGTCAGGAGATTTTTGCAAGAGTTGAGATGAACTAAGACAATGGGGTGGGGGAAGATGGTGAGTGGTATGAGGTTCAGATCGAGCCCTCCCCCAAATATGTGACTTTTACATGTGGATTATTTTTTATTTAAAAAAATTTTTTTGTCTTTTGTCTTTTTAGGGCCACACCCAATGGAGGTTCCCAGGCTAGGGGTTGAATCTGAGCTGTAGCTGCCAGCCTACACCACAGCCATAGCCACGCCAGATCCAAGCCTCATCTGCAACCTACACCACAGCTCATGGCAACACCGGATCCTTAACCCATTGAGCGAGGTCAGGGATGGAACCTGAAACCTCATGGTTCCTAGTCGGATTCATTTCTACTGCACCACGACGGGAACTCCTACATTTGAGTTATTTTGAGCCAAAAGTAATCGAGACCCTATGGGTTCAAGAGAATCTACTCCCCCTGCCTAAACTACCTATGAGAATTAAATTGGGGTTTTTTCCCAGAAAAACTTACAGCTGAAGATAAACTATATCTGAGTGGCCTCATCTGTACGGCAGGGCAAATGTCAGGTTACCAAGCATCTATTTTCTTCTTGACCTTTCTGTTCCCGGAAGACCTGGGCTCTCATCCTCTTCCTAGTCCAGGAGGGCATAGAGACCTCATTTTGCCTTCCTGTCTCTGACCCTCTTGTATATGTGAAGTTCCTGTACATACAAAATTAAATCTAATTTTCTCCTGTTACTTTGTCGCATGTCAATTTAAGCCTTAGGCCAGCCAGAAGAACCTAGAAGAAAGGGAGAGGAAAAGTTTCTTCCTCCCTAACAGTGGGAACAGATTTTTAGGGGCATTTCAGAGTTACTGTAAGTAGGACCTTTCTTTATATAAGTAGGTGTGAATTATTTATAGCCAACTTTGTCCCACAAAGGTGCCAATCAGATGAATGCAGGTGCTGCAGGAGGGGAAAACATCCAACAAGGTCCAGAGTTTCAGAGTTCCCACCGTGGCTCCGTGGTAATGAACCTGACTAGTATCCATGAGGATGTGGGTTCGATCCCTGGCCTTGCTCAGTGGATTAAGGATCCGGTGTGGCTGTGGCTATGGTTGTGGCTGGCAGCTGCAGCTCTGATTCACCCCTAGCCTGGGAACCTCCATTGGGTGTGGCCCTAAAAAGCCAAAAAAAAAAAAAAAATCCAAGTTTCTGGCTCGGACAAGTGGATTCATGGGGTGAATTCAATTAATATGGAAGATGAAAGGAAATGAGCCCCTTCTCAAGGGGATACCCAACGTTGCATTTCAAATATACTGCATTTGAAGTATTGTGCACAGGCAGTTGGCACTAAGTATCTGCACCTTGTGGGCAAAGTCAGTGTTGGAAAGATAGAACTTGGAATGGTCAGCTTATTGGTGGAGGCTGAGACTGGGAGAGTGGATGTCATTACAGGGTCTGATTAAAAAAATATATGAACCATTTCATTTAGTTTCCTAATAGTTAGCTATTTTGTATCTCATCAATCTGTTTGCATTTTTTTTTTTTTTTGCACCTCTCATCAAGATAGGCAGCTCCAGGGAAAAATAAGAGAACTGAGCAGAGTACGATGCCTCCAGGCTTTCTTTAGTTCTGCTTTTCCTTGTGCACAGGGTTTTTTTTTTTTTTTTTTTTTACCAGTTGCACCTGCAACACATGGAAGTTTCAGGGCCAGGGATTGAATGCAAGCTGCAGCTTCAACCTATGCCACAGCTTTAGCACACTGTATCCTTAACCTGCTGTGCTATGGGGGGAATTCCAGCCTGTGCACATTTTATTTTATTTATTTTATTTTATTTAGGGCCATACCTGTGGTATATGGAAGTTCCCAGCTAAGGGTTGAATCAGAGCTGTAGCTGCAGCCTACGCCACAGCCACAGCAACGGGGGATCCGAGCCACGTCTTAGAACTACACCACAGCTCATGGCAACTCCAGATCTTTAACATACTTAATGAGGCCAGGGATTGAACCTGCCTTCTCATGGATACTAGTCAGGTTCTTTACTGCTGAGCCACAGTGGGAACTCCCTCATGCAGATTTTATATTCCAAGTTCTTCACAATAAAAAATCAAAGACTGGTGTGGAGGAAGAAGACCCTGAGCTTTCAATCACATCACTTGCAGACAGCACTACACTTCTAGCCCCTGAGTAATGTTCTGGTTTTTTGAAGAATTGGAGAAAAGAGGCTGCACTGGCAGGTAAAGAACAGGAGGGGGCTGGAGCCAGCTTCAGCCTTGTATTTACTTTTAAACTGCATAAATGTTTAAAATATGATATGTAAACTTGCTCTCAGGCCACTTTTCACCGTAAGTAGCCTTGACAGTTAATCATGAGATTCTGCTAGGATGGAGGAAATTATTCTTTGGAAGAAGACAGCAGAAAGGCCACTCACTGGATGGTACAGGGGGTAAGGCAAATAGGTTTGCCATCTGCTCTCAACTTTGGCAAGATGGAGGGATTGAGGGCAGCTGTGCCAGCATGTGGGGGATATTAAATAGCAGATATCTTATTCCCCCAATCTCCTGTTTTTTGTTTGTTTGTTTGTTTGTTTGTTTTTGTCATGGTCACAACTCCCAAATCCAGTGGCTTACATTCACTTCTCCATTATTATGGAAAGGCCCTAGTTTTGCACTAGGCTGTGGGCTGACTGTGGGTTGGCTTCTAGCATCTTCTTGTTCTTGGACTCAGGTTGCAGAGGCAACCCCACCTGCAACATGCAGCCTTGTGGCAGAGAACAGAAACACAAGGGGCTGAGCCAAGCCATGCACTCTCACTTCAATGCTCAGAAATGGCATGTGTCATGCCCTCTCAAATGCCATTGGACAAATCAAGTCACATGGCCAAGCCCAAAGTGTTGGGTTATAAAAAGGAAGGAGAAAGTGAATACTTAAGCATAGTAATGCCATCTGCCAGAGTTGTCTCTTCTTTCATCAAGTATTTACTGAATGCCAGCATTGTTTTGGAAATTGATCTATAGACATAGATTTGCTTCTGGCTCTCATGGAGCTTACAATCTTGCTTGGGACACAAATGACGAGACCAGAAATTACAATAAAGGCTGACCCCAGTCCCAGGTTTCAGACCCCTCACAAAAGGAGTGGAGGCTGCAGAGCTCAAGATGAATTACTCTAAAATGTTACCACATCAGGAGTTCCCGTCATGGCTCAGTGGTTAACGAACCGGACTGGCTTCGATGAGGATGCAGGTTCGATCCCTGGCCTTGCTCAGTGCGTTAAGGATCCGGCGTTGTTGTGAGTTGTGGTGTAGGTCGAAGACGCGGCTTGGATCCCAAGTTGCTGTGGCTATGGTGTAGGCCGGCAGCTGTAGCTCTGATTCAACCCCTAGCCTAGGAAATTTCATAAGCCATCAGTGTGGCCCTAAAAAGCAAACAAAACAAAACAAGCCACTGCAAAGCAACTATACTCCAATAAAACTGAATTTTAAAACATTCATTTTATTAAAGTATAGTTGATTTACAATGTTGTATTAATTTCTGCTGTATAGCAAAGTGATTCAGTTACACATACACACATATTCTTTCTCTTTTTTCTTTTCTTTTCTTTTTTTTTTTTTTGTCTTTTTGCCATTTCTTGGGCCACTCCTGCGGCATATGGAGGTTCCCAGGTTAGGGGTCGAATCGGAGCCATAGCCGCTGGCCTACACCACAGCCACAGCAACGTGGGATCCGAGCCGTGTCTGCAACCTACACCACAGCTCACAGCAACGCCGGATCGTTAACCCACTGAGCAAGGGCAGGGATCGAACCCGAAACCTCATGGTTCCTAGTCAGATTCGTTAACTACTTCGCCATGACGGGAACTCCACATATTCTTTTTCATACTTTTTCCCCTTATGGTTTTTCACAGGATATTGAATATAGTTCCCTGTGCTATACAATTAGACCTTGTGTTTATCCATTCTCTGTATAATAGTTTGCATCTGCTAATCCCGAACTCCCAATCCTTCCCTTCCCCACCTCTCTCTTCTTCCTCCTTGGCAACCACGAGTCTGTTCTCTATGTCTGTGAGTCTGTTTCTGTTTCATAGATAGGTTTATTTGTATCATATTTTAGATTCCACACATAAATCATATCAAATAATATTTGTCTTTCTCTGTCTGACTTATTTCACTTAGTACGATAATCTCTAGGTCCATCCGCATTGCTGAAAATGGCATTATTTCATTTTTCATGGCTGACTGATACTCCATTGTGTATACGTACCACATCTTCTTTACCCATTCATTTGTCAGTGGACATTTAGGTGGTTTCCACATCTTGGCTATTGTAAATAGGGCTGCTGTGAACATTGGGGTACATGTGCTCTTTCTAATAGTTTTCTCTGGATCTGTGCCCCAGAGCAGGATTGCTGGATCATATGGCAACTCAACCTTTAGTTTTTGAGGAAACGCCATACTGTTTTCCATAGTGGTTGCATTTGAAAGGAGAGATTCTTGATGGTATATCTGGAGATGTTTCCATCAGGGTTTAAGGAAGGGCCTGGCAGAAGGTGGCTGTTCTTCCTCACTCTCAGTGCAACCGAAATGTCGTACAGCATGCAGGTGATGCCCAGGGAGGCGATGGCTTTGAAACATGGCAGACCAATAGTTTCCACCCATCATTCATTCATATTTACCTTTCATATGAGTTCTTGGCATCAAGAACAGTGACCCCAGACATTGGGGTCCAAGGTCACAGGTGAATATAAATATATCTGGAGGCTCTAGAGACATTTACACAGGGCTAGTAAGCTGAAAGCAAGCCAGCCAAGTGGGGAAATAGCTCAAGTACCCTGTCTGCAAAGCTTTACTAAGATTTATTTGGAAAGTTATGGTCTCTCCCAAAACGAATCCACAGATTGCCTCGCTCTGATTACAAGAAGAACACTGAGGTCTTTATTAACAGGCATCATTGGATTCCTTCCCTCCTTAAGGAGATTAATTAGGTAAATTTCATTACAGTAACACCAACTTTCTTGGAAAGAAACCATCCAGCTTCAGAACGACTTTGAGTTTATATCTGGAAACTAAGCAATGTTAATGTTTACAGTTGAGAATGTGAAACATTAGGTTTTAATAGATGTTGATGTCATTCTTGGCATCCTGTGATGATATAAACTACTCTGCGAAGAGGTAACACATTGTTAAATGGTAACCTAAATGCAAAGAGAGAGGTTGAAATGTACACACTCACAGGTCAGCCCTGCCTCCCACTTCCCCATCCTGCCCCATCCATCACAAATGTCTAGATAGAAGATGCAGGAATTGCTCCCATTCTATTTAGTAGCTTGCTGCTCTAGTAGTTTCAAAGAGGCCAAAACAACCAAGAACAGAGAAGCCAGTTTTAGTCCTGGTTCTGCCACTACTTACTGCATGACCTTGAACCTGTCACTCTCTGGATGATTGTTGCCTCGTGCAAAAAGTGAGAAGTCTAGGAGTTCCTATGGTGACTCAGCAGACTAAGAATCTGACTAGTATCCATGAGGATGCCATTCAATCCCTGGCCTCGCTCAGTGGGTTAAGGAGCCGTGTTGTTGTGGCTGTGGTGTAGCCCGGTAGCTGCAGCTCTGATTGGACCCCTAGCCTGGGAACTTCCATATGCTGCAGGTGTGGCCCTAAAAAAAAAGAAAGAAAGAAAAGAAAAGGAAGAAAGAAAGAAAGGGAAAGAAAATAACTCTGCTTTCCACTTCTTCTGTTCGCTCTGTGTTTTTACAGTTTGGGAAGGATAACACCATATATCAGTGCTTTCCTGTGAGGTGGCCACCGCAAGATTCTTACACAGAATTGCTTAAAGGAACCTCAAACATGCTCAGTAAATTGAAATTTTCTGGCACTGGGTAGAATTTCTCCCCTAGTGCTGGGGAGAGAACCTTCTCTGTCCTTTTTTCAGTGTCCCTAAAATTTTTCCACAAAACAGCCTCCCATAAGTAGGTTATCAAGCTCCAGAATGAGCTGGATGCCTGACTTTCCCCCTTAGTTCATCGGATTCTCTAGGGGGCGAATTAGGACCTGGTCAACCTGCTGCTAAACTGGACTCCCACTTAGGAAGTTATAGGGTGTGTCTCTGAGGTCCTTCCCACACCAGTTCTTACCTACAATACTGGGTGTGCAATACTTGAACAACCAAAGGTCCCAGGACAGGGTTGCTCAGGCCAGGAGAGTCCAGAGGGACCCGAATACTACGGTGTAACCAACCAGGGTTCTTGGCTTTTTTAATCGATGGAAATTGATAAGAGATCAGGGAAGAAATTCAGGCAAAGCTCTATTGGAGCCCCTGCCGCAGCATGAGGGAGTGAAAACAAGCAAGTTTCCCTTGCTTGCGGGGGTGGTGAGCTGGTTCCTTATCTGAGGTGAGGGTTGGGGTGGGTCCAGGGACTGGGCCAGAGGAGTGGCTTAGGAGGTTTGCCCACCCCTTTGATGGTGTTGTGTGCAGGTGGCCTGCGTAGTACCCTGCTTTCCCTCCCATCCCCCTGCTCTTGCTCTCAGTTCTTCAGAAGTGGCAGGTGGTTTTTTAAGTCTTTTTTTTTTTTTTTTTGCTTTTTAGGGTGGCATGATGGAAAATAATATATTAAGAAAAAGAATGTATACATATGTATGTATGACTGGATCACTTTTCTGTATAGCAACAATTGGTACAACATTGTAAATCAACTATAATTAAAAACAAACAGACACACAAGCAAAGCCAAAGGAGGTTCTGTTGGGCTTCAGCAGGTTAAAAACCCAACATAGTCTCTATGAGGATTTGGGTTCCATTCTAGGCCTTATTCAGTGGTTTAAGGATCTGGTGTTGCCACAAGTTACCATGGTGATTGCAAATGTGGCTTGGATCCCAAGTTGCTGTGGCCCTGGCATAGGCCAGTAGCTGTAGGACCCCTAGCCTGGGAACTTCCATATGCCTTGGGTGCGGCCCTAAAAAAAAAAAATAAAAGGCTCACCTAATAACTAATTTCTCATCCAAGGGCAACTAAAACCCACCTACAGATTTATGGCAAACAGCATTGAGTGAGAGCAAGAATGTGAGAGAAAAAGGAACTAGTTCAATTTTGAGTGTGACAGCTGGGGCGAGTAGTGCCTCAGGACTTACAAGCACCCAGCTTCACTTTCCTCAGCTATTTCTGAAAGAACTAGCAAGATTAAACTAGCAGGTATTTCAAGCTCCCAGGACCCTAGGATCATAGCCCTGCTTTGTAAAGAGAATGCTTGAATTTGTCTGTTATCTATATAGGAACGACTCTCTCTGTTCCATTGGCCAGAATGATGGACTGAGAAGACACAAGACTGTATCGAGGTCAAAGGTCTAAGCCAACAGTGAGGGTTGCTTTTGTGAGTTGCCTGATTTGCAACATGGTAACAGTGTGCAGGCGTGTGTGTGTGTGTGTGTGTGTGTGTGTGTGTGTGTGTGTGTGTGTTAATAGCAGATGATAATCACTTTGAACTCCGTTTCGTATTGTGGGGCTGGTCTTGCCATGCTTGTGACATGAGTTTCATAGCAATGGGTGGTGGAATGGGCAATGGCCAGGTGGTCTCCCTCATCTGTGTTCCTGCCCCTCCATCATCACCAGGGACTGTGTCATTGAAGACCAGCCCCCCAACTTTCAGGGTTCCGATTTCCCTTCCTGTTAGATGAGGCCATTAGAACAGACCTAGAATAGACTGAGCATAGAAACATTACTGTTTCCTAAATGTCAAGCAATTTGTGACTAAACGTCATATCTTTGCCTCCAAAGTCTACCTTACCAAATGCACTTCTATGTTAATATTTTTCTCTTTTGTTTTTCTTTTTTCTTTTTTTGTCTTTTTGCCTTTTCTAGGGCCACTCCCAGGGCACATGGAGGTTCCCAGGCTAGGGGTTGAATCGGAGCTGTTAGCTGCCGGACTTCATCAGAGACACAGCAATGAGGGATCCGGGCCACATCTGCAACCTACACCACAGCTCATGGCAACACCGGATCCTTAACCCACTGAACAAGGCCAGGGATCGAATCCGCAACCTCATGGTTCCTAGTCGGATTCATTAACCACTGAGCCACAATGGGAACTCCTCTCTTTTGTTTTTCTTAGGGCCGATACTGTGGCATATGGAGGTTCCCAGGCTAGGGGTCAAATTGGAGCTGTAGCTGCCAGCCTAACTCACAGCCACAGTAACTTGGGATCTGAGCCTCATCTTCGATCTACAGCACAGCTCACAGTAACATCAGATCCTTAATCCACTGAGCAAGGCCAGGGATCGAACCCACATTCTCATGGATACTAGTCAGGTTCTTCCCTGCTAAGCCACAATGGGAACTTCCATATAATATTTATTAACATTATATTTAAAAGAAATACAAAAGTTTCTTTAACTCATTTCTAATTATATAAATTTATTTTAAAAGTAACCATGAATCTTACCATACAAGGACAGCTACCCCACTTGCCATTAATAGAAAGTTAATACAATGAAAACAAAACTAAGATATTAAATTCTGGCTGGTAACCGCAGCTTGCCAAAGGCTGAGCCAGAGGCTTGCTCTCTCTTTATTAAAAAGGGAGATTAGTAAGTGTTAGAAAAGTCTTAAAGATATGTTGGTCCCAAACTGATACCTTCTCCTTGACATACACAGGAGGATTGAAAGAAGCTTGAAAGACTGGCTGACTCTTCTGTAAGAAAACTTTCTACTTTGAAACATTTTCAAACTTACAAAAAAGGTGTAAAAAGAGTGCAAAAGAACTCCAGTGGAGCTTTTTTTACTCTCATTTACCAATTTTGAATATTGGCCACGTTTGCTTTAACTTTTACCCTCTCTCTCTACATATATATATTTATAGTATTTTTTCCTGAAGCATTGAGTAGGTTGTATCCACTATGTACTTTATATTTCAGTTCGTAATTTCCTAAGAATAAAGGGAATAACCGAATACTGTTATAACCGCGGTAACACAATCATTTTCAAGAAATTTAACATAACTGCCATATTTCTATCAAATTGCAGGCTATAATTCAATTTTGTCGATGGACCCAATAATGACATGTATAGCATGTTTTTCCCGCATTGTAGGAACCAATTCAGATCGTGTACTGCATTTAGTGGTCATTTCTCTTTAGTTTTCTTGAATCTGGACTTTGGCATTTCGTGACATTTATTTTATTTTAAAATTATTATTATTATTATTATTTTGCTGTGCCAATGGCATAGTAAATCTCCTGGGCCAGGGATTGAACCTGAGCCACAGCAGGGGCAATGCCAGATCCTTAACCTGTTGCACCACCAGGGAACTCCAACATTCACATTCTTGAAGAATGCAGGCTAATTACTTCATAAACTGACCCTCAATTCCTGGTTGTCCAATGATTCCTCTTATTAGACTTGGGAAAGATGGACACACTTCTGACTCGGTGCTATGTAATGCCATGTCCATGTTCCTATGAAACCATCTCTTGTATCCCAGTGATAGCCACCTGCCCTTGACTGACATTGAAGGGGATCACTTCCAAGTTCTTTTTAGTATCTTTTAGTTTATATTTCTGGAGAAATCCAGATGCTGGTTTTAGCTGAGTCACGTTACCCCTAATGAATCCCATCATTTGCGGTATTTCACGTTGCTTCTGGTGCTACCAGATGTGACTAAACAGCCAAGAATCTAAAGAGACATCTTCCATACCTTTCTCTGTCTCTGACAGGGTTAATCATGCCTTTTATTTGAGAGTCAGGCATGGCCAGGGAGAGAGGCTGGAGGGAAGGAGGGATTAGTGAATTCTATGCAGCCTGGATGGTTGGAGCAGTCATTCCTGCTCAAAGCAGCCTCCATTGTGTACAGAAATGGAAAATAATGGGAGAGAAATGGTCCCTCCGTAAGGAGCTATTTGGGTCAGAGTAGAGGTCTGATCCGGTGTTGCTGTGAGCTGTGGGGTATGTCACAGACGCGGCTCGGATCCCGAGTTGCTCTGGCTGTGGTGTAGGCCAGCAGCTGTAGGTCCAATTCGACCCCTAGCCTGGGAACCTCCATACGCCGCTGGTGCAGCCCTAAAAAGACAAAAAGACGAAAAAAAGAAAATTCTAGCCCATAGAGTTGATCTAATCAGTAAGACAAGAAACCCAGGAGAGACAACAGCTCACAATGAAAGATGGGAAAGGGAGTTCCTATCGTGGCTCAGGGAAAACAAATCCGAATAGTATCGATGAAGTTTCAGGTTCAATCCGTGGCCTCACTCAGTGGGTTAAAGGTTAAGGATCTGGCATTTCCATGAGCTATGGTGTAAGTCAAAGATGGGGCTTGGATCCCCTGTGTTGCTGTGGTGTAGGCCGGCCTCTGTAGCTGTGATTCAACCTCTAGTCTAGGAACTTTCATATGCTGTGGGTACAGCCCTAAAAAGCAAAAGAAGTTTTTTTTTAAAAGAAGGAGGGATGGGAGAGGACTTTCTGGAAAAGCTATATACTCTCACTGGGGCTGAGGCAGCAGGTGCGGTTGCTCACAGGGCAGGGATGCTCCCATAGTCACCTGCCTTCCTGGACGCCATCCGATGGGGACACTACACTCAGGGAACCCCCAGAGGATCCACATCCTGGTCCTAAAAAACACCTGCTGCCCACTGACCATTAGTTTTAGAAGGACAACACCATGGGGGGCGGGGGGGGGGGCTGTGTGTCCCCAGTAGTCTCTGGGCTCAGGGTGAGTTCTTGGTAGGTCTAGATAGGTGGGTGGGGTGGGGTTTGGGTTGTTTTGTGGTAGCTGGGGGCTGCCCTTAGAGTGTGACGTGCCTTCCTTCCAGGCTGGCCAGATCCCGGTTTAAAGGACCCTGTTTCTAGAGTTGTGACATTCTGAGCTGAGATTTTTTTTTTTTTTTTCTTTTTAGGGCTGCACCCATAGCATATGAAAGTTCCCAGATTAAGGGTCAAATTGTAGAGCCGCAGCTGCCAGATCCCAAGCCGCGTCTGTGATCTACACCACAACTCATGGCAACGCCAGATCCCTGACCCACTGAAAGAGGCCAGGGATCAATCTTGCATCCTCATGGATACTAGTCAGGTTCGTTTCCGCTGCACTACAACGAGGACTCCTGAGCTGAGAATTTTGTAGTACTGTTGCCTATCTTCTGAGCAGTTCACTCCCTCACTCACCCACACACTCCTTTCAACACCTGCTTAACATCTGCCATGAGCCAGACCCGCACTGAGTGACAAGAGGTGGAGAGGAGACAGTGACAAGAACCAGACCTGCACTGAGTGACAGGAAGCGGAGAGGAGACAGTGCCTGCCTTTAAACACTTGGGTCAACTGGCCAGAAAATCTTAAGTGGTTGGGAATTGCCAGGGTTACTTTTATGGATGAATTTGGCTAGGCTATTGGCTAGGATACCACATACAATATCCAGGTATCTGATTGAACATTATTCTAGATGTTTTTGGGCAGGCAGTTTTTAGATGAAATTAACATTTAAATCAGTATACTTTGAGTAAAGCAGGTTACCCTCCATAACGTGGGTAGATCCAGTCAGGGGGCAATCTTAACAGAAAAATACTGATTTCTGATTAAGATGGAATTCTGCCAGCAGATGGCCCTTGGACTTGAACTGGAACGTCAGCTCTTCCCTGGGTCTCCTGTAGTTTGAACTTGCCAGCCCTTGCAATCACATGAGCCAATGCCTTAAAATCTTTGTCCTATCTTTCTCTCAGTCTCTCTGTCTCTCTCTCCATACACACACACACATACACACACACACTATATATACATACATACATACATTCAATGTATATATATACATATACAAGTAATGTATACATATACATATAATGTGTATATATATACATATATATTTATATTTTTTATTTCTCTGGAGAACTCTAATACAGGAATCCAGTCTCTGTTTCATTGCCCTCTTGATGACTTTTGCATTTCATTAACCAATTTGTATTGGCTTTTTTTCTGATGATAAAGTGCACACTGTAGAAAACATCAAAAATAAAAATAATGCCAAGATGGCCACTGTAAACATCTTGCTGAGAGCCCTTCTCTTTTTTCTATGCATGTATTGACATATATACCCCCCCAAATTGGCATCACGAGTCTTTATGTTGTCTTTAAAAAATAGTTTTTTTTTGGACTTCCCATTGTGGTGCAGCAGAAATGAATCTGGCTAGTAACCATGAGGACTCAGGTTCGATCCCTGGCCTCATTCAGTGGGTTAAGGATCCGGTGTTGCCATGAGTTGCAGTGTAGGTTGCAGATGCAGCTTGGATCTGGCTTGCAGTGACTGTGGCGTAGGTTGGCAGCTGCAGCTCTGATTCTACCCATAGCCTGGGAACTTCCATATACCTTGGATGTGACCCTAAAAAGCAAAAAAAAAATTAACATATAGTTGATTACAGTGTTGTGCCGATTTCTGCTGCATAACAAAGTGACTTGGTTATACACATAAATGTATACATTCTTCTATCTTTTTTAAAAAATAACATTAGTTGTAAGCACTTTTAAATTGTCATTATAAATATATGGAAAGATGTTTAAGGGCTGCCCACTAGTCTGTTTTTGTTGGAAGTTTAGGTTGTTTCCTATTTGGGGTTATTATAAATAGCTCTGCAAGGCAAGTTTTTGTACGTAAATCTGTGTCTGCCTCTCTGATTGGTTCCTTAGGGAAGATTCCTGGAAGGGGAATTACTAAAAACTCTGGCCTCATAAATAAGAGAATTATGAAAAATGGAAGAGGAAAATGCAATAAATTAAATGAGTTGGGTTGCTTGACTCATTCTGAGAAAATAAGAAACACCTGACCTCCTCTGGGGCCGAACTCATGGTCCCTGACTGGGCTCACTTCTCTTCACAGCCAGGTGCTCCTGGGCAAGGCTCGGGCATGTTCTGCTCCCAGTTCTTCATGTCAAGTGGGAATACAGTAACTTCCCTGCCTACTTTACAAGAGGTTGTGAAGGGCCATCGATGGAATGTGTGAGAACAGCTCCCTCACCCACCTGGTCTTCCTCCTTGTTTCCAGAGCAGGTGGTAGAGCATCACTTCTTCGGGAAGTCTGCCTCAACTTCCCAAGGATAAATCAGCAGCCTCTACTCAGATGCCTTCTCCAAACTCTTTACTACCATACATAATTTTTTTTTTCTTCTTAGGGCCACACCCGAGACACACGGAAGTTCCTAGGCTAGGGGTTGAATCGGAGCTGCAGCTGCCAGCCTACACCACAGCCGCAGCATCGCCAGATCGGAGCCCCATCTGCAACCCATACCACAGCTCATGGCAACGCTGGATCCTTAACCCACTGAGCAAGGCCAGGGATTGAACGTGCGTCTTCATGAATACTAGTTGGGTTTGTTACCACTGAGCCACAATGGGAACTCCTTACCTTATGTAAGGTTGAATTATAATGATTTGTTTGCACTTCTGTTCCTCCAGCTGGGTCTGAATCTTATTCTCTGTTTCTCCCCACTGGTGTTTAACAGAGTGTAAGGCATGTAGGAGGTGCTCAATTCATGCTGACCAAAAGAAATGATAAAATGCTCAATGGACAAAATATCAGCCATAAGCATTTATTAAGCACCAATGATGTGTCTGAACTCCAGGGGCTCACATTACAACAGAACAGATATTTAAAAATCTCAGCTGGCTTTTGCTCAAGTGTCCAATTGGTTGTACAGATACGAAGTGCTGCAAGAGACTGGGGTGGTCAGAGATGCCTTCTTGGACAAGACCTGGGCCTCTGAAAAATGCTGGCCTTAGATGAGAAAGAAGATGCAGGGTTTATATATATCTATGTACACATACAATGGAATATTACTCAGCCATAAAAAGAAGGAAATGCCATTTGTAGCATGCATGCTGCTACTAGAAATTCTCCTACTAAGTGAGGTAAGACAGAGAAAGACAAATATTATATGATATCACTTATATGTGGAATCTAAAAACTAGGACAAATTAACTTTATTTATTGGAGTTCCCGTTGTGGCTCAGCCACAGCTGTCGCTACGTGAGATCCTAGCTGAGTCTGCCACAGACTCACATAGCTCATGGCAGTGCCAGATCCTTAACCCACTGAGTCAGGCCAGGGATTGAACCCACATCCTCATAGATATTAGTCAGGCTCTTTGCCACTGAGCCACAACAGGAACTCCATACTCACTTTTTTTTTTTTGGCTTCTTTTTTTTCAAGGGCTGCACCCTCCTGGTGCATACATAATTTTTTTTTCTTCTTCTTCTTAGGGCCACACCCGAGACATATGGAAATTCCCAGGCTAGGAGTCAAATTGGAGCTGTAGCTGCCAGACTACACCAAAGCCACAGCAATGCCAGATGATCTGAGCTGTATCTGCAACCTACACCATAGCTCACCACAACACCGAATCCTTAACCCACTGAGCAAGGCCAGAGATAGAACCTGAGACCCACAGATACTAGTTGGGTTTGTTACTGCTGAGCCACAACAGGAGCTCCCATACCCACATTTTTTAAGTGAGGAAATAGGACAGATGATTTTCCTAAGTTCAAAGCTGGGGTGGATCCAGAACTTGAATCCATGTCTTTTTCCCCCAGAGTGGTGCTGATTTACATTTGTCCAATAATCTTAGAGACTTGTAGACTATAGAAATCCCATTAAATGTGGCAGAGACAGAAAGAGATTGAGTGTAAAGTTCTTAACAATTATCAGTAAGTAAAAACGAACAGAAAGGAGGAGTCACTTTAGATGTTTAAACATAAGAGATCCCTAAGCTCTGGAGTAAATTCGGCATGAGTTACCCCTCAAGAGAGTGTCCAGTGAGAAGAACGTGAATACTGCTCTCACAGATTTAAGATTTTACTATAAATGAGATAAAGGGGGGAAAAAAGGACAGATCTTTGGCAACTCTTCCTCCTTGTCACTATTTTTGGTTCCTTGTCTGAAGAAAGTTTTCAAGATTTCCTTGTAAGGACAAAAGAAAAAAAATCATGCCATGCCCTGGTGACCTGAGTGCAAACAACCATGAGTGCATATTCCTCTCCTCCAGCAGTTGGAAAAAATGGTTAACAGACTAAAATCTTCCCAACCACCCACAAAGGGCCTAAACTGACAAAATCAGTTCCACAGTCTCAAAAAGTGGTCTCTTGGAATCATCAATCTCTCCATCTCAGATGCAGAAAGCCCCCCAGGGTTTGCATAAAGGGTGCACCCTAAGAAGGGGGCAGCATTTTCTTCCAAAAGTAGGCATTGAATTTGAGCCCTTAGGAGAGATTTGTGGTTATATGTATTTGGTTCTCATAAACTCTTTTGTTTATGGAATTTCTTCTAGTTGGTGGAGAAGAAAGAAGCAGGAAAGAGAATGTCTTGCTCCCATGTATTTGGGGACTGATTATATTGTGTGAACAAGTTGCTGAGCAATAGGAATAAAGAGTAATTCTTCACCCACAAAAGAATGCTGCACCAGCCCACTTATTTATTAAACATGCCCTTAAATAAGGTTTATTGAGTACCAGGTAGGGACTTAACAAATACTAACTCATTTCAGATTCCTAACAATCCTCCAAGGGAAATATTGTTTTATTAGTGGTGCAACTGAGGCACAAAAAGTATAATCAACTGGCCCAAGGTCAAAGAGCTTGCAAGTAGACCCAGGGCTGTGACCTGAACTTCCATGCATGCCCTTGTCTTTCTGTATAAAAGAAGTCCAGGAAGATCACCTATATGAAGACAGAACTTGGGAGTTCAGGTTGAAGTAAGATAGTTATTAGACTCAGTGACTTGTATAGTGTCGTGGTCTGTGCATGCAGGTTGGAAGAAGAATTTCCGGCATGGCATGGCATCATCAGCTCTCCCTGTTCATCAGAAAGTCATCCATCCCACTGGGCTTGCAGCATCTCTTATCTCAAGACACTTTTCTTTCTCTTCAACATGCCATGCCATGCCGGAAAGGAGAGAGGAGAAATCTCTGAATGCACCTACCTACCGCTGATTGTTGGGGAAAGAGGAGTCTTATGATACACTTGCTGTTGCCGGAGGCCAGCTCCGGCGGCCAGGGAGTGTACACTTTCCCGAAGAAGATGGACGGCATCGGCAAATGTACAAATACGGAGACAGCCTCTTTGTCCCTTCTTTCAGGGCCCTGGACTGCTCAAACTTTATAGGCAACAGTGGTTGATTATATAAACAGTTTTTCACTACAGATTATATCACAGTTTTAAAAGTACATTGGTTAACTATTACATGGTATAGCAACTATACATCATGTTTTAAGATCTTTGTTTTAACTAAACTTAGTGGGTACAATTTAGGGGCAATTAGGTACAATGCATCATGTTTTAAGATCTCTATTTTAACTAAACTTAGTGAGTACAATTTAAGGGCAATTAGGTACAATACATCGTGTGGAAAGGAGGAGATAGTACAAATCATCCCACGGCCAGCCAGTCTTTACAATTTGAAGAGTTCACAGACACAAGAATTTGGCATTCACAAATCTTGTTTTTAGACTGGTGCTTATCTTTAAAGCGTTATGGCAGGGAGACAGTGTAAGTAAATATAAACCAACTTAACTAAACTAGCTATCACTTAAAAGCTTTTAAAATCAAAGACAAAACTCACAGCTAGGTTTTTTGGATAATATATGTCTAACTTTTATGAACCTCATTAAGATCCTAACTCTAAAGTTTACTATATAACTAGTTAACAGATAAACACTATGTTTTAACTAAGTTGGATTTAAATAGGGGAAAGTCCTTCAGGATGAAATTCTTATTATATTATTGTTGTAACTTTGTTAAATCACAAATCACCACAGGAAAATAAGAATGGAAAATAAGAATAATAAGCAAATAATCAGGAAAGACTGAGGAAAACTGAATAACAAATAAAAGAACAGGAAAGACTAGGTCACCCGAGAAACAATCCATGTTCTCCAGCGCAAACATGGAAATTGTTTTCCCAGGAAGGCCCCAATTCTTCCCCATCAACATCAAAATGAGAGCTGTGTAACCTGAGGCCTGCTCTCGGCTTGTACAGTTCAGGCAGGCTTTCATCCTGACCAGAGGCCCACCTTCGGCTTGTACCATTCAGGTGAGCTCCCTTCCTTGGTTAGGAACCTTCCTTCAGGTTTTTTTTGCCATCAGGCAAGGTCCTTGTTTTGAGTCCCTGCATTTTCTCGGCTCCCCGCGCACAGATGGAGGAATGATAAAGTTCTGGAAACTCTAGCCAGAGGCTTTGAGTTCAATCTCGAAGGGGCCTTGAAGCCCAATGTAGAGTACTTCACTAAAACGAAAATTCTCTTTCTCGCTCTCCTGTGATGACGATAATTTTAATGCCAAACATGGGGTTTCTTCCCACCTCTCCCCACCCCCCACACTGACCGTAGGGCAAATTATGGGGGAAGTGCAGTTTCCGTGACTTCTCTGGGTGCCCATTCTCCCCGTGTTCACCAACCCAAAAGCTCTCTGAACCCCTTCATTTAAGGTTTTTTTTTTTTTTTTGAAAGCTTTATTACATGGGCATGATTGATGAAATCACTGGCCATTAGCGATTAACTCAGACTAGAGCTGCTTCCTTCCAACCCCATGCACCCCTGGAGGAAGGGTGGAGTGGGGAGGGGGTGCTGAAAGTCTCAACCCTCTAATTGCCTGGTTGGTTCCCCTGGAAACACACCCATCCTTACAGGCTTTCCCAAAGTCACTTCAGTAACCTAAACTCAGGTGTGGTTGAAAGGAGCTTGTTAGGAATAAGAAAAGATGTCTTATCCCTCTGGAACAATTTCAGGAACAAAAACCAATATATAATAAAAGATATTCCTTTCATCTTTATTGCTCTGGAGCTGTTTCTGGAGCCAGGGATGAAGAACAAAATATATGCTTCTTATTTTATCACAATATCACAATGGTAGAGTACTCATACTCAATGAATGGTTTGGGGAAGGAAGGAAACAAGCAAGCCTTGGTTTCTTTTCTTTTTCTTTTCTTTTCTTCTCTTTTCTTTTCTTTCTTTCTTTTTTTTGGCTGCACCTGCAGCATGCAGAAATTCCCAGGCCAGAGACTGATGCTTCACCACAGCAGTGACAATGCCAGACCCTTAACCTGCTAAGTCACCAGGGAACACAAGGGAAAGGAAGAGGGAAGGAAAGAGGGAAGGAAGAAAGAAAGAAAAAGAAAGTAGAAAGAGAGGGAGGGCAGGTGGGAGGATTATTATATACCGGGAAGAGAATACTGGTTGGGCATCATTATTATACACCAGTGATAGGGATGGAGTAGACCATATTTAAACAGGGAAACTTAGGGGACATTGGGAAGTCACTGTAAGTTAATAAATTGCTCAACGGGAGTTTCCGTCGTGGCTCAGTGGTTAACGGATCTGACTAGGAACCATGAAGTTGCGGGTTCGATTCCTGGCCTTGCTCAGTGGGTTGGGGATCCAGCGTTGCTGTGAGCTGTGGTGTAGGTTGTAGATGAGGCTCGGATCCCCCTGTGCTGTGGCTCTGACGTAAGCCAGCGGCTACAGCTCTGATTAGACCCCTAGCCTGGGAACCTCCATATACCACGGGAAGGGCCCTAGAAAAGGCAAAAAGACCAAAAAAAAGAAAAAAGAAAAAATTGCTCAAGAAAACCATCAGCACAAGGCCGGCTTGCCTCATTAGTGGAGCCTTGAGAATTGCCTCAGGTTGTTGAGTGGGAGGTGGGATGAGGCCTGCATTCATATTCAGAGCAGAGGCAAGAGTTTGAGGACTGTCCTTCTGCGGATTTGAATACACACCTTACCAGATACAGAGGAGGAGCTAGTACTCCCAGAAAGGAAGTGGCAGTCTTTTCCAACCCCTACTTCCCTTGGGTGAGAAAACTAGCCCACCCACATCCTCAGGGCAGAGCCTCGTGACCGGCCTGTTTGCATCTCTCATAAGCATCCTATCTTAAGAAAGCTATTTCTTGCCTATCACTTTGTCTCTCACTGAATTCCTTCTTTGTGGAGATACGAAGAACCTGAACCTCGGTGAGTCCAGACACAGGGTGAGTGCTTCTAATTGAAAATCATGGGTTCAAGTCCCAATCTGGGTTTAGGTGGGGTTCGAGTCCTGGCATGTGGGTTCAAGTCCCAATCTGTTCTGGCTAGGTTCAGGCCGTCAATACTGTCCGTTTCACCAGGAAGAGGATACTGTCGGGCATCTTTTCCAAAAGATGGCACTACTCAGGACCAAGCTATCTCTGACCCTCAGTTTCCTCATCTCTTTCCTGAGAACTATCCCAGCTAACGTGAAATCATTATGGTTTTTGTTTTTTTTTTTAATCCGATAATGGCTGTGGAAGCACTTTAAAGAACAGGCTGATATGGACATGAAGTACTTTTGTAATCCTCAGTTGTTTTTGTTTTTAGTTTTTCCTTACCCCTCCCTTCACTTGACTTTGGGTTGGGGAAAAAAAAAAAAAGAACTAAAATTCTTGTGTTCTCCAGAAGTCATTAAAACTGCTCCGAATCTTTTCCCTTTGGCTGAACATTCCACATATGACACCACTTCCCCAAATGCAAAACATTCATTAGTATAATGACACCTTTAAAAAGGAAACACTTTCTTAACGGCATTTGTCCAAAATCTTAAAATACACTAATCTTCAAGGCTTGAAAACATTTTACAGGCTTGTGAAGGATCAGACCCTCTGGTTATGATGAAAACGGGGCTGACACACCTAATGATTATCTGTTATCAACAGCAGCTGAGTTTTCCCTACACAGAGTTTCATTCTTCTACTCCTCCTCGTCAGCTCTCACTTAATCACAGAGCCAGGGCTCATCCTTTTTGTGGTGTTGAAACTGAGCAGGGCCCTGTGGAGCTCCTGGGCACAAAAACTTTTGTCTCCCATTGCTTTTTTTTTCTCTTTTGGTTTTTAGAGCTGCACTCACAGAATATGGAGGTTCCCAGACTAGGGGTCAAATCGGAACTGCAGCCCCAGGCCTTCGCCATAGCCATAGCCATGCAGGATCTGAGCCACATCTTCGACCTACACCACAGCTCATGGCAACGCCAGATCCCTGACCCACTGAGTGTGGCCAGGGATCGAACCTGCGTCCTTATGGATATTAGTCAGATTCGTTTCCACTGCACCATGATGTATGGGAGCTCCTCCCCTCACTCTTGAGTACCCAGCTCCAGCATCCTGGCTCCCTAGGGTGCTTTAGACTCCTCTGTGCTACTGCCATATAGATGTAATCAAAGCCCCTACCTTATCATATGCTGTTTACTTGTATCTGCTCCCCTTTTGTCCAAGAATCTTCAAGCATAGAAACTGGGTGTTTGACTCCATATTTCTGAACCCAGGATACAGTACGGCAGCAACTTAGTGCTCAAACATTTTGATAGCATGAATAAATGTGTTCCAATAATGCATGACTACCACCTGCAGCCTCAGCCAGAAGCACTCTGTAGGGGCTCGCTGAATCCCACACAGCTTAGCATCCGACCAGGGCACCCAGTTCACACCAAGGAAGTGTGGGGGTGAGCCCGTGACCTTGGAATCCACTGGTCATACTGTTACCCACCCGAGTTCTTGGACTATTTATTTATTTAGTCTTTTTCTAGGGCTGCACCTGCAGCACATGGAGGTTTCCAGGCTAGGGGTCGAATTGGAGCTGTAGCCACCGGCCTACACCACAGCCACAGCAACTTGGTATCTGAGCTGCGTCTGTAACCTACACCACAGCTCAGGGCAACTCCAGATCCTTAATCCACTGAGAGAGGCCAGGGGTCAAACCCGAGTCCTCATGGATGCTAGCCACATTTGTTAACTGCTGAGCCATCATGGGATCTCCTTATTGGACTCTTTAATCCATAGAAACTCATAAAAGATGGAGTTCCCATCGTGGTGGAGCAGAAATGAATCTGACTAGGAATGACGAGGTTGCGAGTTCGATCCCTGGCCTCACTCAGTGGGTTAAGGATCCAGCGTTGCCATGAGCTGTGGTGTAGGTCGCAGACTCGGCTCGGATCTGGCATTGCTGTGGCTCTGGCGTAGGCCAGTGGCTACAGCTCCGATTTGACCCCTATCCTGGGAAACTCCATATGCCGCGGGTGCAGTCCTAAAAAGACAAAAGAAAAAAAAAAAGAAAGAAAAAGAAACTGGTAAAAGGCCAGACAAGAAATACAGGCAAGGCTTTATTTGGATTCGTGCTGCCGCAGGAGGGAGCAAAAAGAAGTAATACTTTCCCTTGCTTGCTTTCTGAAGGTAGGGGTAGGGCGCGAGCTGGTTCCTCATGTGGGGGATGATAGGGGTGGGTCCATGGGTCTGGCCTGAGGGGTGGCTTAGGTGGTCTGCCCACCTCTTGGCGATGCTGTGTGCAGGGATCATGTGCAGTACCCTGTGTTTGCTCTGGACACCTCAGAAGTGGCAGCTGGGTTTTGGTCTTTGTATCTTGTTTATAATTTACCCCAACTGCAAATAATGCACACTGTTATTTTCAGTACCTTATGTTTCTTGAGGAGACATCTGTCCAGGTACAAACACTGCAGCAAAGGGTCTTGGGTCTCAACCTGTCTCAATACCAAAAATTGCACCGCCTAGAAGCAGCCACTTCATGGAGCACAAGGATAGCCTGATTATGCAGGTAAAATTCTGTTCAGAGGCAATTCTTGGAGAGGATGAATGTCTCCTCTCTATGGCCCCATGTCCTCAGTGGGAAGAGTACCTGAGTCTGAGAACCTACGGATAGAAAAGGGAGGGTTTCTAATCACCATCACTTCCAATGACTCATTGAGGGGCAGCTAGTTTCTGTTTATTTTTTCCTAAAGCCTCTTCCAACCGCATAGCCCGTCATTCATGTAAATGTGGCTGTTCATCTAATGGATATAAATGCACAGCAAGAAGCCTGCCCACTGGCCCAGGCCTGCTGCTGCCCCAGGTGTTCACTGTAGCACAGGTGAGCCATGCCACATGCCTACGACTTGGCCCACAGAATCAGAGTCTTGCTGGAGTTCCCGTCATGGTGCAGTGGTTAACGAATCCGACTAGGAACCATGAGGTTGCGGGTTCGATCCCTGCCCTTGCTCAGTGGGTTAACGATCCAGTGTTGCCGTGAGCTGTGATGTAGGTTGCAGACGTGGCTCGGATCCCGAGTTGCTGTGGCTCTGGCGTAGGCTGGTGTGTACGGCTCCGATTGGACCCCTAGCCTGGGAATGTCCATATGCCATGATAGCGGCCCAAGAAATAGCAAAAAGAAAAAAAAAAAAAAGAATCAGAGTCTTGCTTTGGACAGCTTTCCAAGACCTGTGCTCAGGTGTTTCCTTAAACTGTTCCCCTAATAATGGGGCCTGCTTCTTAGAGAGGAGTGGTTTCATTACGGATACAGGGTAATGTAATTAGATGGTGAATAAGAACCTGCTCCTGTGGTTCTCCTCCTCCCCAGCTCTGTAATTTGTCTCTGATATCTGTTCTTTTTTTTTGTCTTTTGAGGGCCGCACCCGTGGCATATGGAGGTTCCCAGGCTAGGGGTCAAATTGGAGCTACAGCTGTTGGCCTACACCACAGCCACAGCAACGCCAGATCTGAGCCACTTCTGTGACCTATACCACAGCTCACGGGAATGCCTGATCCTTAACCCACTGAGGGAGGTCAGGGATTGAACCCACAACCTCATGGTTCATAGTCAGATTTGTTTCTGCTGTGCCACGACAGGAACTCCTGATATCTGTTCTTAAATGCCTTGTTAAAAATGGAAAATAGGAGTTCCTGTTGTGGCTCAGTGGTAAGGAACCCAACTAGTATCCATGAAAACGTAGTTCTCATCCCAAGAAAAAAATTGTATCTTTATGAGATGATATATGGTAACTAAATTTACTTTGGTACTCATTTTGGAATATATACATATATCAAGCCAATATGTTGTACACTTTAAAATGATATGTTGTTACAGGACAATTATCTTTTAGTGATTCTGTTATAAAAATATTACATAATCCAGAGTTCCCGTTGTGGCTCAGTGGTTAACGAATCCGACTAGGAACCATGAGCTTGCGGGTTCGATCCCTGGCCTTGCTCAGTGGGTTCAGGATCCGGCGTTGCTGTGAGCTGTGGTGTAGGTCGCAGACGTGGTTCAGATCCCAAATTGCTGTGGCTCTGGTGCAGGCAGGCAGCTGCATCTCTGATTCGAACTCTAGTCTAGGAACCTCCCTATGCTGCAGGTGAGGCCCTAAAAAGCAAAACCAACCAACCAAACAAAAAAACATTTTAAAAATCTCCTAAAAATGCAAAGGTCTCAACCTCTAAATCTTGTATCAACAAGCCACAAGAAAAAATTATAACTTTTCTTGCAATTACAAGGTGCTAAAAACATATGCTAAGAAACTTTTTTACAATTAAAAGGGTGGAGGGAGGAAATATCCTCACTTGTGATTACCCACCAAACACTGTTCGGGCCAGATTCCCAGTATAAATCAGCCTTCCATCTTCTGGGTTTTAAAGCTGTGTATGTAAACATCGAACACATCTTTCCCAACAAACAGGTACCTACTGAAACAGATCACAATAATGTGAGTACAAAATAAATTGCATTTTAGACCAACTTTTAATTTTTTTAAGCTTATTTTTAAAAATATAAGAAAGAGTTGGAGCTCCCTTCGTGGCTCAGTGGTTAACGAACATGACGAGGATCCATGAGGATGTGGGTTCAACCCCTGGCTTCGCTCAGTGGGTTAAGGATTTCTGAGTTGCTGTGGCTGTGGTGCAGGCCAGCAGCTACAGCTGTGACTGGACCCCTAGCCTGGGAACCTCCATATGCTGTGGTTGCAGCCCTAAAAAAGCAAAATAAATAAATAAATAAATAATAAAAAGACCAAAAAAATTAAGCAAAATAAAATGGAAAATAACCTTAATCTCTTCCTTAAGAGGAAAGGGGAAACTGTTACTGAAATGGAAAAAATGATAGAAAAATAGCTTCAAATTTTTTCCATTGTTTGTGAAATTCCTACGGTGGCAAAGCAGAGATGTTTGTATTATTTTTTACATTAAAAAAAGTTTAAAAATAAACAAACACTGTAAGATTTTTGAAAGAAATTTCTCTGCAGAGACCATAAAGACTGGACCTCCAGTAGTGTGTTTTAGAAACCCAAATTCATGATAACAGTGTGTAGGTGAAAAAAGAGATAATATGTTTTCAAAGAAAATAGACTTTTCCTTGTGGTTGGTTTTGAGGCGGCTAGAGGACTTTATTTTTTATTATGCATTGCAAAATAGACATAGAGAAAAACTAGACCCAGAGGCCTGAATAATTTTCTTTAATGAACAAATAACTCCACACAATTTATATACTGATGTCAGATTATTTAAATATGCAAATTTCAATCACTAAAGCAAAAGTAATCTATAGATTAAATAAAGAGTTCCCTGTTTTACATGCTTTGAAATTAAAGTTTACATCCCCCAAACTTTATATTCAACTTTTAGGACCATCCTAGACAGAAAAGCCCATGAAGAATTTGTGACTACTTCAGGAAGCTAAAA
Source organism: Phacochoerus africanus (assembly GCF_016906955.1). Taxonomy (NCBI): domain Eukaryota; kingdom Metazoa; phylum Chordata; class Mammalia; order Artiodactyla; family Suidae; genus Phacochoerus; species Phacochoerus africanus. The sequence continues at coordinate 62,936,416 of NC_062549.1, forward strand.
TATAAAGATGCTGGGGATCGAAACCCGTGCATTCGCAGCAACCTAAGCCACCATTGTTGGATTCTTAACCCACTGTGCTGCATCGGGAACTCCTGATTTCTTTGTTGTTGTTGTTGTTGTTTTTCCTTTTTTTTTTTAGGGCTGCACCCATGGCACGTAGAGGTACCCAGGCTAGGAGTCGAATCGGAGCTGCAGCTGCCGGCCTACACCACAGCCACAGCAATGTGAGATCTGGGCTTCGTCTGTGACCTACACCACAGCTCACAGCAACGCTGGATCCCCAACCCACAGAGTGAGGCCAGGGATCAAACACGCATCCTCGAGGATACTATTTGGATTCTTCTCTCTGTGCCACAGCCGGAATTCCTGATTTCTGTTTTTATACTATTGAGATTATGAGAAGGAAAAGTTTTGAAGCCCATCTATCTTTTTTTTTTTTTTAATCTTTTTGTCTTTTCTAGGGCCACTCCTGTGGCATATGGAGGTTCCCAGGCTAGGGGTCTAATCGGAGCTATAGCCACCGGCCTACACCACAGCCACAGCAACTCGGGATCCAAGCCGCATCTGGGACCTACACCACAGCTCATGGCAACTCCAGATCACTAACCCACTGAGCAAGGCCAGGGATTGAACCTGCAACCTCATGGTTCCTAGTCGGATTCATTAACTACTGCACCACGACGGGAGCTCCTAAGTCAACCTTTCTATTCATGACTAGTACTTGACATAATAGCATTTTGGCCCTAAGATATCAAATTGATTCTGATCTATCATTTCCCTCCATTTTAACGGAGACAGAATCATTGTTTATGTCTCTAGTTCATCATCACCGTATTTAATTAACTGTTGCATTTGAAGGCTGCATTTTCCATTACAAAAATATTCCTTCCTCCCTTTGTTTCTCCCTTTCTTTTTCCATTTCTCCCTCCCTCCCTTCCTTCTTCTGTCTTTCCTTCAACAGATATTTGAGGGTTTACTCTGTCATGTTAACAGATTAGACGTTGGAGATGGAAGGATAATTCAGACACAGTTTCTCTTAGAGAAGGCAAGTACAGTAGAGAAAGCAGGTACGCAAAGAGAAACTCACAAAAGAGGGTAAGTGTAACGATTGAGACATATGCCAGCTCACACCAAAGCCAAAATAAAGGGAGGCTGACGCTTAATCAGGGACTGGCAAAGTCAAACCTTACCTGAGCAGGTGAGGGAGGGTATGTGTGGAGGAGAGAAAAATGCTCCAGGCTTTTACAGCTCAAGGCTTTCTAGGACAAGCAAAGAGCAGAAGTCAGAAAAAATAGAGTAAGGTCAGAGGATAAAAGAAAGTCAATTTAGAGTGTCAATAGGAGGCAGGAAAGAACAAAATGAGGTTTGGAAATTTGTCACATACCAGGTCATGGAGAAGTTCCTATGCCATATTAAAGAACTTGGATTTGATCCAATAAGAAAAGAGAATAGGGAGTTCCCACTGTGGCTCAGTGGTTAATGAATCCGACTAGGAACCATGAGGTTTCAGGTTCAATCCCTGGCCTTGCTCAGTGGGTTCAGGATCCGGCGTTGCTGTGAGCTGTGGTGTAGGTCGCAGACGAGGCTCAGATCCCGTGTTGCTGTGGCTCTGGTGTAGGCCTGTGGCTACAGCTCCGATTCGACCCCTAGCCTGGGAACCTCCATATGCCGAGGGAGCAGCCCAAGAAATGGCAAAAAGACAAAAAAAAAAAAAGAAAGAAAGAAAGAAAAGAGAATAGACGTGTGGGGTCCAAGACAAGGCGGAGAAACCAACAAAGAAATGACCACACTGGTCCAAGAGAGGCAAGAGACAGTGAGGACCCAAACTTGGGTGGTGAGGAGGAGACAGAGTCCAGGAATATTTACAAAGGAAAATCAGTGAGTATAGTTAGTTGTTGAACATGACGGGTAAGGATGGCTGTGCATGGAATCTTAAGATAACTGTCAAGGTTCTAGTTTGTAAGATGGAATGAAAGGTGTGCTATCAACTAGGGGGTGGTGGTGGGGTAGGATGGGGGTGTCAGATAAGCTGCTTTAGAAGGAAGCATAGTGAGCTGCATTTTGGACACATTGAATTTGACGTGTCCATGGGGTACGGGGTAGAGGTGTCCAGAAATAGCTGGCTCTATAAGTCTGCAGCTTGAAAGAAGGGTCTTTGGCATGTATGTAGTAATTAACACCCCAAGCAATGAAAGGCCCTGATCCTTAGCCCGCTGAGCCCTCAGGGCTGACCCTCACATCAGACCCTCACTTCCATCCCTACGTGATTGGGGCCAATATTAATATTAATACATTCCCCTTGTATTTATCTACAGTTTACAAAGCATGTTCACATTCAGTAAATTATCTAAGCTTCTATGAAGTAACTATGGTCAACTTCATTCTACAGATTCGACCTTCATTTAACAAATATTTCCTGGAGTTCCCATTGTGTCACATCAGAAACGAATCCAACCAGTATCCATGAGGATGTGGGTTTGATCCCTGGCCTCACTCAGTGGGTCAGGGATCTGGCATTGCTATGAGCTGTGGTGTAGGTTGAAGACGTGGCTCAGATCCTGAGTTGCTGTGGCTGTCGTGCAGGCTGGCAGCTGCAGTTCCAATTCCACTCCTAGTCTGGGAACTTCCACATGCTGTGAGGGAGGCCCTAAAAGGCAAATAAAAACAAAAACAAAAAGGAAAACCAAATAATTCCTAAAATAATTCAGATACTATTCTAGCTACAAGGTTAAAAATTGAGTATGTGAACTAAAGTTTGGCACTTGCCATCAGCCTCTACATGGAGTTAAAACATGAGCCACTGCAGCTGCCGACCTGCAGTAGCCCCTGAATGGAGCGCCAGGTAGAGAACAGGAGGGAGGCTCTCTGTGCTCTGGGAAAACTGGAAGAACAGGCTTTCAGGGTGTCAGATATTCTTAGGAGAAGATTTTATGTGCCCAAATCTTGCATCTCCTCATATCTAGAAAAACACTAAAATCCTTCATGGTGATGTCTGCTCCTTGTGACTGGTGGTGACCTTCAGGAGATCAGCAACAAACTTTTGTAAAATGCCTGCATGGCTGCATGCAGCTTCCCCTCGCCTTTATCATATCCTTATAGTTCCCCTTTTCCTCCTTGAGTGGTATTTCAACCTGGTCTATAGTTAAGGATAAAGAATGCCACGGTCACCTGTGAATGCAGTCACCTCCAGGGGTGAGAGCTGATGAATCCTGCAGGCTGTGAAAATTCAGGCTGGCAGCTGCAGGATACTGGTCCTGATAGCAGAGGTGCATATCAAAGGAATGATTTATATGAGCCCAGGCCTCTTTTGTTCCTGCTCCCTGCCCTTTGTTGCAAAAGCTATGTATTCTACCTCCTCCCTCTCTGCCTCAGAGAGATTTCTGGGGGCTACCTGAGATGCTGTCTCCGGGCTTAAGTCCTAATTTTGCTCCAAATAAAATGTAACTCTCAACTTTCAGATTGTGGGGTGTTTTTTTTTTTTTTTTTTGGTCTTTTTGTCACTTCTAGGGCTTCTCCTGCAGCATTTGGAGGTTCCCAGACAAGGGGATGAATCGGAGCTGTAGCCGCTGGCCTACACCAGAGCCACAGCAACTCGGGATCCAAGCAACGTCTGCAATCTACACCGCAGCTCTTGGCAACGCCCGATCCTTAACCCACTGAGCAAGGCCAGGGATCAAACCCGCAACCTCATGGTTCCTAGTCTGATTCGTTAACCACTGAGCCATGACGGGAACTCCCAGGTTGTGTATTTTTTTAGTCAACAAGTACAAATTCTCTACTCTCATAGGATTTAACATTCTTGCAGGGGCAGACAGAAGGTAAATAGAACTAAACAAAAGAGAATGATAAAGGCCATGAAGACAATGAGACAGTGATGTCTTAGAGAGAGACAAGTGTTGGGAAGAAGAAAGGCTTCCAGGAGGAGGTGGCACCTGAGCTGGGTCCTAGATGTAGATTGAGGTCAGTCATGGGGAGATTCCAGGGAACAGAGTTCCAGACAGACAGAACAGCCAGTTCTAGAACTTCAAGGTGAAAATGGACTTGATAGGGCCAAGAGACACAAAGAAGACCAGTGGAGACTGGTCTTTTTGCTGAAGCTCAGCCTCTGTCTGCCTTTGCTGAATAGAAATTAAGAAACAGTTTTGGGTGAAGCAGAAAAAGATAGTTTTATTGCTATGCCAGGCAAAGGGAGACACAGCAGGATAATGCCTTAAAGACTGGGCTCCTTTTGAGAGTTCCCGTCGTGACACAGCAGTTAATGAATCCGACTAGGAACCATGAGGTTTCAGGTTCGATCCCTGCCCTTGCTCATTGGGTTCAGGATCTAGCGTTGCTGTGAGCTGTGGTGTAGGTCGCAGACGCGGCTCGGATCCCGAGTTGCTGTGGCTCTGGCATAGCCCGGCGGCTATGGCTCCGATTCAACCCCTAGCCTGGGAACCAACATATGCCGGGGGAGCGGCCCTAGAAAAGGCAAAAAGACAATAATAATAATAATAATAATTTTTTAAAAAAAGACTGGGCTTGTTTTGGGAGAGATTAGGAGGTGGTTTTATAGTTTGGGGAGTGGAAAGTAGGGCCACAGATAAGGATCAGGGTAGAGGCAAACTTGCATCTTTCTCTAGACTGGTGTTTAATGGCCACAGGACTGGTTCTGGTGGTCCTCCTTCTTCCTAGAATGAAGATTGCTTCAAGTAGTTCTTCCCTTTGTTGAGGGTTTTAGTGCTGCAGAAATATTCAAGGGTATTATGATCTATATTCTTTGAGGAGGAACCAGGACTGCCCTAAGATTGCACTATTGTCTCTGGACTGCTCCTCCTTGGTCTCTGCATCCCTTCCCTTCCCTGATTAGCAACTGCCCTTTGGGATTTGGGGAAGGTCATGGAGGCTGAGGCTTATCGCCCAAAAACAGGAAATGAAGGACACGGAAAAGTCTGTGTGCCCAGGAACCCTACAGGGCCCCGCTCATTTCCAAAATGAGACTGGAAGGGTAAGAAGGGACCATAGCAAGGCACCCTCCCAGGTTATGACAAGGCACAGTTGGATGCTATTCTTGTTACAGAATCGGTCCACTGAGGGTTGTAACCAAGGAGAAGGCTACCTGTCAATTCTCTGTGCTTCCGCCTGGTAGAGGTCCTCCCGGCAAGGCACTTATAGCTATTGCATGTATAAGGAGACGTTACAGGATAGCAAAACTTAGAGATATCTCCCTTTTTCTCTGGAGACATCCCAGGGTAATAAAGATAACACCTTTTTTGTTTTTTATTTTCTCTCTCTTAAGATTAGCTTACATTCCAAAGTAATGAGGAATCCCTCTCTTTCGAGGGAGGATGGGCAGGTTAACACAAACCCCATATAGAATCAGATTTCCTTTCTTTCTTCCTTTTTTTTTTTGCTTTTTAGGGCTGCACTCTCAGAATATGGAGGTTCCCGGCCTATGCCACAGCCACAACAACACAGGATCTGAGCTGCATCTGTGACTTACACCACAGCTCATGGCAATGCAAGATCCTTAACCCACTGAGCAAGGCCAGGGATCAAACCTGCAACCTCGTGGTTCCTAGTCAGATTCATTTCTGCTGCGCCACCATGGGGACTCCAAAATCAGATTTGCTTAACTTCAGACTTCCTCCCCTTGGACACATCTCACTGCATATGCAGGTATCATCTGGTCCTCGTCGCATTGGGGAACCAAAGCAAGATATTGCTCTGGCTGCTGCTTCTGCTGTGAGTAAGGACTGGTCTTTGTCTTTGACCCAGAGACACAGATACACACTACTCTACATAAAGTAGATAAACAACAAGAACCTACTGTATAGCGCAGGGAACTATATTCAATATCTTTTAATAAACTATAATGACAGAGAACTATATCCAATCTTCCGGGAGAGACCAAGGTAGAAAATAATATATATTAAAAGGGAGTTAGGAGTTCCCATTGTGGTGCAACGGAAACAAATCTGACTAGTATCCATGAGGTTTTGGGTTCGATCCTTGGCCTCTCTCAGTGGGTTAAGGTTCCAGTGTTGCCATGAGCTGTGGTGTAGGTTGCAGATGTGGCTCAGATCTGGCGTTGTAGTGGCTGTGGTGTAGGCCTGCAGCTGTAGCTCTGATTTGACTTCTAGCCTAGGAACCTCCATATGCTACAGGTGCAGCCCTGAGAAACAAAAGCAAAAAAAAAAAAAGGAGTGTATAGGAATTCCTGTTATGGCTCAGTGGTAACAAACCCAGCTAGTATCCATGAGGACTCAGGTTGGATCACAGGCCCCCACAGTGGATTGGCATTGCTGTGAGCTGTGGTGTATGTCACAGACTTGGCTCTGATCCTGTGTGGCTGTGGCTGGCAGTTGCATTTCTAATTTGACCCCTAGCCTGGGAACGTCCACATGCTGTGGGTGTGCCCCCCCCCAAAAAAAGTGTGTATGTATATATACACAGACATATATATATATGACTAAGCCACTTTGCAGTACAGCAGAAATTGGTACAACAATGTAAAGCAACTATCCTTTAATAGAAATAAAAAGAGAAGAAAAAATAACTTAATGGAAAAAAGTCTGAAAAAGAAAAAAATGTATTATGTATGTGTGTGTATATATATATATATGAATCAGTTTGCGATACACTTGAAACTAATACAACATTGTAAATTGACTATACTTCAATTTTTAAAAAAAGAATAAAAAAACTTGCTGATTAAAAGTTAAAAAGGTGATTCAAGAAACACACAGAAAGTCAGGAGTTTTACCACCGACTTTGTGAAAAGCAAGATAAACAGACTAGTTATTTGATTCTTTTTAAAAAGAAATGTGAAGTTTGGTGGATTCCCATTTGACCTGAGTTGTTTGATAATAAGAGTTCACACAAAGTGGTCCTCAGAGTTCCTGTTGTGGCTCAAGGGTCATGAACCCGACTAGTATCCATGAGGATGCTAGTTTGATCCAGTGGGTTAAGGATCCAGCGTTGCCACAAGCTGTGGTGTAGGTCCCAGTCGAGACTCGGATCCTGCGTTGCTGTGGCTGTGGTGTAGACAGGCTGCTGTAGCTCTGATTTGACCCCCAGCCTGGGAACCTCCATAGGTCACAGGTGCAGGTCTAAAAAGTAAAAAATCATCATCATCATCATAAAGTGGTCCTCACATTTTGTGAAAACAGCAACGGAGGACGCAGCGCCACCCTCTCTCTGTCGGAGGCCAGATGCTTCCAGCCCACGGAGAGCAGCCCCCCTCCCTCGAGATGCAGGGCTTGGTTAGTGTGGGAGGCTGTGTTTGTTTCATGTCACCTGCAGGGAGAGCACTAAAACAAGGAAACCTCTCTGGAGGCCTCTTTTTTGGTTTGTTTTGACTAGTGTGCTAGACACAAAGCAGGTGACACCCTCGCTGAACTTATACTTCCAGTTCCGACGGAACATCTGCTCTCAAGGAAAGAATGCTGTTTCGATCCAAAGTCAAAACAAAAATCCACATTAAAGGGGGGAATCTTGTACTTTTTTGTTTTTTGTTTGTTTGTTTGTTTGTTTGTTTTTTGTCTTGCCCATGGCATGATGAAGTTCCTGGGCCAAGGATCAGTGCCACATCAGTGGCAATACCAGATCCTTAACCTGTTTGCCACTGGGGAACTCCTCTTGTACCTTCTTTTTTTGCTTTTTAGGGCTGCACCCATGGCATATGAAAGTTCCCAGGCTAGGGGTCGAATCAGAGCTACACCTGCAGGCCTATCACTTGGGATCCGAGCTGCGTCTTCAACCTACACCACAGCTCATAGCAATGCAGGATCCTTAACCCACTGAGTGGGGTCAGGGATCAAACCCGAATCCTCATGGATACTAGTCGGATTCCTTTCCACTGCGCCACAATGGAAACTCCCCCTTTTGCAATGTCCTTTCCCCTTATTGACCTCTGAAATCGCCTGTAATCTCAGGGTCTACAGTTAGTATTTCCATCTTGAACTCACATTTTCAAAGGACTTTGTCACTTCAAAGTTTGTTCTGTATTAAGCAGTCACTCACTGCAGGATTGTGTCCTATTTCAGAAATGAGGAGTTCCCATGGTGGCTCAATGGTTAACAAATCCAACTAGGAACCATGAGGTTGTGGGTTTGATCCCTGGCCTTGCTCAGTGGGTTGAGGTTCAGGCGTTGCCGTGAGCTGTGGTGTAGGTTGCAGAGGTGGCTCAGATCCCCAGTTACTGTGGCTGTGGTGTAGGCCGGCAGCTACAGCTCCAATTAGACCCCTGGCCTGGGAAGCTCCATATGCCATGGGTGCGGCCCTAAAAAAGACAAAAAGACCCCCCCCCCACCAAAAAAAAAAAAAGAAAGAAAGAAAGAAAGAAATGGGGAAATTCCTAAGAACTAATCCTCTGGATAAATTCCAATATTCTCTGGGTGGCCATCAGGGCAATGGTTTTCAGCCTTTTGTACCGAACATCTTACCAATTGCTGGATGGAAAATCATTAGCGTAGCAAAAATACAACTTTTTTTCCAAAGGAGTATCTCCACATTCACATGTGTTCTGTCAGTAGCATAGAACTTTTATGAAAACACTGCATACCATTCAACTACACTACTTCCTAAGAGCAGTTTACAATTTGTTGATCCCAGATTTAAATAAATTACACCTTGGAAATAGGTGTTGGGTGACAATGGCTTTAGGTGAGTGGCATTTGACCTAGGCAATTGGAAAAATGTTAATCTCACTTACTTTATTACTGGGACCCTCTAAGAGGTATCCTGGGGATAAATTTGTATAGCTGCAAGTGTTGTGATCCTATATGCAAGGTCTTACTTTTTTTTTTTTTTGGCTTTTCTAAAGTTCATTGTAGCACTATTGACAACAGCCAAGACATGGAAGCAACTTAAGTCTCCAACAACAGATGAATGGATAAAGAAGATGTGGTACATATATGCAATGGAATATTACTCAGTCATAAAAAAGAATGAAATAATGCCATTTGCAGCAACATGGATGGACTTAGAGATTATTATACTAACTGAAATTATCCAGAGAAAGACAAATTTTATTTGATATCACCTACATGTGGAGTCTAAAAAATAGTACAAATTAGCTTATTTTCAAAACAGAAACAGACACACAGACATAGAAAACGAACTTATGGTTACCAAAGGGAAAATGAAGAAGGATAAATTAGGCCTATGGGATTGACAGATACACACCACTATAAATAAAATAGGTGCACAACAAGGATTTACTGAATAACACAGGGAACTATGTTCAATATCTTATAATAACCTATAATGGAAAAGAATAGGAAAAAAGGATTATGTAATATTTTTATAACAGAATCACTAAAAGAGATAATTGTCCTATAAAAATATATCATTTTAAAGTGTACAACATATTGGCTTGATATATGTATATATTCCAAAATGAGTACCAAAGTAAATTTAGTTACCATATATCATCCCATAAAGATACAATTTTTTTTTCCTTGGGATGAGAACTTTTAAGATTTACTCACTTAACTTTCAAACATACAATACAGTAGTGTTAACTATAGTCACTCTGCTGTACATTTCACCCCTGGAACTTATTTTTCTTAAAACTGGAAATCTGCACCCTTTGATCCCCTTCACTGATTTCACACACACACACACACACACACACACACACACACACACACATCCCATTCCCGTCTCTGGGAACCACCAATCTGTTTTGTTTCTGTGAGTTAAGGGTTTGTTTTTAGATTCTACATCTAAGAGGGCTCATGCACTATTTGTCTTTCTCTACCTGACTCATTTCGTTCAGCATTATGCCTTCAAGGTCTGTCCATGCCAGGGGTGGAATCCGAGATGTAGCTGCTGGCCTACACTATAGCCACAGCAACTTGGGATCTGAGCCACATCTCTGACCTACACCACAGCTCACAGCAACGCTGGATCCTTAACCCACTGAGTGAGGCCAGGGATCAAACCTGCGGCCTCATGGGTACTTGTCAGATTTCATTTCCACAGAGCCACGATGGGAATTCCAATTTCCTTCTTTTTTATGGCTGTTTATTTCATTGTTTTATATCTTTATCCATTCATCCATCGATGGACCCCTAGGTTCTATGTCTTGGCTATGGTAAATAGTACTGCTATGAACGTGGGTGCTGATATCTGTTCTATTTTGGTTTTCTTCAGATATATGCCTAGAAGCGAAATTACTGGCATCTCAGTCTGGATTTTAGTGCCTACCTTAATTCAGTTATTTCTAAAGTTTCTCCAACACGAGCATCCTCACTCTGTTTGCTAACGCCAGGTGAGCAGAGTAAGTGGTTCTTGAAAATAGGATGATTCACAAGGTGGGTAATTCTTCAGCAAATGTTCAGGAGCTGATTTATCACTTACATGAAAAAGAACAGAAAGCAATGAACTGAAATCAACAACTGATTTATGGCATTACATATGCAGTATGGCGTTAGGTATGAAAGATATGATATACAGATGTGGTAGATTTGGAAAAGACATTTAAACAATAAAATGACACGAAGACACTGAACTGGGCTTTCTTTCCTTCCAAGTATTTTACTTTATCATGGTCCAAACTTATTGATGCAAGAGAGTACGGCAGAGTAGTAAAGAGGATAAGCTTTGGTCAGTTCTCCCGGATCCTCAGTTAGTTCCACAGAGGCCAAGAGCCTCAGTTTTCCCATCTGTAAATTGCCTGCCAAGCAGAGCTACTGTCAAGACTGAGTGGGTGAGGAGTTCCCATTGCGGCTCAGCAACAATGAACCTGACAAGTACCTATGAGGATGCAGTTTCAATCCCTGGCCTCGCTCAGTGGATTAAGGATCTGGCATTGCCATGAGCTGTGGTGTAGGTTGCAGATGAGGCTCGGATCTGGCATTGTTGTGGTGTAGGGTGGCGGCTACAGCTCTGATTTGACCCCTAGCCTGGAAACTTCCATATGCCACAGGTATGGGCCTGAAAAAAGACAGAAAAAAAAAAAAAAGACTGTGTCAAATACATCAAGTATATCAAGTGGATGGAACAGCATCTAGCTCAGGTTAAGGTGAGTGTTATGTGGCCTTAATGGAATGGCATAGAGAAGATTGTGCTTTTTACTCAAGGTCAAATCTTGTGATGACTACGCAGAGAGCACCATGGCGCCATAGAGGTCAGGCCGTGCCACATCCCCTCGATGTCCACACTGCCTGGATGTGCTCTCTGAGCAGCATCCTAATGAATACTTCCCGGATGCTGCCCTATGTTGAAACCTTAAGGAAAGGCTTAAGACTTGTAGAAAGATTTCTGGGAGTTCCCATCGTGGCTCAGTGGTTAACAAATCCGACTAGGAACCATGAGGTTGCGGGTTCGATCCCTGGCCTTGCTCAGTGGGTTAAGGAGCCAGCATTGCCGTGAGCTGTACTGCAGGTCACAGACGTGGCTTGGATCCCGCATTGCTGTGGCTCTGGTGTAGGTGGGTCGCTACAGCTCCAATTAGACCCCTGGCCTGGGAACCTCCATATGCCAAGGGAGCGGCCCTAGAAAAGACCAAGAAAAAAAAAAAAAAAGATTTCTACACCTGTAAACGTGGCGCTGACTAGTGTGTTCTAATGTACTTGGATGCTCCAGTTTTTAAATTGGGAAGAGCAGAAGGGAGGGGAAAGGAAAGAGAGGAGCAAGGAGGAGGGCGGTAGAAGGAGAAAGAGGGGAACTAGAAAAGTTTTGAAGGATATCTTCTCTATCATTAACTGAATGTGAATCTAGAGGAAAATTTTATGATGAAATGTGGCTCTGTGAGTTCAAAGCACATTGAATCCTTTACAGCCTCTTGGATGTAAATCAGCACAAGGTCCAATTCTGAACCCCCTGCACGAAGGACTAGAATATTCTGAAAGCCCTTGAGTGCTTATCCAAGTACTTCCTGCCACCCCACCCCCCTTAAAAACATAGCTTCACTGATTCTGGTCTTAACATGTATTTTATTTTGATTTTTTTTTTAGTTTTATTTTAGGGCTGCACCCGAGACATATGGAAGTTCCCAGGCTAGGGGTCTAATCAGAGCTACACCCACTGGCCTACACCACAGCCACAGCAATGGCGGATCCTTAACCCACTGAGCGAGGCCAGGGATGGAACCTGCATCCTCATGGATACCAGGCAGATTCATTGTCATTGAGCCACGAAAGGAACTCCCTGGCAGACCTACTAAACTCCAGATTGTTGGAGTTCATGCCCCAAAGCTTCTAACTCAGAAGGTCTTGACTGAGCCCGGAGAATGTGCATTTCTATTAAGTTCCCAGGAGATGCTGATGCTGGCGGGCACTTTGACAACTTCCTCTTTATCTCTCTTTTTTTTTAAGGTCCACACCTGCTTCATATGGAAGTTCCTGGGTTTTGGTCTGACTGGAGCTGCACCTGAATCCTACGCCACAGACACAGCAACACCAAATCTACCCACCAGATCCCAGCAATGCTGGATCTTTAACCCACTGAGCAGGGCCAGGGATCAAACCCTCATCCTCATGGATACTATGTTGGGTTGTTGGGTTCTTTTCATCTCTCTCTCTCTCTCTCTTTTTTTTTTTTTTTTTTTTTTTTTGCTTTTTAGGGCTGCACTCACGGCATGTGAAGGTTCCCAGGCTAGGGGTCCAATCGGAGCTACAGCTGCTGGCCTACGCCAGAGCCACATCAACGCAGGATCTGAGCCATGTCTGCGACCTACACCACAGCTCACGGCAGCGCTGGATCCTTGACCCCCTGAGCAAGGCCAGGGATCAAACCTAAAACCTCATGGTTCCTAGTTGGATTCGATTCCGCTGCACCACAACGGGAACTTCCCATCTTTTTATCTTTTTTTTGATGATTTTTATTTTTTCCATTATAGCTGGTTTACAGTGTTCTATCAATTTCCTACTGTACCCCAAGGTGACCCAGTTATACTACATATACACATCCTTTTTCTCACATTATCATGCTCCATCTAAGTGACTATGTTGGGTTCTTAACCTGCTGAGCCACAACGGAAACTCCTGCTTTATCTCACTGAAGCCCTAAACTGCAACAGGTTATTTGTCTTCCAAAGTGTCCCATTTTATTTATTTGCAGCCTGTGGCTCAAGAAACCCAGAAGTGAAAAGAGAACTTGATGTATACGGATAATGGAGCAATTATCACATTAAACATGCACACAGCAGTTTGTAAAAGTCACTTCCACTCCCTGTAGCATGTGGTTGCGGGGCGGGGGTGGGGGTGGGGGGAAGAGCTCATATCAGAGAGATCAGTTGTGGCCCATTCAAGAATGTAATTAGGGGTAACAACATCTGTCTGTGTCCTGCTCTTCATGGAATGGGCTGGATCCAAAGGCCCCATCACTCAGTGGGGCAGTAATCCTTGGCTTGGAGCTAAATGAACAGTGACTCCAGAATGACAACCTTGATCTCGATTTTTAACTGAGTTCAGAAATTACTGTGTTCTCAGGTTTCACTGCAGGTCTGGTATGGCACCCGTTTCTTCGGATTTTCTTGCTCTAAGCAGGCCTTTTAAAACTCAAGGAGTGTTTTCTATCTGGAATGGAGTCTCTGACTCAGTGCCAAGTGCAAAAGAAGAATGACTGATGAGGTTTCGTATTGCCACTGGGCGTCCTCAAGCTCACTTGGAGAGCAGAAGCTTGAGAAGAAGAGGCAATGTCCTCTGGGTTATTTTTCAAAGGGAGTTCACATCTTTCATCTCGTCCTGTCTGTCACAAATATTAATGACAAAGTCAGGAGGAGACTCCCAGCTCCCTGAACCTTAGCCCCTGGTTCTGTACAACTTATGCTGTTGTAACATTTTTATCTCTGTCTCTAGATTGATGTGCAGAATGCTGTTCCATATACAGGAGAGACAGAACTAGAGAGAGAGAGAGACAGAGACAGAGAGACAGACAGACAGAGGGACAGAGAGAGATAGACAGAAGGACACACACAGACAGACTGGGACACTGAGAGAGGGCAAGAGAGAAAGAAGAGATAGAAAAAGAGACAGAGAGAGGGAAAGATGCATAGAGACAGAAAGAGAGAGGATCAAAGGAGTGAAGGAGGAGAGTTCCCTTCACGGCTCAGTGGTAATGAACCTGACTATTACCCATGAAGACGCAGGTTCGATCCCTGGCCTCATTCAGTGGGTTGAGGATCCCGTGTTGCTGTGAGCTGTGGTATAGGTCACAGATGAGGCTCGGATTCCCTGTTGCTGTGGCTGTGGTATAGGCTGGCAGCTGCAGCTCTGATTGGACCCTTAGCCTGGGAACTTCCATATGCTGCAGGTTTGGCCCTTAAAAAAAAAAGGGTGAAGCAGGGGAAAGAAACAGAAAACAGAGGAGAAAAAGGAAGGAAAGGAAGAAATGAGAAAGAAAGTAGAAAGGAAATAGATCGTGAAACCCCTAAAGGCCCACTGGGAACCTCACCTTCCATGTCTGAGAACTGGATTACAGGCAGCCCTCAAAATCCACAAGGGACAGCATCTGGGACCCACCTCCACCCCTGATACCCAACTCTGCGGATGCTCCAGTCTTTATACACAAAGGCATGGAACAGCTGGCCCTGCACGCGCCTGCCCACTTCTCTCCCAGATTGGCAGGATCCTTGAGACAGGCTAGGGGTTGAATTTGAGCTATAGCCGCCAGCCACGGCAACACCTGATCCAAGCCGCATGTTTGACCTACACCACAGCTCACAGCAACGCAGGATCCTTAATCCACTGGGTGAGGCCAGGAATCAAACCTGCATCCTCATGGATACCAGGCAGATTCATTTCCTCTGAGCCACAGCGGGAACTCCCCTGAGATTATTATCAGTAATACCAAATGGAGATAGGAGAGAATAGAAACTGGGGAAACAAGCCTCCCCATCCTTTTTCAGTATCTTCTTGACTATTATAAGATCATAAAATCTTTCCACTGGGAATGTGGGTCAACATAACACCACTGGAATGGTGAAATCACATTTTTCAGAATATAAGATAAGACTGATTCTGTACATATGTTGCAACAACTGTCAGTCTGGCCAGGTTTGGGGACAGGGCTGGGAGGAGGACGGCGACATGGGAATACTTACTGCAAGTTAGAAGATGCAGTGCTTTCTTTTGACTCAGCATCTAGAACCATCTCATGTTGTTTGAGGATCTCTGAATCCTCATCTATACTCCTTTTCTCTCTACCCACCAAGTTGCCTCTTGAGGTCTCTGGGCCCTTGGCACAGCAGCTGGTACATTGCAGGATGGATGTGGAGGGGGGGTGTCAGAGACAAGAAGATTTTACTTCTGAAAAGGGCTAGTCGGGAGGCTGCTTGCCTCTGTTTGCTAGAAGGAGGGAGTCATGGGTCAGATGGATGGTTAGACTTCATGAATTTTTTTTTGTCTTTTTGTCCTTTTACGGCCGCACCCGTGGCATATGGATGTTCCCAGGCTAGGGGTCTAAAGCCTACACCACAGCTCACAGCAACACCGGATCCTTAATCCACTGAGCGAGGCCAGGGATCAAACCCACAACCTCATGGTTCCTAGTCAGACTCATTAGCCACTGAGCCACGATGAGAACTCCCCTTCATGACTTTAAGATGCCTCAAAACTCTGAAATTCTATAATTCTTACGTATTTAGAAAACTGCAGCGTTACCAATATCTGCACCTGAGAAAAGACATTTACTAAAGATTTATAGTAAATGTCTTTCTCAGAGGCTTATAAATAGGACTATTATTTATCTTGAACATAAGTCTACAATTTTCTATCTTCCTATTGACTTCAATTCTGCTCTGATAACACAACTGGAAACCATGATCTCTAATGACTCATTATGGTCCTATCTATTTCACAAAATTGAAAGGGCATGTTTTTAGAATTCCAAAAGAAAGTTAGCTACTTCAAATGGAATGAATACCAGCAAAACATAAATTGTCTATATCCAAGGTGTGTATTAGAAAGTTGCAAGAAGGAGTTTCCCTGTGCAGGTTAAGGATTCAACATAGTGTCTGTGAGAATGCAGTGTCCATCCCTGACCCTTGCTCAGTGGGTTAAGGATCCGATGTTGCTGCAAGCTGTGATGTAGACACAGCTGCAGCTCTAATTCAACCCCTAGCCTCAGGTGCAGGCATAAAAAAAAAAAAAAAGTAGCAAGAGGAGTTCCCTCTGTGGTGCAGTGGGTTACAAATCTGACTGCCAAGGAAGCGAACCCGACCTGTACAGTGGGTTAAAGGATCTGGTGTTGTTGCAGCTGGGGCGTAGTTTGTAGCTGCAGTTTGGATTCAATCCCTGGCCTGGGAACTTCCACATGCCTTGGGTGTGGCCATGAAAAAGAAAAAAAGGAAAAAAGTAGCAAGAAGTGGGTCTTTCCAACCTCTCCACAGTATCACCTGTCAATTTATAAGCTCTGGGGGACACAGAAAGCTGAGCGAATGGTTTCCCATGGTGAGAATATTTGGTTGTAAGCAAAGGAAAAAAAAAGTACCCTGGGTTTCTACAAGTGAGGAAAAGAGGAAGGGATGAAAAGAAGAGAAATAACATCACTGTGAAGTAAAAATTTGAAAAATATTTGATTTCTAGCCACTATCATTGCTTTATGGAAAACATAAAAACAAATATCCACTGTCTCCAATTTTGCAAGATTTTCCAGCTTCTGTGTTCTGAGGAAGAAGACGAAAGGCTTGGTAAGAAAAGTGCAAAAACTGAATTTGGAGGCGATCCTTAACCCACTGAGCCAGAACAGGGATGGAACCTACATCCTCACCAGACAACGTTAGGTCCTTAAACTGCTGGACCACAATGGGAACTCCTCAACTGATTTTTCTGTGGACAGAGTGTCAATAACTTCCCTTCATGATTAAGTCATTTTGAACTAAGTTCAAAATGCGGTTGCAACCTACACTGTACCTGTGGCAACACTGGATCCTTTCACCACTGTGCCTGGCTAGGGATCAAACCTGTGTCCTGGTGTTGCAGAGATGCCACCTATGTCATTGCACCACAGCAGAACTCTCCAAGATCCTTACCAAAAAGTTTGAACCCCAATTTAATCAAGCCATTAGATCCAACTTAGCAGCTTATAGGAAATATAAGGAATAGAAAATCTGGTTAAACAGCATCATGAAGAAGCCCAGTAGAGAAATCCAGAATGTGAAACCTTTTGCAGTATACCAACCCATCTTTTCAATAAGTCAGTGGTGTCGGGAAAACATAACCTGTGTGTGTTGATGGGAGAGAAACTTGAAGATTATAGGAGACTGATGATACTAAGCAAAAAATGCAACATGTGGACTTTATTTATTTATTTATTTATTTTTAGGACTGCACCTGTGGCATATAGAGGTTCCCAGGCTAGGAGCTGAATTGGAGCTGTAGCCTCAGGCCTACGCCAGAGCCACAGCAGCGCAGGATCTGAGCCCCACCTGCAACCTACACCACAGCTCACAGCAACACCGGATCCTTAACCCACTGAGTGAGGCCAGGGATACAACCGCGTCTTCATGGATACTAGTCGGGTTTACTAACCACTGAGCCACGACAGGAACTCCTTGTGGACTTTATTTGGATCCTGATGAAAACAAACCAAGTATATACAAACATTGGAGGCATGGTTGGGGGAAATCAAAATATTCAGTGATATTAAAGAATTACTTTGGAGTTTCCATCATGGCGCAGTGGTTACCGAATCTGACTAGGAACCATGAGGTTGTGGGTTCGATCCCTGGCCTTGTTCAGTGGGTTAAGGATCCAGGGTTGCTGTGAGCTGTGGTGTAGGTTGTAGATTCAGCTCGGATCCCGAGATGCTGTGGCTGTGGTGTAGGCCTGTGGCGATGGCTCCGATTCAACCCCTAGCCTGGGAACCTCCATATGCCACAGGAGCGGCCCAAGAAAAGGTAAAAAGACAAAAAAAAAGGAATTATTTTAAAATTTTCTTAGTATGATACTAGCATAATTGTTATGTGAAAAATACAATTTTTAGAAAGGTATGCTGGGAGTTCCCGTCATGGCACAGCAGAAACAAACTAGGAACGATGAGGTTGTGGGTTCGATCCCTGGCCTCGCTCAGTGGGTCAAGGATCCAGCATTGCCATGAGCTGTGGTGTAGGTGGCAGATGCAGCTCAGATGCTGTGTTGCTGTGGCTGTGGCATAGGCCAGCCACTGTATCTCTGATTTGGCTCCTAACCTGGGAAACTCTGTAAGCCATGGGTGCAGCTCTAAAAAGCAAAAAAAAAAAAAAAAAAAAAAGTATGCTGAACTATTTAGGGATAAAATAGTTTTAAAAATATTTCACCTTGTTTTGCTTTTCTTTTTTTTTCTTTTACGGACACATTTGTGGCATATGGAAATTCCCAGGCTAGGGGTCAAATCAGAGCTGCAGCTGTGGCTTATGCCACACCTACGGCCACATCAGATTGGAGCCACATCTATGACTTGCGATCCTTAACCCACTGAGCCAGAACAGGGATGGAACCTACATCCTCACCAGACAACGTTAGGTCCTTAAACTGCTGGACCACAATGGGAACTCCTCAACTGATTTTTCTGTGGACAGAGTGTCAATAACTTCCCTTCATGATTAAGTCATTTTGAACTAAGTTTTCTTAACAGTTATGTTTGTCTTTTTTTGTCTCTTTTTAGGGCTGCACCTGTGGCATATGGAGGTTCCCAGCCGAGGGGTCTAATCGGAGCTGTTGCCGCTGGCCTACGCCAGAGCCACAGCAAGCCAGATCCAAACCGTGTCTGTGACCTACACCACAGCTCATGGCAATGCTGGATCCTTAACCCACTGAGCGAGGCCAGGGATCGAACCCACAACCTCATGGTTCCTAGTTGGATTCGTTTCTGCTGCACCATGACAGGAACTCCATCTTAACAGTTACGATTGAAGGCTGGTGAGAGTTACCTGATGGAGAGAGGAAAACAGATGATTAAGGAGGGAGGGGGGAGAATTTCTAGTAACGTCCCCGAGAAGCAAGAAGAGCTGTGCTCTAGTCTGGGGCTGGTGACTCAGAGGGATCCAAGGACCATGCCAGCCTACTAGGTGTTTGTTACTAGAATTCCTGTTGCGGCTCAGTGGGTTATGAGCTCGACTAGTATCCATGAGGATGGGGGTTTGATCCCTGGCCTTGCTCAGTGGGTTAAGGATGTTGCTGTGAGCTGTGAGTTGTGGAGCAGGTTGCAGATATGGCTCAGATCTCATGTTGCTGTGGCTGTGATGGAGGCTGGCAGCGGCAGCTCCAATTCAACCCCTAGCCTGGGAACTTCCAAAAAAAGGTGTTACTGATGCTTAGCAAGATAAGTACAGAGATTGAGAGTACACATTTTGAAATGTTTATAACAATTTGACAGAGTAATTTAATGCCGATTGAAACTAATAACTGAAAAATTGGGGTTATAAAAAAACATGAGTTTTCTGTTACTTATAACAGAAAGCTTCATAATTGACATAATCTTCATTATTTTACCACCACTGATAGGGGGCTTTTTAGCCTGAGTCCTCGGATACACTTCAGAAGGTCTATGAACCCCTTGCAGTTAGTTGTATGCCCAGTGGAGCTGTGCAAAACACAAACATATTCATACGTATATCATATACATGACATCACATCTGACATTAGCTTTCATCAGATGCTTGTGGAGTCCATGACCCACAAAATGTTGAAGAACACTTGCCCCAGAGTTGCCTTAGAGGAGTCTACCCCACTCTGCTTATAGTTGCCTGTGTGGACACGTCCATTTCTAGATTTCTGAATTTTAAACTCCTCAAAGCCAGTTCCTAACTCCACATCTTTGTGGGGCCCCAGCACTGGTAGTCATTAAAGCCCAAACGTCTTTGGTGGTTCCCTCATGGCGCTGCCAAAAGGGAGCTTTTAGAATGAACACTGCAAGGAAACCGGGCTTCCCCCAAGGCAGACAGGCTCCCTCACACCCAGGGCAGGGAGGGGGCTCCGGGAGGGGGCAGCTTCCTAAAGCCTCAGGCACCAGGCACTGGCTTCTTTGCCCATCACTTGGTACGCAATCCTTTTTGTTTTAGCTGTTCACCGCATGATTAGCTGTTTAAACAAATTCCAGAAAGCACATCAATTATTACTAATGAATTCCAAATCAAATCATCCAGAACTACAAAGGGCCGCCAGATGTTTCAAGCAAGGAGAAAAGAAGGGGTGGGAGCTGGGAGGTGGGGTGGAGAGAGGGAAAATTCTTTCCCACCACTCTATTAACTTGGGTCTGAAAGCTATAATTTATCAGGCACCTGACACGGAGAGGCATCACACACGTTTAAAAATATTGGACAACACAAAGACTTGTAATATATATATTTTTGAAGATAATCCTTTAAATATATATATTTGAAAATATTTATATAAATATTTTAAATACTTTTTGGATAACACAAAGTTTTGTAAAATATATATATATACATATATTTGAAGATAATTGTTCAAATATACATATATATGTTTGAAGGTAATCCTAACATCGATGTTCATTGTGGCACTATATGCAATAGCCAAGACCTGGAAACAACCTAGATGTCCATCGACAGAGGAGTGGATCAAGAAGATGTGGGAGTTCCCACTGTGACTCAGTGGTTAACAAATCTGACTAGGAACCATGAGGTTGTGGATTTGATCCCCGGCCTTGCTCAGTGGGTTAAGGATCCAGCATTGCCATGAGCTGTGGTGTAGGTCGCAGATGCGGCTTGGATTTGGTGTTGCTGTGGCTCTGGCGAAGGCCGGCGGCTACAGCTCCGATTAGATCCCTAGTCTGAGAACGTCCATATGCCGTGGGTGCAGCCCTAGAAAATACAAAAAAAAAAAAAAAACTGGTACATACACACAATGGAATATTACTCAGCATTAAAAGGAAAGAAATAACGGCATTTGCAGCAACATGGATGGACCTAGAAATTATCATGCTAAGTGAAGTCAGTCAGACAATGAGACACCAACATCAAATGCTTTCACTGACATGGGGAATCTAAAAAAAGGACGCAATGAACATCTTTGCAAAATAGATCCCGACTCAACAGACTTTGAAAAACTTATAGTTTCAAATGAGACAGGCTAGGGTATGGGGGGATGCACTGAAGGTTTCAAATGGAAATGCTGTAAAGTTTGGTTGTGATGATTGCTATACATCTATAAGTGTAATAAAATTCATTAAGTAATTTAAAAAATAAAATAAGTTTGTAAAAGTTAAAAAAAAAAAAGAAAAAGTAAAGGCTTTGGGAATGGAGCCATCAGCCTCCCTCTAGCTATATAAGAAAGACAGTTAAGTGAAAATTTACCTAAGTGTTGCCATAATTTAATCTCTACTTATTCTGTATCTTGTCATTATAAAGCTGAATTTCCTTTTTTTTTTTTTTTTTTTTGCTATTTCTTGGGCCGCTCCCTCGGCATATGGAGGTTCCCAGGCTAGGGGTCTCATCGGAGCTGTGGCCGCCAGCCTACGCCAGAGCCACAGCAACGCAGGATCTGAGCCGCGTCTGCAACCTACACCACAGCTCACGGCAATGCCGGATCGTTAACCCACTGAGCAAGGGCAGGGACCGAACCCGAAACCTCATGGTTCCTAGTCGGATTCGTTAACCACTGCACCACGACGGGAACTCCATAAAGCTGAATTTCTAAGTCTTGTAACAAAAAGGGGCAAAAACCTTTCCCATAAAATATTGAAAGTTTACAGCACAATAATATTTCCAGTAGCTATTGACTTGTAATTTTGACACTCTAAATGTTTGCTATAGGAAAGTAAAAAATATATATATGTATATATATGTGTGTGTATATATGCTTAATGTTGAAATATTTTAAGTGTGAAGAATAAAAAAATGTTTAATAAAAAATAAATAAATAAAAATATTGGATACACAAGGGCTTGTAATATATATATAATATATATATTTGAAGAGAATTCTTCAAATAAATATTTATATTTACATAAATATTTAAAAATATTTTTGGATGACACAAGGTTTTGTAAAATATATATATATTTGAAGATAATTCTTTAAATATACATATATATATTTGAAGATAATCCTAACATTAATTTCATTGTGGAATATTACTTTATATTGATATCATATCCAGAAAAAACTTTTATATATATAATTTTATCCTTACAGTGTCTAAGTGAGGAAGCAAGAGCTCTGACTAGTGCTTATTTTTTCCAGATGAGTAAATTAAGGCCAAGTGAAATCCAGGTTTGGGGATTTTGTTTGGTAGTAGGACTATGATTAGAAACCGGCTGTTGTGAGATTATTGCTGCTCGCTTCCATTTCCAAACAACCAGTGAGCTAATAGACATACAATCTTTTCAAGGCATAATAAAGTCACTAGGGCCCATCTGAAAGGCACGCAGTGGGTTTTAAGGTATGTATCTGGATGAGAACTAACCTGGGCTAGGAGATACCTCTGCCGGAATGAGGCTCAGGTTCAAAGTCAGAAACTGCGATGGCCATGGGCAGTTGAAAATCCCCATGATGTGGCGGGGGGGAGCAGACAGGGAGCAGAGGATTTGAGGCACCAGAATGCATTCAGCAAAGACATGGGAAGGTTCTTTCATCACGTCTCCAGGGTCTGCTCATCAACAGTAAAGAGCCAAAGAACTGGTCCCTCTGTGAGCAGCTTTATTTCCCCTGGAAGCTGGTTAACAGGCTGACTTAAACCTTCTCACTAGAGTCTTTGGGTCTCAAACGAAACCCCTTCAAATGGCTGCAATCAGTGTTGTGCAAGATATGTACGATGTATGAGTTGGTTTATGGATTTGGGAGTGAGAAGAGAATCCTGCCTTGGAGGCCAGGAAGGGACGGGGGAAAAAACGGGGTTCAACATTTTCATCTCTTGGGTGAGGGAACTGGGACGCAGAGCAGATTAGTGGTTCTCCAAAGGCATACACTTTCTTCCTAGACCTAGAGGTGATGGTATGTTCATGAATTGTTTTCTTCTGTTTATTCTCATTTTTTATGTTCATTTAAAATTTTTCTGTATCTCCAGTGGGTTTTTGTTTTGTTTTGTTTTTAGGGCAGCACCCATGGCATAGGTAAGTTCTCAGGCTAGGAGTTGAATCAGAGCTGCAGCTGCCAGCCTACGCCACAGCCACAGTAGCACCAGATCTGAGCTGAGTCTACAACTTACACCACAGCTCACGGCAACACTGGATCCTTAACCCACTGAGTGAGGCCAGGGATGGAACCCGCATCCTCATGGATACTAGAATGGTTCCTTACTGCTGAGCCACAACAGGAGCTCCCACCAGTGGGTTTTACATATTGAAAACTTATGATCTCAAATGTTGGAATGAATAAGAATTCAGTTCCTGCTGTGGTGGGGTGGGTTAAGAACCCCACTGCAGAGGCTCAGGTCACTGTGGAGGTGCAGGTTTGATCCCAGCCTGGTACAGTGGGTTAAAGGATCCTGTTTAGGTTGCAGCTGCAGCTCGGATTCAGTCCCTGGCCCTGGAACTTCCATTTCCCATGACTGCAGCCATTAAAAAAAAAGAAAAAATTGTGTTGGTTTTTGTTTTTCCTATTACTAATTGTTTGAATAACCATATTTTCTTTAAAGGTAGATCTTTCTTCCTTCCTTTCTTTTGTTCCTTCTTTTCTTTCCTTTTCTTTTTTCCTTCCTTCCTTTCCTTCCTTCTCTCAAAAAAAAAAAAAAAAAGAAAAAGAAAAAGAAAAAGAAAAACACAAGACAAATATCTCGAAAAGGGCCCAAAGTTATAGCCTCATGGAGAGAAATGTCCCAGTGGTACTGTTGCTTTTGCTGTGTGAGGCCTGCTGGATAAGGCTGGGGTTTTGTTTGCAAATGCATCTCATGCTGCATTCCATCTCGACAATACATTTGATTTATAAACTCTAAAAAAAAAGACATACTTCAGAGAAAGATGTGGGCTTGGTCAGGGTGAAAGCAATGGAATAAACCACCTCTTGAAATCACTAACATTCCAAAATCATTTTCTAGAGGGACCGTCAAGCCAAGAAATACAAAAACCATTTTCTTGAATTTGCACTGTACGTATCAATGCAAAGAAAAGAAAAGCCCTGTTTACTGTCTCAAGGACATGTATGTCTGTTTTTTAACTCCAGGATCAACTTTCTATCTATACATTTCTTTCAGATATAAGGTGACTGTATGGTTAGAACAACATCTGCCTTTTTTCTCTCCTTCTCCCTCTCCTCCTCTTGAGTGGATTTTAACTTTTCCTCTAAAATGATGGAGTTCCACGTTGCAGACATGGCTGGTATCTGGCATTGCTGTGGCTCTGACGTAGGCCGGTGGCTACGGCTCTGATTCATCCCTTAGCCTGGGAACCTCCATATGCCAAGGGTATGGTCCTAAAAAGACAAAAAGACATAACAAAATAAAATTATAATAATAAACATGGACATTAAAATTTTTAAGTTTTTAAGATAAATATCATGTGATATCACTTATATGTGGAAACCCAAAAAAAAGGATAAAAATCAATTTATTCACAAAACAGAAATAGATGCACAGACATAGAAAACAAACTTATGATCAGCAAAGGGGAAAGTGGGCAGGGGGAGGGATAAATTAGATCCAGGGTGAACAGATACACCCTACTGTGTTTAAAATAGATAACCAACGAGGACCTACTGTATCGCACAGGAACTATACACAGTATTTTGTAATAGCCTATGAGGGAAAATAATAAAGAATGTGTACGTATGTAGCTGAATCACTGTACAGTACACCTGAAACTAACACAACATTGCAGATTGACTACACATTAATAAAAACTTTTAAGGTAAAAAAAATTAAGTTTTGAATGTGTAGGTCATTATTTTGAATTTTAAGAATTAAAAAAGAAGCGAATCAAAAGGCAGAGAAAACTGAATCTCTCCATCAAGTTCCCTTCTGACAAATACCATGACTCTAATCTCTATTGGGGCCAATCACCAAGTCCCATGCTTGAAGTAATCAAAATCTAATGTTTCCACAGAGCAATGGCTTTGAAGAACTGTGCCAACCCTTTTGAGAAACAAGAGTGCTGAGTCAAAGCATCAACCAGGTTTCCTGAATCATCCACCAGGTCTCCAAACCTTGTGTTGGAGGCCTTCTTCCCAATAGAGTAGTCACTCAACAAACATTGCCTGGGTGTCACCATGTGCCAGGGGCTAGATTTGAAAAATAAGAAGACATAGTCCCTGACTTATAGGAGATTGCAGTTCCAGAGAGGAGAAAGAAAAATGGACAACATAGATTAATGTTGTAACATGCCTTGAAAAGAAGAAATAATAATAACAACAGGTTACTTTTCTTGTTTGTTTGTTTTGCTTTTAAGGGCCATACCCACCGCATATGGAAATTCCCAGGCTCGGGGTTGAATGGAAGCTACAGCTGCTGGCCTACGCCACAGCCACAGCAATGCTGGATTATTAACCCACTGATCGAGGCCAGGGAATGAACCCGCATCCTCCTGGATACTAATCAGCTACATTTCCCCTGAGTCACAACGGGAACGCCCAATGACAGGTAACATCTATGAAACATTTGTTGAGGATGTGGCTTTGGGCTGACAAGGTACAGCCCAAGCTGCTGAGAGAGCATAGAAAAGGGACAGACATTAGGAAGATAGAGCTCTTTGTTACATATGAAAACAAATGTATGCCATCTGCCATCCCGCAAAAAAAGGAGTTCCCTGGTGGCTCAGTGGGTTAAGGATCTGGCGTTGTCACTTCTGTGGCAAGGGTTCAATCCTTGGCCCAGGAACTTCTGGATGCCCAGGGCACAGCCAAAAATTTTTTAAATTAAAAAAAATAAACTTTTAAAAAGAGTCCTATGTCATCACATGGTACAGGAGAAAAAGCCAAAGTCAGACTCATCTAAGGCCACTGTGCTTTCATTACCTCATTAAACATAAAATGATAGATATTTCTGAGCCCCACTCAGTTTAACTCGCCCTCAGGCCATCAAAGAAGTGAGGGTCTAGAAAAGACAAAAATGGTGGTTCAACATAACTGATGAGGGTTTAATGCCTCCCCTTTTTTTTCTTCCACAGCAAAATGTTCCAAATCAAAATGGCTCTGGCATCACAGTGGATGTTGAAACTGTGTCAACGAAAATCAGGGCTTTAGAAGCTATAGAACTGGATTCTAAATCCTGGCTAAGCTTCCTGAAGGACTGGCTGTGTGACCCTGGAGATATTTTCTTTTCTTTTCTCTTCTTTTCTTTTCTCTTCTCTTTTCTCTTCTCTTCTCTTCTCTTCTCTTCTCTTCTCTTCTCTTCTCTTCTCTTCTCTTCTCTTCTCTTCTTTTCTTTTCTAGGGCCACACCCAAGGCATATGGAGCTTCCCAGGCTAGGGGTCCAATTGGAGCTGTAGCCACCAGCCTACACCACAGCCACAGCAACGTGGGATCACGAGCCGTGCCTGCGACCTACACCACAGCTCACAGCAATGCCGGATCCTTAACCCACTGAGCAAGGCCAGGGATCCAACCTGCGACCTCATGGTCCCTAGTAGGATTCGTTAACCACTGAGCCACGACGGAAACTCCCTGGAGACGTTTTCTGAGTCTTGGTATACCCCTTAGTGAAGGTGAACTGGGAACCCCCATCTGGCAGGGCCGCCTGCCGTGGGGGTTAGAGGAGAGATGAGTACAGTCCATGATACTGAAAACTGGTAGCTATTATTGTCATTGTTCAGTCACTCTTTGGCCTCCAGACGACGGCCCAACACCCTGACATCTGGGACCCAGATTCAGATTCTTGAATTCACTCCAAGTGAGGGCGCACGCCTGCGTACGTGTGTCCTGGGCATGGACTGCAAGAAAAGGGAAAGAACCAACCTGTTAACCCCAGAATTTCTCAACTTGGCACTACGGCATTTTAGACTGGATGACCCGGTGCTGTGGGGGCTGACCTGCGCCTTGGAGGGTGGATAACAGAATATCCACTAGCCTCCAGTAGCATTGCCACCCCCCACCCCACGCCGCCCCCCAACACCACAGCAAGGACAACCAAAAATATTCCCAGACGTTGCCAAAACATCCCCTGGGAGCGGCAAAGTCATTCCGGGGTGGAGAACCCTGTTCTGCACATGGGTCTTTTACTGCTCTTATTGCCAACCAAATAAATCACAGAGACAAGGATGATACTTAGCCTGTGTGGCTGCTGCATTGACGGTTTCCAACATCTGATGCAAAACAAAAACCTGCTTCAAAGGACAGACCTTGTCAAGGTTATCTGCAGGCTTTCACTCACACTCTTAGCAGCGCAAGGTTCCGGGGTTTTGAGGCCAAATGCTGCTTCTGGAACAATCTCACTCTCCAGGCTTCCTGGTCCCCTCCACCCCCAACCCCGGGAACACCTCTCTTTCCTGCTCATGAAGCCTCGCCCTTCTCTGCGTTTGCGCATGAGGTTGTGGCGCTCTCATCTGGCTCCTTTTCTCATTTTTTCCCAGCCAGACACACTCTTGACCTCTCCCTTGTTCCTCAGGACGTCCCTGTTCTCACCCCCACCTCGAGAAAGAGCCTCCCACATCCTTCCTGCCTGATCACCCCTGTCTCTTCCTTACAGATCCTTTTCCAAACCCTTCTCCACAGGGACCAGCTTTCCTAATCCTCTGTCTAGCAATCTCTTCCCTCCAGCAACTTTCCCATGGATCCTATCTATCCAAGCCTTGATGAAACAGATTCTGAAAGCATCATTTGACAGCTTGCCTAGTGGAATGATCAGCAATTTCATTAAATGCCAGGATACTTGCTCTTTGCCATTTTTCCTGAGAGTCGTTTGCCCAGTAGCTATGAATTTCATTGTCATCTCTAATATTTATCTTCTTCGAATAGCCACTTGTTCTAGGTCTACTGATATTTCAAACATGAATGTCTATACATTAGATGGCTGGCTGCTTAAAAAGTCCATTTAATATCAGACATGAACCACAGACTCAAACTTGGGTCTTGGGGCACTTTGCTCTCAAACCAGTTCTTTGCCACTTTTGCTCTGTTTGCTTCAAATCATTTTTTTCCCCCAAACTCCTCTCTTTTTCCTGGCATTTAGTTCTCCAGTTTATGGAAGTTTCCTATAGACCTCAATGCTTGCTACAAACTTACAAGTAATTTTTTTTTTTTTGTCTTTTTAGGGCCACACCGGGGGCATATGGAGGTTCCCAGGCCAGGGGTCCAATCGGAGCTACAGCCAATGGCCTATGCCACAGCCACAGCAACGCGGGATCTGAGCCCCGTCTGTGGCTGACACCACAGCTCACGGCAATGCTGGATTCTTAACTCATTGAGCAAGGCCAGGGATCGAACCTGAGTCCTCATGGATACTAGTCAGTCCCATTAACCACTGAGCCATGAAGGGAACTCCCGACCTGTGAGTAATTTTTAATGAGGGGGGAAAAAACTTAAAAGAAAGGGATAGGGAGGAAATAAAGGATGTAAGTGGGTGGGAAAATGAAGGCTTTGGGGGAAGAGGGCATATCTTATGACTCACTCATATTAAAACACATTAATGATTTTAGGCTTATTAATGCATTTCATTGAGCCAATACCATCTTCAAAGACTACTTTGCATACTTTTGGGAAGATGTGTGGGTACATCCTGTGCTCATTGAAATGGAAGGTTTATTTTCTTTTCTGTTGTATCTCCATCAACCTGAGAAAACTTTGCAGAAACACTTTCTTTGAAATGCAAAAAATCCAAAACCAAGCTGGTAGTAATGCTGCTCCATGATGGAGCAGTGCTGTAAGGACATGGCCCCTCTTGCTGTGAACTGGCTGTCATCGTCTTGATAGGCTGGACTGAAATGGGTGACCTGGCAGGTGGGTGTGTCCTAGTCCCTAGCTGGTCGTGCATAGGTCATGCAACAGCTTGCTTGGTGGGAGAGGGAAAGGTTACTGGCTTTTCCTTTGATGAATTCTCCAGCATGTTCATAAGGTACGAGTTATAATAAGACACCCCGGGGGCTCCAATCCGGAAGGGTAAGTAGTGGGGGAAATTTGAAGCATTAGGATTGGGCATTTCTGAAAGTGGAACTTTCCATTCATTCGCCCACGCAGTTCATCACGCCCATGGGTACAGCCAGCCCGATTGGAATAAAACCGATTTCAGAATAATTGTTAGTTAATCCAATGCCCCATTTGACTGCCAACACAGAACCTAAGAAAGCTCAGTGAAATCTATGGTTTTCAACCATATAAAGCCTTCTTTGTCCAGGGGCCCCATCACATTTTCCACTATGTCCCATCTTCAAAGCATGTGTCACTTCAGCTCAGCTGTCCTTGTCTACAGTGTTAACTTCCAATTTCCTATCACCCATCTTTGGTTATTGTCCAGATTTTATCACCCTACTAACGCCCAAATACTCCAGTGGTGACTAAATGTTCTTTTCTTCATTATTATTTGTCCAGCTCGAGGAAACCAAATTGCACTGAGTCTGTCTGGCTTTGATGCCAGTTGGCTGGCTCCTTTCCAGGTGTTAATTATTGAAGAATTTGTCTTACTATTTGATAGTAATTACTCTGTGTGGGCTTCATGGAAAAAATCATCCGGAGATGGAATGTGACATTGGAAACAAGTCCAAATCCTGAATATTCTTCCCACCAGGCCAGGGTATGCTGAGCTTTTTAACCCTGGGAGAAATAATGCAGTGCTCTAAGACCTCTGTTCACCTAAAGAAAAATGGGAAAAGCAAAAAGAGGAAGATCAGGGAGAGTGGATGGATGTGGGGAACACAGGAAGGCAATGACTCTTGGAGCATCACAGAAGCCATAAATGGTCAATTTTTGAGTACTTGCTATTAGGAAGCATCTTGGTTAAAACCATGAAATTTGGGAATCAGAGCAATGTGGGCTTTTATTCTAAACCCCTAGGTCCCTAGTCTCCTTGTTTGTAAAATGAGGATAAAATTGGCTACAGCATATCTTTAGTATGAGGAACATTTCAGCTAATGTATGCACATTCTCATCACACACAGTAATCAATACCTGATGCCTGTTACCGTAATTATTGTAGTAGCTGCTGTTTGTGTAGCCCCTTACCTCTTCTCCTCCTCTTTATGAATAACTTTATAGCGAAGGAGTCTCACTGAAGTACTTAAAATGAGCTCCTTATTGAATTTTGAGCTATTAATACTCAGCTGAGCAAGTGTTCTTTTTTTCTTTTTTATATTTTTAATCAAATTTATTTATTTTTGTCTTTTTAGGGCCACACCCATGGCATATGGAGGTTCCCAGGCTAGGAGCTGAATCAGAGCTGTAGCCACTGGCCTACACATCACAGCCACGGCAGTGCCAGATCCGTGTCTGTGATCTACACCACAGCTCACAGCAATGCCAGATCCTTAACCCACTGAGTGAGGCCAGGGATCGAACCTGTGTCCTCATGGATGCTAGCCAGGTTCATTTCCACTGAGCCATGATGGCAACTCCCCAAATTTATTTTTTATTAGGGTATGGTTGATTTACAGTGTTGAGTCAATTTCTGCTATACAGCATAGTGACCTAGTCATACATATATATGCATTCTTTTTCTCATACTGTCTTCCATGGTCTATCCCAAGAGACTGAATATAGTCCCCTGTGCCGTACAGTAAGGTCTCATTGCTTATCCATTCTAATTATAACAGTTTGCATCTACCAACCCCAAACTCCCCATCCATCCCACTTCCTCCCCACCCCCTTGACAACCAGGAGTCTATTCTCTTTGCCTGTGAGTCTCTTTTTGTTTTGTAGATAGGTTCATTTATCAGCAAGTATTCTCTTTTTTTATTTTGTTTTTTGTTTGTTTGTTTTCGTCTTTTTGTCTTTTTAGGGCCGCACCTGCAGCACATGGAGGTTCCCAGGCCAGGGGTCGAATAGGAGCTGTAGCCGCCGGCCTACGCCACAGCTCATGGTAATGCCGGATCCTTGACCCCCTGATCGAGGCCAGGGATTGAACCCGCAACCTCGTGGTTCCTAGTCAGATTTGTTTCCACTGTGCCACGACGTGAACTCTTGTAAGCAAGTATTCTTAAAACAAATGTTTTGTTTACTGTGGTTTTTTTGGTTGGTTTTGCACTAGACTCAGGCTGAGTTTTAAGATGCTGGCTGGAAAAGAGGAAAGGGAGTGAACTGACCCTCAGAAAGTCACTGTGGAGTTCCCATCCTGGCTCAGGGGAAACAAATCTGACTAGTATCCATGAGGATGAAGTTTTGATCCCTGGCCTTGCTCATTGGGTTAAGGATCCATTGCTGCCAACAAGCTGCCATGTAGGTTGCAGGCATGACTGGGATCTGGTGTTGCTGGTATAGCATAGGCTGGCAACTGCAGCTTCGATTCAACCCCTAGCCTGGGAACTTCCATATGCCACATGTGCTGCCCTGGAAAAGAAAAGAAAAAGAAAGTCACTGTGGAGCCAGGAAAGCACACAGGAGTTAGGTGCCAGGGAAGGTGCCATGGGGCCCGAACACGAGCTAAGAGGATGGAGAAGTAGGAGGGATGCAGGGGCCTGAGAGATTACCCAGGCAGGGGTCTTCCAGGGGGAACACAGAGATGGAGAAACTCTGTTTTCCACCTGTGTGTATCTTCCTGTGTGTCCTTTACCAGTCACATAGAACACTTCATTTCTGACACTTCAATTCTGACACTTTGGCCACTAAATGTGTGGAAGATTTTCCCCACAACAACAAGCAAGTCTCCGAGACACCAGCCGGGTGTCCTATAATTTAACTCAGTTCTGACGCTATTCAGAGATAGCATCAGATTCCACAGGGTAAAGGCTTCATCCTACTAGACTGTTCCCCTGTCTCCCACCCCCGCCCACACAGGCACAAGCACACACACACATACACTTCGTTTTTATCTTTTTTGTCTTTTTGCCTTTTCTAGGGCCACTCTCGCAGCATATGGAGGTTCCCAGCTAGGGGTCGAATCAGAGCTGTAGCCGCAGGCCTACACTACAGCCACAGCAACACGGGATCCGAGCCATGTCTGCGACCTACACCACAGCTCACGGCAAAGCTGGATCCTTACAATGGGCAAGGCCAGGGATTGAACCCGCAACCTCATGGTTCCTAGTTGGATTCGTTAACCACTGAGCCATGACGGGAACTCCACACATATATACTTCAGATGCCAGTCACTAGCCCAGGTTGTCATCTGTGCTTCTGACCAACCAGCTGTAGATTGGAGGTTCCAACCTCTCCCTCCCTGGGTTTGATTGATTTGCTAGGGCAACTCACAGAACCTAGAAAAAGAGTTTACTTGTGTTTACAGGCATGTTACAAAAGGATATGATAGGAGTTCCTGTCGTGCCTCAGCAGAAACGAATATGACTAGCATCCATGAGGACGCAAGTTCGATCCCTGACCTCGCTCAGTGGGTTAAGGTTCCAGCATTGCCATGAGCTGCGGTGTAGGTCACAGATCCTGCATTGCTATGGCTGTGGTATAGGCCGGCAATTACAGCTCCGATTAGACCCCTAGCCTGGGAACCTCCTCATGCCACAGGTGTGGCCCTAAAAAGACCAAAAAAAAAAAAAAATGCCATGACAAAGGATACAGATGAACATCTGGATAGAAGACATGATAGGACGAGGTATATGGGAAGGAGCATGGAGCATCCATCCCCTGCATGGGTACCACTCTTCTGGCACCAAAACATGTTTACCTTCCCAGAAATTCTCTGAATCCCATACTTTGGGGATTTTCTAGAGACTTCATCATATAGGCATGAACAGTCATTAACTTCATTTTCAGTCCTTCTCCCTTCTCAAGAGAATGGGGAGCAGGGCTGAAAATTCCAAACTTCTAATCATGGCTGGGCCTTTTCAGTGACTAGCCCCATCCAGGAGCCCACCCAGAGTCACCTCATCAGAACAAAAGACACTTCTATCATCCAGGAGATGACAAGGCTTTCAGGAGTTCTATCCAGGAACTGGGAGCAGAGATTGATACACATTTTCCATTACTTCCACATACACATTACACTGGGATACACAGAGTCTTTCCAAGGGTATACAGCTCACAGATAGCTTTAAGAGAATTAAATTCAACCATCAACATCCACATATATCCTTTTTTTTTTTTTTCTTTTTACGGCCACACTTGCTGCTTATGGACGTGCCCAGACTAGGAGTTGAATTGGAGCTGCAACTGCAACCTGTGCCACAGTCATAGCAATGCTGGATCTGAGCCCCATCTGTGAATTACGCTGCAGCTTGCAGCCACGCCGGATCCTTAACCCACTGAATGAGGCCAGGGATCGAACCTGCATCCTTACAGGGACAACACTGGGTTCTTAACCTGCTGAGCCACAACGGGAACTCTGCATACATGCTTAATGTGTCTTTGGCCAGCAAGGTGCCTGTCGGCTAAAAATTGCTCATTTTCCACCTCTGCTTTTCTAATTGTCCTTCTTCCATTTTACAGATGAAGAGTATCATCCTTCTCTAATCTAGCTGTGCTGCATTGTCCTGAGTCGGACACACCTCTAGAATACCTAACAAAGGACCATTCGACAGATCGTAATGGTGATGGTTTGTAGAAAGTGAGTGATTCTTATGATCAAGGAATGTTGCCACTCAGATGGTTTCCAGATACTTTTGACAAAATT
The DNA here is from genome assembly GCF_016906955.1 of Phacochoerus africanus. Taxonomy (NCBI): domain Eukaryota; kingdom Metazoa; phylum Chordata; class Mammalia; order Artiodactyla; family Suidae; genus Phacochoerus; species Phacochoerus africanus. The sequence goes on from NC_062549.1 coordinate 62,969,925, forward strand.
CAAAGATGATCTTTTTGAGTTGTAAGCTGATCATTAAAAATAATTTTTGATTACAGAATACTCTAATAGAGTCCAAAGCATTGAGGGATTTTGCTGTAACAAATATCTTCTGTTTTCATATACTTATTTATATGAACTTTTCCCCCGTGTGCATATAAAAAAAAGGAATAATATGTATACCAACCCAATCTCATTATAGGAGTAAGTGTATTTATGCACGGCTACACAAATGAATTTTTTAAAATCCCAGCTAACTCATTAAGTGATATATTTCAGGCGGCCTTAACTTACAGGCAACCCACTGTGGTTCTCCTTAGCCCTTTCCCACAGCTCAGATGAATTAATTAAAGGACAAGTCCTGTGTTTTCTGTGGAAAGATATTTTATGGTGACTTACTGAATAGTCAGAACTTGGTTAATTACAAACATGAATTAGTTTAATTTTTTAAATCCAATTGTTGCCTTTAAAAATACTCTGTCAAGGAGTTCCCGTTGTGGCTCAGTGGTAACAAATCTGACTAGTATCCATGAGGACATAGGTTCGATCCCTGGCCTTGCTCTGTGGGTTGAGGATCCAGTGTTTCTGTGAGCTGTGGTGTAGGTCACAGATGGGGCCAGTATTGTGGTTATGGCTGTGGACAGTAGCTACAGCTCTGATTTTTGACCCCCTAGTCTGGGAACTTCCATATGTCAAGGGTTCAGCCCCAAAAAAGCAAAAACCAAAAAACCAAAAAACTCTGTCAAGAGTTTCCTTATGATGCAGCAGGTTAAGGATCTGGCACTGTCACTGCAGTGGCTTGGGTGGCTGCCGTAGGGGGGGTTCGATCCCTGGTTCAGGAACATCCAAATGCCAAGGACGCAGCCAAAAATAAACAAGCAAAAACCACCCCAAACTCTGTCAAATCCCCTAGCCCACAGCTTTTAGGTCACTTTCAGCTTTTAAAAAGATGGATCCACTTTAATCTAAAGCTTTAAGCTTCATATCTAAATTGGCATTGATCTGTATTATTTCATTGGAAGTTTCTCTCTCCCATTAAATAGTTCAATAAGACAGACACCTGTCACTGTTCCCCCCACTCTCAGGTGAGACCATGGGTGCTCTGATGTGCAGGTTTTCAAAATATTTATGCCCTGACCCACCCAAAGAATGTTATAAACTTGGGGTAAGCCTCCTGCTTAAAAAAATTAACATCTAAATTTTTTTTTGTCAGTGATGCAATTTGATGCAATAGATACAATCTCTATTGTAATATAAATATTGGGACTTAAACTACTATCTTAAATATATTCATTGAACTATAAATACCATAATTCTTTATAACCACTGTCATCTATTAGTAAAACATGGAAAAACTCTCCTGCAAGTGTGAGAAAGTTTGCAATGTTCCTTTTCTTTCTTGAACTTGCATTTCTATCCCATTTATCCCATAGAATTTTATCATACGATATTGTTATGCTTGAAAGTTTTAAAAACACCCTGTCATAATGTTTCACAATAAAAATATGCATGTACAATTATGTGCCTAGGTTTCCTATGCTCTAAAACTCTTCAGTGTTAAAAATTTATTCTGGGGTAAGTTATCAAATATTATTAGGATTGATCAAATGACATATATGTATTAAAATGTTTAATCAATAATTTTATCAAACATGAAAAATACAATTCTATTGGAAATTTAAAAAAATTTTTTTCTCCTACTCTCCCACCCTTATGATACCCTCTCCACTGGTAACCACTGGTTTATCCCCTATATCTGTGACATTTTTTGACATTTACTACTTTGTTTTATTTTTTTTCTACATACGTGATATACGGTATTTGCATTTCTCTGTCTGACTTATTTCACTTAGCATAATGCCCTCCAAGTCTGTCCTTGTTGCTGCAAATGGCAAAATTTCATTCTTTTTTATGGCTGAGTAGTATTCCATTGTCTATATGTACCACATCTTCTTTATCCATTCATCTGTTGATGGACACTTAGGTTGCTTCCACATCTTAGCCATTGTAAGTAATGCTGCTGTGAACATTGGGGTGCATGTAACTTTTCAAATTAGTGTTTTTGTTTTCATCAAATATATACCTGGGCGTAGAATTGCTGGGTCGTATGGTAGCTCTATTTTTAGTTTTTTGAGAACCCTCCATAATGTTTTCCACAGTGGCTGTACCAATTTCCATTCCCACCAACAATGTATCAGAGTTCTCTTTACGCCACATCCCCACCAACCTTTGTTATTTGAGTTCCTGTTGATGGTAGCCATACTGACTGGTGTGAGGTGCTATTTCACTGAGGTTTTGATTTAAATTTCCCTGCTGATTAGCGATGTTGAGCATCTTTTCATGAGCCAGTTGGCCATCTGCGTTTCCTCTTTGGAAAAATGTAACATATACAATTTTATGGGAAATACTTTTTTTTGGGGGGGGGCTACACCTGCAGCATATGGAAGTTTCCAGTCTACCAATCCAATTGGAGCTGCAGCTGCTAGTCTACACCACAGCCACAGCAACACAGGATCACAGCCATGTCTGCAACCTACACCACAGCTCATGGCAGTGCTGGATCCCCAGCCCATTGAGTGAGGCCAGGAATAGAACCAGTGTCCTCATGGATATTAGATTTGTTTCCACTGAGCCATGACGGGAATGCCCCTAGAAATACATTTTATTTTATTTTTTTAATTACTCAATGAGTTTTATTACATTTATAGTCGTACAATTATCATCACAACCCGATGGAAATACATTTTAAAAAGCCCCCAACTTCTTTCCAGCATCATCCTGACCATGGATGACCTGCAGAGAACCCAGTAAGTTCCAGAAAGGAGCTTCTTTCTCTTTGAGAACGGGGCTGAGTGGTGATGGGCTTGGAAATACTGTGCCTCAGACTTTTCCTGGGGGCTTCCTACTTCTACTGGTCACTTCTTTTAATTTCTCTTTCCCATCTTTGTGAACTGGAGATAATACAATACATGCCTTAATTCCTGCTCTGGGTTGTGGAAAGTTTCACCTCTGATCATGCAGAAATACTTTGTATACATTACAAACAAAATACAATTGTTAATTACCATTATTAGCAAAGGAGGGACATACCCATCGCTGAAATGTTGGCCTCTGGGGCCTGCAATTTAAATTGCAGGGTTTCAGAGTTCCCGTCGTGTGTCAGTGGTTAATGAATCTGACTAGGAACCATGAGCTTTCAGGTTTGATCCCTGCCCTTGCTCAGTGGGTTAACGATCCGGCGTTGCTGTGAGCTGTGGTGTAGGTTGCAGACACGGCTTGGATTCCGAGTTGCTGTGGCTCTGGGGTAGGCCAGCAGCTACAGCTCCGATTCGACCCCTAGCCTGGGAACCTCCATATGCCACAAGAGCGGCCCAAGAAATGGCAAAAAGACAAAAAATAAATAAATAAATAAAAAGAAATAAATTGCAGAGTTTCTTTGGGGGGTGGGGTGGGGAATCGTTTGGCTGTGCCCATGGCACTTGGATGTTTCTGGGCCGAAGCAACCCAAGCCACAGCAGTGAAAATGCTAGATCCCTAAACTGCTGAGCCACCAGGGAACCTCTAAATTTCAGTTTTTTGTTTTTGTTTTAAAAAGTTTTTTTCTTTTTAGGGCCACACCTGGGGCATATGGAATTTCCCAGGCTAGGGATCAAATTGGAGCTGCAGCTGCCAGCCTACACCACAGCCGCAGCAATGCTGGATGGTTAACCCACTGAGCGAGGCCAGGAATCGAACCCGCATCCTCTTGGATATTAGTTGGGTTCTTAGCCCACTGAATCACAATGGGAACGCCTCTAAATTGCAGTTTTGATCATTATAACGCTCATTTAATCTTGACCTGTCTGATATCGATGTAGGCTTATCCATATCAAGATATTAAAATAAATGTATTTTTCTAAAGATCCTTGAAGTAGTCTTAAAAATAAAATTAAAAAGGATTCATGTAGGAGTTCCTGCCATGGCACAGCAGAAACAAATCTGACTAGGAACCATGAGTTCACAGGTTCGATCCCTGGCCTTGCTCAGTGGGTTAAGGATCTGGTGTTGCCATGAGCTGTGGTGTAGGTCACAGACTCGGCTTGGATCTGGTGTGGCTGTGGTGTAGGCCAGCAGGTGTAGCACCGATTAGACTCCTGGCCTGGGAACCTCCATATGCCACTGGTGTGGCCCTAAAAAGCCAAAAAAAAAAAAAAAGAGGGGGAAAAAAAGGATTCCTGTAAGCTGAAATGACTCAATATTCATGCTAGTGAGAAATTAGCCCTGGGTTGGCCCCCAGCGAGGGCCTAGGACTCAGCAAGGCCAACCACCCACTCGTCAACCAGGAATGAACCGTGAGTCACAGACTCACACCCTATATGCACACAGCCAAGAAGCTTCTGGTTTTAAGGACCTTTCATCCCAGGCTCTTGGATGAGAGGTGAAGGGGGAGATCTAAAGGGTAAAACAGACACAGGGACATAAGCAAGTGAGAAGAAAAAAGGGAAAGAAAAGTACAGAAATGCAGCATGTTTGAACTTTCGCATCTTGAGTCCATCAGTCAAATCCCCAGAGAACCTACAAAGTGCGCGGGGTGGGTCTGTGGTCCAGGGCGGGGGCCAGGCGAGGAGGTGGAGGTGGGGGGGGGGGCAGCTCTCCACTGACAGAGCCTCCTTCGCAGCCCCGCTTTGAAGTTGACCTGCACCATCCTTTCATCGGGTTCTCAATATTGCTGTGGCTATAATTGGGACTTGAAACAGGAACAAAGTGTTTTTACTATTGAGTAAATCCTCTGTTCGAAGAGCAGCTTCTCCCCAGGCAGAGGGTTCCTCTCTGCTCTTCTTGGCGGTACATTTTGCCTCCACGCCTCTCACGCACGCGCGCACGCACTCCCTGTTTGAGAAACCACCCCTCTGTAAAGCAAGTCGAGACCAGGACTGAGCATGGGGTCTAAACAATCACAATACATTTTCTGAAGTGTGTCTTCCTCTTTCCTCCCTCCCTTCCTTTCTTCCTTTCTTTTTAGAAAAAAAAAAAAAAAAGATTTTTCAGGAGTTCCCATCGTGGTGCAGTGGAAACGAATCTGTCTAGGAACCATAAGGTTGCAGGTTCGATCCCTGGTCTCGTTTAGTGGGTTAAGGATCCAGTGTTGTCGTGAGCTGTGGTGTAGGTCACAAACTCAGCTCGGATCTGGTGTTGCTGTAGCTGTGGTGTTGGCGGGTGGCTACAGCTCCCATTAGACCCCTAGCCTGGGAACCTCCATACGCTGTGGGTATGGCCCTAAAAAAGACAAAAAAAATAATTTTTTTCACTCTTTTGTTTTCTTTCCATATTAATACAATACTATTGCAAATGTAATGCTTCTTATAAACCATTGGGAAAAATACAAATAATGAAACAAACACACACAAAAAAATCAAGACAAAGCTACAGACTGCCTCATCCCCAAATAATCTCAATTAACATGCTGGTGGAAATTCTTCCAGACAATCCATCTACCTGTCCCTCACCCACTTGTGTGTGTGTTTGGATGTGTGTATTCACATATTAAGGAATACTCTACCAGAAATTTTTTTTTTTTCTTTTTAGGGCCACGTATGGGGCATATGGAAGTTCCCAGGCTAGGGGTCAAATAAAAGCTACAGCTGCCAGCCTGAGCTACAGCTGCTGGCCTAGGCCACAGCCACAACGACTTGGGATCCAAGCCAAGTCTACGACCTACACCACAGCTCATGGCAACACCAGATCACTGACCCACTGAGCAAGGCCAGGGATCAAACCTGCAACCTCATGGATATTAGTTGGATTCGTTTCCCCTGAGCCACGACAGGAATTCCCTAGAAATAAAGTTTCTTGAGGTTGATGACTCTCATTCCTCTCAGTATGACCATTTTTTTTTTCTCCCTTTAGCCACCCCAAAGCATATAGAATTCCTGGGCCAGGGATCAGATCTGAGCTTGCAGTTGTGACATATACTGCAGCCATGGCAACAATGGATCCTTTAGCCTATGGCACCAGGCCAGGGATTGAACCTTCGTCCTGGTGCTGCAGAAATTCCACTGATCTCGTTGCACCATATCAGGAACTCCATCAATTCGACCATTTTTGAACAGAAACTTCCACTTGTCTTCCTCACTAGTGGTACCTTTAGCTTTATCTGCTAGGAGCTAACTCTTGGACCACATAATATAACATGCCTTTCAGGTCAGAGTTCTCAGGAGGTCAGCACCAAAATTTTTGTTCATCAGGGTGGGTGATGTGGGGTTAAAACTTAGAGGGTCTGAGGAAGTGCTGAAATTAGAGCTTCCTGAGCAGCCTTGTCTGATCTCAACCACATGGTGCAATTGAAAAATGTGTAGGAAGGGGAGTTCCTGTTGCGGCGCAGTGGAAACAAACCCAACTAGGAACCATGAGGTTTCGGGTTCGATCCCAGGCCTTGCTCAGCAGGTTAAGCATCCAGTGTTGGTGTGAGCTGTGGCGTAGGTTGCAGACAGTGCTCGGATCTGGCGTTTCTGTGGCTCTGGTATAGGCTGGTGCCTACAGCTCCAATTAGACCCCTAGCCTGGGAACCTCTATATGCCTCCGGTGCGGCCCTAAAAAGACAAAAGGACAAAAAAAAAAAAGTGTGAAGGAAGGGAGTCCCCAGCTTGTCCATCATAAAACACCTCCTCCCCAGACCTCTCTGGTCCCTACACTTCCCAAGAACCCATCATTCTTTATGCCACAGGAATCCTGGGATGATTCTTAAATAGAAATGTGCCTGCTGGACTTAGTGTTGTAATTCAGTAGTAACAAATCCAACAAATATCCATGAGGATGTGGGTTTGATCCCTGGCCTTGCTCAGTGGGTTAAAGATCCAGCATTGCCGTGAGCTGTGCTGTAGGTTGCAGATGAGGCTCAGATCCTGTGTTGCTGTGGCTGTGGTGTAGGCCGGCAGCTGCAGCTCCGATTTGACCCCTAGCCTGGGAACCTCCGTATGCCGTGGGTAAGACCCTGAAAAGCTTAAAAAAAAAAAAAAGTGTCTGCTTATAGATCTGTTTAGATATTCCACCAAACCCTTATCAGACTTTTCATAACATCAGTTTCAGGGGAGAGGAAAGTCCTGACCAAGGTCTGGGTTGGGGTGGAGGAAATGAGGAAGATCAGAGAGTTAAGGGAAGGGAAAGTTAGGAAAGAATTCTGAGCCTAGGGACGTCCTCCAACATGATGGATGTTCCAATAGCAAGGATAGCTGCACATGCTCGTACACACACACACACACACACAAAGGAGGAAGGATAAAGATCCAGCATTATTAGAAGTTATCGGGATATGAATTGTGGCTCAGTGGGTTAAGAACCTAACTAGTATCCTTGAGGACATGGGTTCGATCCCTGGCCTCACTCAGTGGGCTAAGGATCCAGCACAGTGCGAGTTGCAGCACAGCTCCAAGATGCTCTGTTTCTGTGGCTGTGGTGGAGGCTGGAGGCTGCAGCTCTGATTCAGCTGCTAACCTGGGACCTTCCATATGCTGCAGGTGCAGCCTTAAAAAGACAAAACATAAAACAAAAGAACTGAGTGTCTGGGAACCTGAATTCTGGCTTGGATTTTGTATAAACTTGTCAGTCCTATGATTTCTATGACTTTAGATTTCTCACTGTAAAAGTATGTGGTTGGTTAAGAGAATCTTTCACTCTCTCAGCTTTAACATTTTGATATTTCTTCCATCGGCGCCACAATTTGGGGGACAGAAAGCCACTCTAGGGTCAGGAGAGGACCTGGTTGAAGCCACATAGGTCATGAGTACTATCACCCCACATTAACTGGGGAGAAGTAACCGTGGGAAGTTGGTGGTAGTAGAAGATTCTGTGTGCAAGATTCTGACCAAATCTTGGCATCAAAGACAACAAACAGGAGTTCCCTGGTGCCTCAGTGGGTTAAGGATCTGACATCATCACTGCAGCAGCTTGGGTCACTGCTGTGGCACGGGTTCGGTCCCCTGACCTAGGAATTTCCTCCTGCTGCAGACACAGTCCTCCCGCCAAAAGGCAACAAACAAACAAAACAAACATATTCCTTCTGGCTTTTGAAGACATCAAATAATGCAAATGAAAATCAGGATTCCAAGACTGTTTTCATGAAAGAATGATTCTAAAGCCTGCTTCCAAGTGTACCCAGGCTTTAGCTCAGAGATTATATGGCAAAAGCTGAAATAATTTAGTCCCAAACAAGCTGAAGGATTGAGACAAGCGGAAATGATGTGAAACGAACTACCAGGAGAAAATTAAAAGTTTCGAAGGATGACTGGACCTATTGCAGCTCATAATAGTCATCTGCAGGGTAGACGAAATAGTGTGTCCACAATTCATTGGTTGGATGATTTTAATGACTCTTGTAAGTTGATGAAGAGGCTTGACTTGCAATGTTTTAAGCAAGTTCAGAAATACTTCATTCATTTCCACTGGTCAGTGTGTGTGTCCCTGAGGTCAAAGATGGCATCCATCACTTTAACAAATTCCAACTAATCCACAGCAGTAGATGGAGGCCAATGGTTGGATGGAAGGGGCTCAAAGACTCTTTCATCCCATATCCCACTCGCATCTTCCATCTACTTTTGAGTTTGCCCCTGATGTGCTGGAATGCCCTCCTCTTCTGCAAGCCGAACTCTCTCTCATCATTCAAACTATTAAGAAAATTTACCTTCACCAAGAATACTGTTCTGTCCAAGACGAATGGGGGCTGATGGCCTCTGATTCTTCATGCTCATTAATCACTCCAACTTCTGCGCTGCCACATCATCACATAAATAACTCTACTATAAGATTTTGGAGTTCCCATTGTGACGCAAGGGAAATAAATCTGACTAGTATCCATGAGGATGCGGGTTCGATCCCTGGCCTCGCTCAGTGGGTTAAGGATCTGGCCTTGCTGTGAGCTGTGGTGTAGGTCGAAGACGTGGTTGAGATCCCCGTGTTGCTGTGGCTCTGGTGTAGGCCAGCAGCAGTAGCTCCAATTTGACCCCTAGCCTGGGAATATCCATATGCCACAGGTGCAACCAAAAAAAGCAAAAAGAAAAAAAAAAGAAAAGAAAGAAAAAGACTTCAAGTATTGTTATATCCATCTGCTCCTCTAAATATTATGTTTCTTTATAGCAGACACCATGACTTAATTATGTTTGCATTTCACCCATCACAGTGGCCAACACACAAATACTTCGAGAACAAGAACTGTTTCGATGGTGAGGGCAGTGGGTGGGGAGATTAACCACCTCGCAGGGACTTTTATTCCAATATAGTTTATAATGGTTAAAATACTACACATTCGGCAGTGAAAATATAGCAGAATATGATACGGTTTGAATATGAGTGATTCAAACAGAAAAATGCTGTGTAGGAATTATTTTGAACGATGCTGCTTAAGGAAAAGAGAACAAGCTGGTTGAAATAAAGAAGGGTGAGGAAGTAAGAAGATTCAGAAGAGAGATCCTGAGTGATTTTGGGGGGCTGCTTGCATCTCCACTCAGCTCAGGTTGCAAAGTGTGTGAACTTCTTTTTCCCAGGCATGCTCATTCTTACCTGTTTCCATCATATAAGATAATTTGCAGGCTGACAGGTTCGGTGAGAGGAGGTGCAGAAGAAAGAATGAGAACAGGAGTTCCCTCTGTGGCACAGTGGGTTAAGAATCTGACTGCAGCGGCTCAGGTCTGTGCAGAAGTGAGTTCAATCCCTGGCCTGGCACAGTACATTAAAGGATCTGGTGTTGCCACAGCTGTGGCACAGATCACAGCTGCAGCTTGGATTCAATCCCTGGCCTAGGAACTTCCATATACTGCAGGTGTGGCCATAAAATAATAAAAAAGAATGAGAATAAAAGAATGTCTGGAGGGATCTGAGCAAGTTGGGAGGAAAGAGAAGGGGAGTCACTACAGGTTTAATTGTGTCCCCCCAGTCCCACGCCATTCATGTGCTCAAGTCCTAATCCCCTGAATCTCAGCATGTCCCCTTATTTGGAAATAAGGTCACTGCAGATATAATTAGTTAAGATGAGGTCATAAGGTGGGCCTGGATCCAATGTGACTGTGTCCTCATAAAAAGCAGAAATTTGAACACAAAGGAGTTCTCGTCATGGTGCCGTGGAAACGAATCCAACTAGGAACCATGAGGTTGTGGGTTCGATCCCTGGCCTCACTCAGTGGGTTAAGAATCGGGCGTTACCGTGAGCTGTGATATAGGTCATAGACAAGGCTTGGATCCCGAGTTGTTGTGGCTGTGGTGTAGGCTGGCAGCTGTAGCTCTGATTCGACCCCTAGCCTGGGAACCTCCATATGCCTAGATGTGGCCCTAAAAAAAAAAAAAAAAAAAAAGGAAAGAAGAAATGTGCACACAGAGAGTGGCATACAGGAAGAACACCAGGTGACCGTGAAGACGACCCTCTACAAGCCAAGGAGGGAGGCCTGGAGCGGCTCTTTCCCTCGCAGCCCTCGGAAGGACCCCACCCACTGACGGTTTGACGTCTGACTTTTGGCTTCCAGAACTGGGAGACAATAAACACCCGTTGTTCAAGCCACCCAGTTTGTGGTACATTGCTACGGCCGCCCTGGCAAATTAATCTAGGAATGAAAGAGAACGTGTGGATACATGTCTAAGAATGGTTACTTAAGAGGAAGTGAACTGAACTGTGAACTCTGAAATGCAAGGGCAGGAGAAGGAAGGCTGGGAAAAGCCAGATCTGATGAAGAAACGAACATTGAATCCGTTCCCAGGGAAAGCCAGCAGATGGCGCTATTGAGCGAAACAGCCAGCATGGGCGGGACGAGAAACCTGGTGGGTCTTTTCCAATTTGTCAGAGGTTTGCAAGTGGAGTGGCCAGGACACAGTAATTGCTGATCATGCAGACTCCTGCCAAGGGGGTGGCCAGCAGCCTCTGTGATTCTTGGAAGGCTGTGACCAGGGACTTGTGGGAAATATTTCTGGGAGTTATAATCTAGATGGGTGTTCAGGGTGATATGTGGGCATGGAATTCAAAGCCTCTGCTACATCTGACTAAAATGCGGACTCTAGGAGGCTTTGTGACTGTAGCTGTGTCATCCTCTTTGTATAGCATCTTATACAAAGTTAGAAAGTTGTTACTGATTGTGCTAATAATTTTATCCTTTTGCGCTTACTAAATAAAGACATAAGAATTTTTTTAAATTACATTTTTAAGTCAATAGTATGTACATCTACTTGTGTTAACATCTGTTTAAAACTCTGAGGCATGTTCTTGTTTAATTCTTGGAGTATTAGTAACTAACATGTTAAATAAAAATTATCCATGAGGATGCGGGTCAGGGGTCTGGTATTGCTATGAGCTGTGGTGTAGGCTAGGATCCCACATTACTCTGGCTGTGGTGTAGGCAGGCAGCTGCAGCTCCAACTGGACCCCTAGCCTGGGAACTTCCATATGCCACAGCTGTGGCCCTGAAAAGACCAAAAAAAAAGAGTAATAACAGATAAGTTCTTACAAATCTTTTTCACGCAAGAGCCCTGTTGTCAAGATAGATCTGAAATCCAGTTTTTCTGACCCTGAATTCAATATTCTCTGTTATTAATTAAATGTTTGAGAATCTTAGAAACTATTGGAACTACAAATCAAAACTACAATGACATATCAATTCACACCTGTCAGAATGGCTATTATAAGAGTTCCTGTCGTGGCGCAGCAGAAATGAATCTGACTAGGAACCATGAGGTTGCAGGTTCAATCCCTTGCCTTGCTCAGTGGATTAAGAGCTGTGGTGTAGGTCGCAGATGCAGCTCAGATCCTGCGTTGCTGTGGCTGTGGCATGAGCTGGCAGCTGTAGCTCCGATTAGACTCCTAGCCTGGGAACCTCCATATGCTGTGGGTGTGGCCCTAAAAAGACAAAAAAAAAAAAAAAGAATGGCTATTATCAAAAAGACAAGCAATAGCGAGTGTAAGTGAGAATGAGGAGAAAAGGGATCAATTGTGGACTCTTGGTGGGAATATAAATTGGTTCATCCACCATGGAAAATAGTATAGAGATTTCTCAAGAAATTAAAAATACAACTACCATGTGATCCAGCAATTCCACTTCTGGGTATTTATCCAAAGAAAGGAAACACTAACTTGAAAAGATATCTGCACTCCCTCCCGTGTTTATAGCAGCACTATTTACAACAGCCAAGATGTGGAAGCCACCTAAGTGTCCATCAATGGATGAATGGATAAAGAAGATGTGGTACAGGGAGTCCCCGTCATGGTGCAGCAGAAACGAATCTGACCAGGAACCATGAGGTTTTGGGTTGAATCCCTGACCTCATTCAGTGGGTTTAGGATCTGGTGTTGCCATGAGCTGTGGTATAGGTCACAGATTCGGCTTGGATCCTGTGTGGCTGTGGCGTAGGCCAGCAGCTATAGCTCCGATTGGACCCCTAGCCTGGGAACCTCCATATGCTGAAGATGCGGCCCTAAAAAGCAAAAAAAAAAAAAAAAAAAGAAGTGGTACATATATACAATGGAATACTACTCAGTCATGAAAAAAGAAAAATCCTGCCATTTGTGGTGACAAGGATGGACCTTGAGAGCATTATGCTAAGTGAAATAAGTAAGACAAAAAAAGACAAATACTGTATAATCTCACTCACATGTAGAATCTTTAAACACACACATACACACAACTGAGCTCATTGCTAGAGATGATGGTTGCCAGGCTGGGAAGTGGGTGAAAATGGGTAAAGGTGGTCAAAAAGTACAAACTTCCAGTTAGAAATAAATAGGTAACATAAAGAAGGGGTGGGATGGACAACATGGTGACTATACTTAATACTATATTGTATACTTGAAAGTTGATAAAGGAGTAAATCTTAAAAATTCTCCTCTTGGGAGTTCCCGTCGTGGCTCAGTGGTTAACGAATCTGACTAGGATCCATGAGGTTGTGGGTTCAATCCCTGCCCTTGCTCAGTGGGTTAACGATCCGGTGTTGCCGTGAGCTGTGGTGTAGGTTGCAGACGCGGCTCGGATCCCGCGTTGCTGTGGCTCTGGCGTAGGCCGGTGGCTACAGCTCCGATTCAACCCCTAGCCTGGGAACCTCCATATGCCGCAGGAGCGGCCCAAGAAATAGCAACAACAACAACAACAACAACAATAACAACAACAAAAAAAATTCTCCTCTCAAGAAAAAAAATTTTTTAACTAAAAAAAATTTAAGGAGGAGTTCTCATTGTGGTTCAGTGGTTAACGAATCTGACCAGGAACCTTGAGGTTACGGGTTTGATCCCTGGCCTTGCTCAGTGGGTTAAGGATCTGGCATTGCCGTGAGCTGTGGTGTAGGTTGCAGACGTGGCTCGGATATAGCATTGCTGTGGCTCTGGTGAAGGCCGGTGGCTACAGCTCCGATTAGACCCCTAGCTTGGGAACCTCCATATGCCGAGGGAGCAGCCCAAGAAATGGCAAAAAAACAAAACAAAACAAAAAATTAAGTAACTGATAATAGAAAATGATACCACAGGCTTCAATGTCTTTGATTTTGGTTTGCCTATTAGTTTTTTATTTCATTTTTTGTTTGTTTTTGCAATACCTTGCAGCACGTGGAAGTCCTGGGGCCAGGTATCAAACCCATGTCACAGCAGTGACCCAAGCCATTGCAGTGACAGCATTGGATCCTGAACTTGCTGTGGCCACAGAAAACTCCTCTTTGATTTTTTAATGGTCTAACTATGTGCCATTGTCAAGATATTTATCATAAAAAGCCTATGAGGAGTTCCCGTCATGGCGCAGTGGTTAACGAATCCGACTAGGAACCATGAGGTTGCGGGTTCGATCCCTGGCCTTGCTCAGTGGGTTAACGATCTGGCGTTGCCGTGAGCTGTGGTGTAGGTTGCAGACGTGGCGCGGATCCCGCGTTGCTGTGGCTCTGGTGTAGGCCGGTGGCTACAGCTCCGATTGGACCCCTAGCCTGGGAACCTCCATATGCCTCGGGAGCGGCCCAAGAAATAGCAAAAAGACAAAAAAAAAAAAAAAGCCTATGAAATTTTAATATAAAATCCAGTTCTCTGAGTAGGAAAAAAAAAAGGTTGACTCTTGAAATTGCACAGAACTGATTTGGGCAAATTTTTTAACGCCATCAAACTTCCATTTTCTTAACTGTCAAAAATAAGTAGGAATACTTGCCTCATAAGCTTCCATAAAATAAGGTACTTTAAGTAGGTAATATACTTCATGGTACTAAATAGACCTTTAAAATGGTAGCTCCATTATTCTCTATCAATAAGAAAGCATCTGGAGGCTTAGCGTGTGAATAATGTGTTTTCTCAGAGTTTCTGTTTTGTCATAGCGGAAACAAAGCTGACTAGTATCCATGAAGATGCGGGTTCGATCCCTGGCCTCACTCAGTGGGTCAGGGATCCGGCGTTGTGGTGATCTGTGATGTAGGTCAAAGACGAGACTCGGATCCGAGTTGCTGTGGCTGTGGCTGTGGTGGCAGCTGCAGCTCCAATTCAACCCCTAGCCTGGGAACCTCCATATGTCACGGGTGTGGACCTAAAAAGCAAAAAAAGAAAAAAGAAAAAAAAGGAACATGTTTTCTCTTAAGCAAATGTCCAGGATCAAGGTCAAAGTCATAACAGGCAGTGTGGACTGCCTCACACCCACGCAGGGCCGCTGGACACGCCAGCAAGCACGCTGGTTCCCCGCTTGCCTCCTAGAGCTGAGCGGAGCGAGAACATTCCTCACCCTTGAAGGGGCACATTTCTCTGTGGCTTGTGGGGCTGGCACATCCCGGGCCGCATGCCCTTTGCTGATTTAGTGGGAGTTTTGCATGTAGGAAGAAAGAACAATCTGCTGTCAGGATCCCTGCTGTGGATCAAAGAAGTTATTTTTGCCATAAAAGGAGTAAATTACATGACTTCTTTAATGTCATCCAGATGATTTTCTCCTTTTCATTTTGTAAGCTTTGCTTATAATTCCACAGTATTTCCTAGCAGCTCGGGCTCAGCTTGGCACATGCCACGGCTTCAACCATCCTCAACAATGATTGCAGGGGCAGGAGTTTTCTGGCTGTGCCTTTTTAATATCGGAATTCCTTTTTTTTTTTTTTTTTTTGGCTTTTTAGGGCCATATGGAGGTTCCCAGGCTAGAGATTGAATCAGAGCTGTAGCTGCCGGCCTATGCCACAGCCACAGCAACGCCAGGTCCGAACCATGTCTGCAACCTACACCACAGCTCACGGTAACGCCCGATCCTTAACCCACTGAGTGAGGCCAGGGATCGAACCTGCATCCTAATGGATACAAGTCAGATTCATTTCTGCTGGGCCACAACGGGAACTCCCAGAATTCCATTTTCTATGAACCCCTTCCATGAGGATGAAGGCTCTGTAGTTTACAAAGTGTTTTAAGTATATTAGTTCTGAGACTTTAGAGCTGGTGTGTTGACTAGGGCTCAGCCAGGCATCTGTAAAAGCCCAGGTAGGAAATATTTTTGGCTTTGCAGGACCTACAGTTTCTCTTTTCGGCAACTACTCAACTCAGTCCTTGAGAGTGAGAAAAGCCACAGAGGAGTTCCCTTTGTGGCTTAGCGAGTCACGAACCCAGCTAGTATCCATGAGGATGCAGATTCCATACCTGGCCTCCCTCGGTGGGTTAAGGATTAGATGTTGCCGTGAGCTGTGGTGCAGGTCGCAGACTCAGCTCAGATCCTGAGTTGCTGTGGGTGTGGTGTAGGCCGGCAGCTGTAGCTCTGATTCAACCCCTAGCCTGGAAACTTTCATATGCCACCGGTGCAGCCCTAAAGCGAAAAAGAAAAAAGGAAGAAAGGAAGGATGAAGCCATAGACAACATGTTACCAAATGCGTACAGCTCTGTTCCAATAAAATTCTGCTCACAAACACTGAATTGTGAGAGTCAATTAATTTTCACGACACACAAAAAAACTCTAAAAAGCTTTTTCCTTTAGTTCACAAGCTGTACAAAAATAGGCATAATTTGTCTGTCTCTGAACTAGACAATTCAAGTCATTGAAACAGTTTTGAATCTGCCGAAGATCCTAGAGAGCTTTTTAAAATTTTTTTGGCCATGCCTTTGGCATGCAGAAGTTCCAAGGCCAGGGATCAAACCTGCACCACAGCAGTGACCTGAGCCACAGCAGTAACACCACCAGATCCTTAACTTGCTGTGCCACCAGGGAACTACTTATAGAACTTAAAAGCTCTTCATTTTATAGAGGGATTCTAGAGCTCAAAGAAATTAAATACTTTCCTCAAAGTCATATGATAGAGAGTTATGGGATGTAATTTCCATCTCCTGATTCTCTTTTTTTTTTTTTTTTTTGGTCTTTTTAGGGCCACACCTGTAGCACATTGAAGTTCCCAGGCTAGGGGTTGAATCAGATCTGCAGCTGCCGGCGTACAGATCTGATTCGTAAATGGTTCTTTACCATTGAGCCACAACGGGAACTCAAGAATTGTATTGCTTATAATTAAAACATGCCTTTTATGTTAAAGTCCAGAGCAAGTATAAGAATTATCTTTAATTACCCACTTGTTCTTACAGATGAGGAACTAAACTAGACATTACTTAATCCTTTCCTTCTTTATCTTCATTTAGCAGATCAGGAAACTGAGGCTTGAAGGGTTTGCAATAATTTATTCCATGTTATGTAGCTAGTCAATGATAGCGCCACAGTTTAAATTTACTTTTCTCTTTAAAACCTGAACCCTTCACTTTTCATGTCCCCTTTGTTGAATGCTTTTTGTTTGTTTGTTTGTTTGTTTGTTTCTTTGTCTTTCTGTCTTTTCTAGGGCCACACCCACGGCACATGGAGGTTCCCAGGCTAGGGGTCTAATCGGAGCTGTAGCCACCGGCCTACCCACAGCCACAGCAACTTGGGATCCTTAACCCACTGAGTGAGGCCCAGGATTGAACCTTCGTCCTCATGGATACTAGTCAGGTTCATTAACCTCTGAGCCATGACAGGAACTCCAGCAGCGTAAGCCTTTTTTTTTTCTTTTTTTTTTTTTAAATTGTCTTTTGCCATTTCTTGGGCCACTCTCTCGACATATGGCTAGGGGTCTAATCAGAGCTGTAGCCACCCACCTACGCCAGAGCCACAGCAACGCAGGATCTGAGCCCCGTCTGCAACCTACACCACAGCTCACGGCAACACTGGATCCTTAACCCACTGAGCAAGGCCAGGGATTGAACCCACATCCTCATGGGTCCTAGTCAGATTCGTTAACCACTGCACCACGACAGGAACTCCCAGTATAAGTCTTGATAATGGTGTCCTTAACGGCTTGCTCTAAGGTGGCGAGGGAGGAATTGCTCAAGGTCCGTGGAGCACACCAAAGTTTAACAAGCATCTTGAGAGGTTCCCACTCAAGTGGTGCAGTGGGTTAATGATATGGTTTGTCTCTGTGAAGGTGCCAGTTCAATCCCCAACCTGCGGGTTAGGGATCCAGCATTGCTTCAGCTGTGGCATAGGTCACAGCTCCAGCTTGGATTCGATCCCTAGCCCAGGAATTGCCATATGCTTCAGGTGTTGCTGAACAAGAAAAAAAAAAATGTAAGTTTTATAAATAACTAAATTCATGTAAGGAAAATACTCCAGAAAATAATAAAGAAACATATAATAAAGAAAATGATATATGACATGTTTTATCTCAGAAGAAACTTTAATTATACAAAAAGATACAGATTGACCACTGATTTAATAATTGTGAGACCTTCCCATCATGGCTCAGCGGTAACAAATCTGACTAGGAACCATGAGGTATCGGTTCGATCTCTGGCCTTGCTCAGTGGGTTAAGGATCCAGTGTTGCTGTGAGCTGTGGTATAGGTCACAAATGTGGCTCAGATCCCAAGTTGCTGTGGCTGCAGTGTAGACCAGCAGCTAGAGCTCTAATTCGACCCCTAGACTCGAACCTCCAAATGCTGTAGGTTCGGCCCTAAAAAAAAAAGAGAGCCCCCCCAAAAAGTTAAGTGATGAAAATGTTCATTCTTTCAATTTTTCCCTCCTTACCAAGATGCACATTTTCACATATTTTAACATCTCTGAAACTGAGAGCCATCCTTGCAATGAATCTTTGCTTATGTTTCCCCCAGATTCACGGGTTGAAAGCTAAGGCCCAAGGTCATGGTATTAGGAAGCAGGACCTGTGGGAGGGGCTTAGGTTATGAGCCCTTGTGAAGATCAGTGCTCTCATGAAGGAAACCCCACAAGGATCCTAGACTTTTTGCCACATGAGGTTAGAGCTACAAGACACTGCCATTAAACCAGAAAGCAGGCCCTCACCATACGCTGATCTGCCAGCAACTCGATCATGTAATCCTGAACGTGTGAGGGATAAATTTCTGTTGTTTATAAGCCACCCAGGTGATGTATTTTGTTATAACAGCCCAAACAGACTAAGACAATACTGCAGTCCATGTATAAGCAGGCACCATACTTTAACTGACAGTGTTTTGTCTTATGTAGTCTCTCTTAGTATTACATAAAATAATGGTGAATCTTAATTAAAGGTGTCTGTTTCCAACAAAATACAATGTCATCAATATCCATGCAGGATTCCGCCTCTTACAAATGTCCAAAAACCTGCCTAAGAATCAATGATTCTATTTGAATTTTCTTTCTTTCTTTTTTCTTTTTTTTTTTTGGTATTTTTTTGTCTTTTTAGGGCACCCGCAGCATATGGAGGTTCCCAGGCTAGGGGTCTAATCGGAGCAAAAGCTGCTGGCCTATGCCACAGCCATACAACGCTAGATCAGAGCCACGTCTGCAACCTACACCACAGCTCACAGCAATGCCGGATCCTTAACCCACTGAGCAAGGCCAGGGATCGAACTGATACCTCATGGTTCCTAGTCCATGATTCGTTTCCTCTGCGCCATGACCGGGAACTCCTATTTGAATTTTCTGTATAGAGTCTAAACAAAAGAAACAAAGAACCAAATGACATATGGACAAAGCTAACTAAACAGAAACAGAGTCGAAGATACAGAGAACAAACAGGTGGTTGCCAGAGGGGAGGGGGCTTCGGGGAAGAGATGAATAGGGGAGGGAGATAAGGAAGTGCAAACTTTCAGTTACTGAATAAATGAGTCATGGGGATGAAATGTGCAGTGTGGGGAATATAGTCAATCGTTAGGTAACGTCTTTGTATGGTGACAGATGGCAACTACTTATGACGGTGAAGATGTGGAAATGTGTAGAAATACCAGATTATTATGTTATAGATCAAGAGTTTAGTGTTGTAGAGCAATTATACTCCAAAAACAAAGACGCTCATAGAAAAAGAGATCAGGGGAGTTCCCATTGCCCCTCAGCGAGGTAAGGACCTGACGTTTTCTCTGTGAGGATGCAGTTTCAATCCCTGGCCTCACTCAGTGGATTAAGGATCTGGTGTTGCCACAAACTGCAGCATAGGACACAGTTGCAGCTCTGATCTGGTGTTGCTGTGGCTGTAGGGTAGGTGTGCAGCTGCAGCTCCAATTTGACCCCTAGACAGGGAACTTCCATAGCCACGGGTACCACCATTAAAAAAAAAGAAAGAAAGAAGGAAAAAAAAAGAGAAAGAGATAAGCAATGAGATTTTGCTGTATAGACCAGGGAACTATATCTGAACACTTGTGATGGAACATGATGGAACACGATGAAGGATAATATGAAAAAAAGAATATATATATGATGATATGATGGCCAGGTCACTTTGCTATACAGCAGAAATTGGTAGAAGATTATAAATCAAATATAATAAAATTTTTTTAAAAAAAGAATTGGCATTTCCCATTTGGCTCAGCATTTAATGAACTCGACTATTATCCATGAAGACACAGGTTTGATCTCTGACCTTGCTCAGTGGGTTAAGGATCTGGGCGTCACTGTGGCTGTGGTGTAGGCCAGCAGCTACAGCTCTGATTCCACCCCTAGCTTGGGAACCTTCACATGCCATGAGTGTGGTCCTAAAAAGAGAGGGGGGGGGGAAAGAATTGAATCAAGACAAAAAAAAGAAAAGAAAAAGAGATCAGACTTGTGGCTATCAGAGGCAGGGATGGGGGGAGAGGAAAATGGATGAAGGCAGTCAAAAAATATAAACTTCCAGTTATACAATAATAAGTGCTAGGGTTGCAATCTACAACCTGATAGAGATAATTCACACTGTTGTACATTACATATGAAAGTTGCTAAGAGAGGAGTTCCCGTCGTGGCGCAGTGGTTAACGAATCCGACTAGGAACCATGAGGTTGCGGGTTCGGTCCCTGCCCTTGCTCAGTGGGTTAACGATCCGGCGTTGCTGTGAGCTGTGGTGTAGATTGCAGACGCGGCTCGGATCCTGCGTTGCTGTGGCTCTGGCGTAGGCCGGTGGCTGCAGCTCCAATTCAACCCCTAGCCTGGGAATCTCCATGTGCCCCGGGAGCGGCCCAAAGAAATAGCAAAAAAAAAAAAAAAAGACCAAAAAAAAAAAAAGAAAGTTGCTAAGAGAATGAATCTTCAGAGTCCTTATCACAAGGAAAAGAAATTTTTTTTTCTATTTTTTATTGTTGGCTGCACCCTGGCATTGAGAAGTTCTCCGGCCAGGGCTCAAACCCGTGCCACAGCAGTGACCCACGATGCTGTAGTGACAACAGCAGATCTTTAGCCCACTGCACCACAAGGGAACTCCCTTATCTATCTAATGTTACATCTATAGGAGATGATGGATATTCATGAAACTTCTTGTGACAATCAGTTCATGATGTATGTAAGTCAAATCATTACGCTGTACACCTTAAACTCATACAGTGTTCATTACATCTCAATAAAACCAGGAGGAAGAAAAAAAAGGAATCAACTCTTCTATTTGTCAACCTCAAGAGATTGCCTCGATAGCCCTCAAGCACCTTGGATGCCGTTAACAACTCCCTATCCATCTCACTTGCAGCCAGACCTTTTTGGAAATTATTTATAGTCTCATTTCCACATCCACTAGTTACGGTATTTAGTAGAGCACTTCATCTTCCTTGTTCTTACTTTCCATTGCCCTCTCACCACCACCACCAAGCTTTAAGTAATGGGAGGAACTCTGCAATGTTTTTGGAAAGAATAATTTTAGTTCCAGCCTGGTTTTGTCACTAATTAGCTGCATGTCTCATCTGTCATCTGCCGAATGAGGATGCCAACATTTTCCTCACAGTTATGCAAGGTCAAATGAGATCATATATGTGGACGTCCTTTAAAATGATTGCTTTCTGGAACCTGGTGAACAGAAAAGGCCTCTTTTCCTCCTTTTTAATTTTACCAATCTTGGGCAGCTTCCAAAAACAACACATCAGAAGAAAGGGTATTTTCTAAGGTGCATTGGATTACTTCCTATATTCTCCATACCACCACTAGGATGATTTCTGTTCTCCAAAGAGCTACATGGAAAACAAAGTGACTGATTGTTACATTTGACTGCATCCGGTTTCCAGTAAGAATGTGAACTCCCTTGCTTTAAATGTCAGTGTCCCCTTGACTTTGCCTTCTGGGGAGAACTGCTTACTTTGCAAGAGCCTGTTAGAGAAAAGTTATCTTGATGTTTTCAAGACAGTGCAAGCTTTAACTTGAAATTGTAAGTTTCTTTCAACATCACTTACCACAGACAAGCTCCTTTTTATGTTGGGTGATAAGGAGCAATCATGTATATCTGGCCTCAGTATCCACAGGTCCCACATTGGACCAGCAACCAGTGGTTGCTTGAATCCACGGATGCCTGGGGCAGGGTTGGGGACTGTACCATGTCTTTTTATATAAGGCTCTTGAACACCTGTGGATTCTTATATATGTGGAGGAGAAGAGAGGAAAAGGGGGTCCTCCCCAGTATTGAGGGGGTTTTTCCTTAACTTTGTGCTTTCAGCTACTTTGTCCGTCTTTAAAACTGAGTTTGTCTTTTACTTGGCTTTAGGGTTAAATTATAAAGTGGGAGTGGGGTGGGCATGAAGACACTACCTAAAATGTATTTAGTGTCCACCTTGTGCTCAATTTACACACATTCTCCTCATCTCTATAGACAACTCACAGCATTCCGAAAAAAATTCAGTCTTGTATATTTGAAATAAGAACCCCGAAGCCATTTTTCTAAGATCATAGAATCAGAACTGGACCCAAACCCCCTGAGCACAGACCCCCAACTTTTTGATTTGAGGTTTTAGTTTTGTCTGGGTAGAGAAAAAAACGAGCAAATATTTGGCATCATATCTTTAATTCTCTTTAACTGGAGGTTGTCTTCTTCTACTTTTTGTATCCGAAGATGATCTTGTCGGTGGTTCATTTTCCTTTACATCTTCCTGGAACAAGTCCAGATTCTTATGACCTTACAAAACAAGTCTGTCGCTAAAGGCATTCCATAAAGCAGACAGCCTTAGGGAATGTGGGGATAAATTACTTGAATGACTTAATACAAAGCAGCTAATAAAACCTACAACACAGGTAAAGGCAGAGGGTATAATTTGCTGACAAAGTTATTTAGTACCAACTACAGAGAACTGAAAATATAAAAAATAAAATAAAATATATGTTATTTAATTAAATTGCAAAAAGTAAGAGAGATTCACCTAAAGAAGAAAACAAAAATATTCCCAAACCTGAGATTTACAAGTATAAATAATCACAAAGAGAGGATTTCTTTTTGATTTTAGAGTACGTTTTCCTTAGATGGTGAAAAAAGATTGCATCGTGTCTGCATTTGTCAAACTCCATTTGTGTTTACATTTCATAAGATAACAATTCTTATAATGTATTCAATCTTTTTCATTTCACTTTGTTGCTTATTATTTCTGTTTGATTATTTTATTGTTTTACTACTTTCACAGCAAAGTTTTTTTTTTTTTGTTACTTTTCTCTCTAAAGAGTAAAGGGAATTCCTCTTTGAGAAGTCTTTATATGAGAAAGGAAAAGACTAGCTCTGAAATTAATTATATTGCTCAAATTCACAGATGCAGATAACTTTACATTCCCAGTTTCTCACAAAAGCCATTAACAGTTTAAATTATTATTATTATTTTTTTTTTTTTTGGTCTTTTGTCTTTTTAGGGCAACACCTGAGACATATGGAGTTTCCCAGGCTAGGGGTCTAATTGGAGCTACAGTTGCCAGCCTACACCACAGTCACAGCCACACCAGATCCTAGCTGCGTTTGCGACCTACACCACAGCTGAGGGCAATGCCAGATCCTCAACCCACTGAGTGATGCCAGGGATCCAACCTGCAACCTCATGGTTCCTAGTCGGATTTGTTTCCGCTGCACCACAACGGGGAACTCCAATAGCTTAAATTATTTAAGAACATAAGATGAAACTTTCAGAATAATTTTTTTTTTTAGGGCCACACCCATGGCACATGGAGGTTCCCAGGCTAGGAGTCTAATCGAGCTGCAGCTGCCGGCCTACACCACAGCCACAGCAATGCCAGATCCCAGCCGCTCTGTGACCTACACCACAGCTCACTGCAGCGCAGGATCCTCAACCCACTGAGCGCGGCCAGCGATCAAACCCACAACCTCATGGTTCCTAGTCGGATTCATTTCCACTGCGCCATGAGGGGAATGCCCAGAATAATTTTTGATTAACAAAAAGAGTGCAGGAAATATATTTGGAGAGAAAAGTGAAAGAGAGTGTCTGGAAAATTGAGCAGGCACTTGATTAAAGCCGAAGTTATTTCTAAAATATCATCAAACAGATATTTTAAAATTCAAACCCACAGAATTTCTTTGGGGAAATCTGCTTTAACAGAAAGCATTTATTTTTATTTCTACAATCTACTATTTTGTCTTTTTGGGGCCGCAACCCTCGGCATACAGAGGTTCCCAGGCTAGGGGTCAAATGGGAGCTGTAGCTGCCGGCCTCCGCCACAGCCACAGTAACACCAGATCCGAGCCATGGCTGCAACTTACACCACAGCTTACACAGTGACGGATCCCTGACCCACTGAGGGAGGTCAAGGGATCGAACCCGAGTCCTCATGGATACTAGTCGGGTTCTTTAACCGCTGAGCCACGAAGGGAACTCCAAAAACTTTTATATTCAATTCCCGCTTCAGTGATGCAAAGGGGCATTTTCCTGGGGCAGGAAAATCCCTTTATAAAGTGCTGCAGAAAAAAAAAAAAAGGATGCTCCCTTGGTCTTATCTCTCCATTTTGCGGCCCAGGAGGACCAGTGTCCCAAGAAAAGCAAAGCGTGGGCTTCCTGGGCGAAGTCAGGGTGACCCGCGCAAGGTGCGGCTGGGCCCGGCTTGTGCAAATGGGCTCCGGGACCTGGAGTCAAAATGCCCACTGGCTAACATGTCCGGGGACGTCGGGAAGCAGGATTTGGAACCAGGAGATGTGGCCACCCTGGGGAGGCTGTTGCGGAGCCCGGCCGCTCACGGGGCAGCTGGGATTCCAGAGCACCTGCTTTCCCTCGGCCTCCGAGCGGTTCCCGCGGCCGGAGGAGGGGACGCCGCCACAAGGGGGCCAGTGGCCCCGGCGTCGATCGCGGGCGCCTGGGGCGGAGGCGCCCTCCCCATCCCGGCCGGGCACTGGCGGCACCCGTTCGGCTCCGGACGGGCGCGCCGCCAGGGCTGGGGAGGGGCGGTGGGGAGGGCGGGGGCCGGCGCGGGGCAGGGCCAGGCCGGGCCGCTCCGGGGCGGGCGCTCGGCAAGGAGCACAGCACTTGCCCCGAAGGTGTGCGAAGCGCCGGCCATGAGGACTCTGTGGATGGCGCTGTGCGCGCTGGCGCGGCTCTGGCCCGGGGCTCTGGGCGGCTGTGCTGACGCGGGGCGCTGCTGCCCCGGCCGGGACCCCGCCTGCTTCGCCAGCGGCTGGAGGCTGGACAGGGTCTATGGGACCTGTTTCTGCGACCAAGCCTGCCGCCTCACCGGAGACTGCTGCTTCGACTACGCCAGGGCGTGCCCAGGTGGGTGGCGAGGGGCGGAGGGTGGGGAGCCGGCCGTTCTCCAGCCTGGAGCCAAAGGGCAGAGGGTCCCACACCAGACTGAAGCCCAGAGCCAAGCGTCCGCGGCCCCTCTATCCCGGCCCACCCCAGGCCCTTCCAACGAGGGCCACCTTACTCCCTCCATCCTTGGGCCCTCCTGTCCCCTCTAGGTGCACCCAAGGCCCTCATCCTGGGTCCTCAACCCCCCTTCATCCAGGGATCTCCCAGTCTTCTCCATCTAGATATGGCTCCAAAGCACCCCTTCCCACCAGAGCCTGGGAGGAAGAGATGGAGCCCGGCGTTCTGGAAGGGCACTGTCTACTTCTGCTGGATGAAACCCTCCGCTTGGGCGCTCCCACTTGGTAGGGCCACCTCTCATCACCTGCCCAGAGAGAAAGCACTGACAGGTGCCAGGGGCACACCCCCGGGCCAGATGCCACCTCATTCAGCCTGTTAACCCTCAAAGATCCTAGAGCTCTAGTGTCGTCGTCGTAGGCACGAGGAGGGGGCATGGATGTGCCCGGCTGGAGTCCACGTCTTTGCAAGGAGGGTTCTCACATGAGGGTCGAATATGATAGAGTTCCCGCCCCCCCCTCCCCCGAGGGAGGGCGCGCGGGAAGGCGCCGGAGTTGAGGGGGGGGTCATAATGGGTAATGGGGGCCTGAGGTAAGGTGACACGCAGCCGTGCGGGCACGCACAGCATCTTGCTCACAGGCAGATGCGCGGGGATATTTGAGGGTTAACAGGATGATCGTAAGCATTGATGAGGGGGCATATGGCAACGCCTGGGGGTGGCCCTGTCACCGGTCAGTGGCTTTCTCTTTGGGCCTTGTGGCTGCGGGATGGTAAAGCAGGAAAGGTAGGGAGAAAAGACTACCACAGCACATTTTCGGGATAGAAATGAAGGGAGAAAAAAAGAAAATGAAGAAGAGGATGTAGGGTGAAGTAAGGAGGTAGCTGGGGGAATTTCGGTCCTCCGCCCGCAATTACTTTAGTCACAGGTTGTTGATCCGCATGATCTAGACCGTTAAGTGAGATCACTTAGCAGGGGCTGCAGTAGCATGGGGTAAGGGGGGGTAGGGGGGGGTACGAAGGAAAGCGGGCGGGGGGGTGGGACAGGGGAAGGGGGCAAGAGGGAGGGCAAGTGAAGTACTGGGTAGTGCAGGACCGTTCCTTTCATTCCTTCCATCTTTCCTTTCCTTTCCTCTTCTTCTCTCTATCTCTCCTTCCTTCCTTCCTTCCTTCATCCCCCTCCCTCCCCCTCCTTTCTTCTTCTGTCCTTTCTTTCTTTCTTCTTTCTTTCTTCTTTCTTTCTTTCTTTCTTTCTTTCTTTCTTTCTTTCTTTCTTCTTTCTTTCTTTCTTTTTTTGCTTTTTTGGGCCAAACCCAACCGCATATGGAAGTTCCCAGGTGAGGGGTGCAGCTGCCAACCTACACCACAGCCACAGCAATGCAAGATCCAAGCTGCATCCACGACCTACACCATGGCAACGCCAGATCCCCAACCCACTGAATGAGGCCAGGGATCAAACCTGCATCCTCATGGATACTAGTCAGATTTGTTTCTGCTGAGCCACAACAGGAACTCCTGGGGTCAGTCTTTTTCATCTTTAAATTTCCCAGGGTATCACAGCCCTTGGGTCACACTCCATAAATGCTGATTTCTTTAAATTAAAAGGTAAAGGAAGAAATGGTGAGAATAGTCCTAAAGAACAAGGCCAGCCTTGGAAATAAAAGTAGTCCTGCTCCCTAATCATCACATCACCTCAAAGTTACCCATACATTAGGGTTTGACCTCAAGGATCCCCATGTTGTAGGATCCTCAGCATCCTCCTGGAAGAGTGACCTGCAGGGTTGTGTCGTTACCGGGGAAACCAGATGGCTGCTAGAAAGAGCAGCACCGATTAGGCCTCTTTTCTGCCCAGAGAGGTCACCAGCCCCAGGCAGGACAGTCACCCAAGCCTGCTGCTGAAAGAACAGAGTTGAAATACATTAAGATGCTTTAATCATGATTGAAAGCTAATGATTAACCTGTGAATATTGATCTTTTGGATAAGCTCCTTTCCCTCTTCTGCTCCAAGGCCAGAGTGCTTCACTACTAAAGTAAGGTGAAGAGTCAGTGGCTTAGGAAATGCAGCCCTCTTGGGCCAGATGTCCTCCACCTCCTCCTTGCAGCATCCGCCCCCCTCCAAACTGCCTGCCTCAGTTACCTGGATCACTCAAGCATAACCTTTCCACTGTGGCAGCCTCTCCCACTAACCTTTTCTCTGGAGGGATCTGCTACATTTTAAAAGCAAATACAGGAGTTCCCGCTGTGGCTCAGCAGTAACAAAACCCGACTAGTATACATGAAGGATCCCTGGCCCCATCAGTGGGTTAAGGATCCAGCATCACCATGAGCTGTGGTGTAGGTTGCAGACACGGCTCAGATCTGAATTTGCCGTGGCTGTGTGTAGCCAACAGCGGCAGCTCCCATTTGATCCCTGGCCTGGGAAATTCCATATGCCGCACCCTAAAAAAAAAAAGTAAATACAGAATCCCTGCCATTCAGATAATGGGTCCTGGTCTGTGGTAAGCACAGTGACACAAAAATGATAAAGACACAATCCCTGGCCTGTGGAAGTTCATAGTCAGGGAAATACACACACAAAACCCATTTGCAACATGCTCAGTGCCAGAGAGGGAAAACTCAGAAGACTAGAGGAATTCACAGAAGACTTCCCAAAGGAAGTAATAGGCAGGACTAATCTTGCCTTGAGAGGGGAGTTCCTGTGTGGCTGTGGTGTGGTTAACGAATCCAACTGGGAACCATGAGGTTGTGGGTTTGATCCCTGGCCTTGCTCAGGGGGTTAAGGATCTGGCATTGCTGTGAGTTGTGGTGTAGGTCGAAGATGTGGCTTGGGTCCCAAGTTGCTGTGGCTGTGGTGTAGGCCAACGGCTACAGCTCCGATTAGACCCTAGCCTGGGAACCTCCATATGCTGCGGGTGCAGCCCTAGAAGAGACAAAAAAAAAAAAGAAGCCTCGAGAAGGAGAGGGGAATTCTAGGAGGAAAGCATCCCAGGGCTGTTGAGCATTACTGTGTGTCAGGTTCCGTGCCAGCGCTGGGCTAGGCTCCATGTCTTACCTGGTGAACAGGGAAGACAGTGACACAGCTAGACAGGTGAGTGTCAGGAGGAGGAAAACTGGCTTTTTTGTGAGCCCTGTCAGTGCTCTGAGGGTTTGCAGAATCCTCCCAGTCTCTATTTAGTCAAAAATAAATCCCTTATTTTCAGTCCAAGAAGTAGATACATTAAACAGGGAGTTCCTGGTGGCTCAGCGGGTTAAGGATCCAGCATTGTCATTGCCGTGGCTCTGGTTACTTGGGGCGTGGGTTCTATCCCTGGCCTGGGCACTGCTGCCTGCCACAGGAGTGACCCCCCCAAAAAACAAAGACACAGAAAACAAAGAGCCTAGCATTTCAGAATGGGGATTTATTAGGGAAATGGTAGCAGAAGAGAGAAGACCTTACCATCTCCAAGAGAAGCCGGAAAGAAATCCAGGAACTTTGTATCTAGGAAGGGCCGTGAGCAGTGGACAAAGTAACCCCAAGCCAGAAAAGGAAATGGTGTCTGATAGGATTGTTAAAGGAACATGTTCAGAAGCCTTAAATGCCCTTCCACAGGGACTTAACAGAGGCCCTCGCAGGGCCTCGGCAGAAGTAGGCTGAGGATGGGAAGGGCTCTTTGCTGGTGGATTCTCTGCGCCTGGAGTTTGGGGGGAGGCAGCAAGAAAAGAGAGACAATTGGAAGCCGGCCACTTGGCGAGCCTGAGCCTGCTTGTGCCTCAGAGCTCAGGGCCAGAGGTGGAGACATGGCCAAGCTGAGATGCAATTCCTCAGCCCTGGACAACTGTGCTGACTGGGAGGTTGGGGGGAAGGTGAGGTGGGCCTGCATTATTGTTTTCCAGCTGCAAGAGCTGGGGCTCTCAGAGGGTTCTCCCATCACCGAGGTAACATGGGCAGGCAGCAGAGTGAGATCTGAACCCATGGCTGCCTGATTTCGGGCTGCCATCAGCCCCAACTGTTTGTGCCAATTCATAGATTTCTTCCTGGATAAATCAAGGTACCACAGCACAGAGCCCCCTGTTACTCTTTGTACCTAGAACCATTCTGCCTCCTAGCATCTCGATTCCTTCTGACCCCATGTAATGTTCCCTGTTGATGCTGCTGCAAGACTTTTTGACTGAAATTACATTAAATGTGAATGAAAAACATAACTGTTGGAGTTCCTGTGGTGGCTCAGAGGTAACAAACCTGACTAGTATCCATAAGGATGGGGGTTCGATCCCTGGCCTCACTCAGAGGGTTGAGGATCCAGTGTTGCTGTGAGCTGTGGTGTAGGTTGCAAACGTGGCTCAGATCTGGCGTGGCTGTGGCTGTGGCGTAGGCTGGCAGCTGCAGTTCTGATTTGACCTCTAGGCTGAGAATTTCCATATGGTTCGGGTGCGGCCTAAAAAGATAAAAAAAAAACAGAAAAATGTAACCACGTCAGTGGAGCTAAGCAAGCCTTTCATCTAACCCTTCTGATTTTTCATCTTGATAAATGCATTATTTTGGGTGTGGCTAAGAGATGAAGTACTGGAATTTTTCTTTTCTAAATAGAAAGTAGAAAGTTATTTTTTTTTTTAACTTGGTAAAAATTAAAATAAGATGAATCTAAAGAATTATGGAGTTCCCTTCATGGTTCAGTGGTTAACGAACCCAACTAGAATCCACAAGGTTGTGGGTTCGATCCCTGGCCTCACTCAGTGGGCTAAGGATCCAGAATTGTCATGAGCTCTGGTGTGGGTCGCAGACTTGGCTTGGATCCCACATTGCTGGGCTATGTCTGTGGCCAGCAGCTGTAGCTCTGATTTGACCCCTAGCCTGGGACCTGCCTGCTGCAGATGCAGCCCTAAAAAGCCAAAAAAAAAAAAAAGAGAGAGAGAGGAGAATTACTAAACTACCCCCCCAAAATCAGTTCTGAAATTAATCATCTCAGAAGATCTCAATATGATTATGACATGGGTTTCGATACCAGTGATGCATCTTCACAACCATCCAAGCTCCTAAAAGATGAAAGAAAAATTTTCCATTGGCTGAGCCTGATCAAGGATGGGGAGAGACTGAGGATCGGGCTGATCCAAGTTAACCTGATCTGAAAGAACTTCCTGGAAAAGGCTTGCCTATCTGGCTCATAACACCCAGTCTAACTCATCAGCTGTGTTCTTGGAGTCTGCATTCTAAGACTATAGAAGCAGGAGTTCCTGTTGTGGCTCAGTAGTACAAACCTGATGAGGGTGTGGGTTCAATCCCCGGCCTCTCTCAGTGAGTTAAGGATCTGGTGTTGCCATGGCTATGGTGTAGGTTGGTGGCTATAGCTCTGATGGGAGCCCAAGCCTGGGAACCTCCATATGCTGCAGGTGCAGCCCAAATGGAGCAGAACAAAATTGAGTAGCCAGGCTGGGTCAGTCTCTTCTTGATTGTGGGGAATCTAGGAAACCAACTGCTCAAAATCTGCTGACAGCCTATCTGGAGAAAGAAGGGGCACCATGCTGGAAAATATGGGCTCCAACCCCCGCTCCCCACCAAAAGGATGTCACAGTCTATGATGATTTAGAAAGTTGAGGCTTCAGTGGAGCCACAGTGGCCCGAGAGACAGTGTGTGGCTTCCCCTGCCTTTGTCTCTGCAGAAATAATGATCAGGGCCTGGCGCCAGTATTTGACATGATTTGGCCGCAGCGCTGGGTGTGCGGGTCCCAGAGGGTAAGGTCATCCGCGTTTACCAGCATTTTCTCAGTGTTAGGCTTTCCTCTCACAGGCAACTCTCAGCTCTAAACTGACTCAGGTCTCACAACCCACCAAGATAAGTCTTCGTCATATTCTCATTTATGGACCAAACTAACCAGAGCACAGAAAAGTTAAGCAATCTGTCCAAAGTCACACAGCTAGTAGGTGATTGAAGCAAGATTTGAACCAGGAACTTGAGGTCCAGAGTCCACAGGTTTCAACATTATGTTTTTTTACCGCCTCAGAGAAATAAGGCTTTATGAGAGGCTGTGGACTCTTGCAGGGAGAGTTCCAGATAAATACTGGTAGAGTGAGCACACCTTCTTTCTCCACCCCTCAAGGGCATAAAAAATGCATCTCATTCCTCTTTGCAATTCTCTAAGAGCTAATGCAGTGCTGCTTGTAAGCCTTTGCCAAAAAAAGTGACCAGTAGCTCTACCTGGGAGATGTTACCTGTGGCTTCAGAGGACATCTAGGGCATAGTCACACACCCTTTTCATTTTTATTTTTTGTCTTTTTAGGGCCACATCCATGGCATATGGAGGTCCCCAGGCTAAGGGTGGAATTGGAGCTGCAGATGACAGCCTACACCACAGCCACAGCAACGCCAGATCTGAACAAAGCCAGATCCTTAACCTACTGAGCGAGGCCAGGGATCAAACCCATGTCCTCATGGATACTAGTCAGGTTTTTTACCACTGAACCACCATGGGAATTCCTTGTTTGACTTTTAGATAAGTTGTGATGAGATTCCTTGGAAAGGGATATATATACACGAGGAGAGGGAGAAAGGCAGAGGACATACATTTAAAATTGTGTCAACCTGAAGTGTGTGTGTGTGTGTGTGTGTGTGTGTGTTGTGTGTGTGTGTGTGTGTGTGTAAAGGGACTTTTATTTTTCCTCCACAGATTTTCGAGAAAGAGAAGCTATGCATAAATGGTACTTCTGTGGATGAAGTGCAAAAGAATATTTCCTTAGGACGATTAGGACTAGAACTGATTAGAATTTAACTGTGTGAGGGAAGAAAGTACTTGATTGTGGGTGGCCTTCAACTTTGAGATGGCAAGGAGCCAGGCAGGCAGGGCCAGATTACAAAGAGGAAGGCTTGAGTGTCTGTAATTAACCGAGAAGAGACCCTACATGAAGATAAACAAGACCTTACATTAAGAAGAAATATTCCAGGAGTTCCCACTGCAGCAAGCAGGTTAAGGATCCAGCCTTGTCTCTAAGACAGTGTGAATTCCATCCCCAGCCTGGCGCCAGGGGTTAAGGATCCAGTGTTGCCACTACTGTGGCTTGGATTTGATCCCTGGCCCAGGAACGCCCATATGCTGTGGGTACAGCCAGAAAAAAACAAAAGAAGAAGAAGAAATAATCTAGACTATATGAAACAAAGGAGTCTGGCTTTCAGCTCAGTTTGTTGCCATTTGTGTGTGTGTGTGTGTGTGTGTGTGCGCATTTGGCATCATCAAAAAAATTGGAATAATTTTTTTTGTCTTTTCTAGGGCCACTTCCCATGGCATATGGAGGTTCCCAGGCTAGGGGTTGAGTCGGAGCCATAGCCACCGGCCTACACCAGAGCCACAGCAACACAGGATCCGAGCCGCGTCTGCAACCTATACAACAGCTCACGGCAACACCCGATCCAACCCATTGAGCAAGGCCAGGGATCGAACCCGCAACCTCATGGTTCCTAGTCGGATTCGTTAGCCACTGAGCCACAACGGGAACTCTGAGAAAATTCTTTTTTAGTTACCCTTTGGTACCTAAAGCCTGAGAACAGTGTTGGTTGCCACAACTGGCCAGGCTGTGACTGGGCCTGGGGAAAGTCCAGTGTAATTCGGGGAGGGGAGGCATTCCTAGAAACCTGGGTCCCAAAGCTAGAGGGGAGGAGGTCCACTGAAGTGGTCAGTCCATGAGTGGCACAGATAAGGTAAACACAGATTTTTTTTTTTCACCATAGTCTGAAATTCTCAAGTGAGGGAAATTAACTCAATAAAAAGAAATACCACTTCATGCCACAGACAATAAAATTAAAGGAGCTTGTTACTTTTAAGAGGTGGTGCTAGCAGGAGATATAAGTGGACTAAGAAGGACTTGGTGGCCTGTGGATCTGCCTGACCTTAAGCCACAGAAAGCAAGACTCCTTCAGTGGATGCCCTCTGGGGCCACCATTGCCAGAAGAGCCCAGACAGCTCTGGCCCCTGTTGGGAATCTCTTATCCATCTGGCTCTGGGAGTTTCTGACTCTGCTCCTGTCCATCTACCAGCTTTCCTTCCCAGCCTGCAGTCTTTGTCAGCGTGTTGGCTTTTTACTTAAGATGGGAGCAAAGCAGAGTCTATTTACATGTAGAAGTGAAATTAGGAAGGAGGAGGAACTTGCCCAATGCCATTTCATTCATTCATTCATTCAACAGACATTTATTGAACATCTGCCATGCACCAAGTGCCAGGCATGAAATAAAAAACTCAACAATAGGGAGTTCCCACTGTGGCTCAGTGATAATAAACACAACTAGCAGCCATAAGGATACGGGTTTGTCCCTGGCCTCACGCAATGGGTTAAGGAACCCGTGCTTCTGTGAGCTGTGGTGTAAGCCAGCAGGTGCAGCTCTGATTTGACCCCTAGCCTGGGAACTTCCATATGCTGCAGTGCAGCCCCAAAAAGCAAAACAAAACAACCCCCCCCCAAATTCAACAATAAACAAAAAAAGTAAATATGTAATTTGAATTGCAGAGATGCTATAAGGGAAGGAACACTGAGTTCTGAGAGGAAATAATTTCGTGGGGTATTTTATGTGTGTGTGTGACTAGTTAAATAACTGGGCAGGAAAGGACGCCCTGAAAACCAAATAATTTAGCTGAGTCCTCAAGGTTGAGTGGAACCCAGCCAGGCCTCGTGTGGGAGGTGCATTCCTGGCAGTGAGAACACACTTCGTCCCCAAATGTGAAAAAGGTTAACGTGTTGGGGAAGGTGAAGAGGGCAGTGTGGCCGGAGCTTGGGGGGGGCAAGGCTGGGGGCAGTTGGGGCGGGGGCGGGGGCGGAGGCGAGGCCACAGTCAGGGAACCCAGGGCTTGGCGAGCCAGGCAGGGAGTCGGATTCTCTTCCAAATTCAATGGCAAGTCTTGAAAGGAGTTTTTAAAGCCATTAAAAAAAAAAAAGTATTAGTGGGACATCTTCTAAGGTAATTGCACTTGGATACGACTGGATGATACCCTTGTGAGGACAGGTGAAAATGTGTCTCACTCTTGCTGGGTGCTCATTCGTTACTGAACAACATACCTTGCTTTTCTGCCCTTGGCCATCCTTCTCATGGCCTTGGTAGGGACATCTGATAAGTAGAAATTTCCTGAGGGAGGGGCGCTGGCCGGTGCATCTGAAAGGGCTTGGTGATTCCCAGCGCTCCAGATCTAGCCATTGCCTCACTGCCCAATGAGCCAGGAGCCAGGGGCACCCACTGGACAGAAAGTAAAAGCTTAGGCGCCGCCTCCCACCTCTGTTCTCTTCTAAGTCTGCTTCTCTGCCTCTGTCCCCCATTCTCTTATTCTGCTTCCTGGGACCACCTCCCAAATGAATTGCTTGCATTCAGATCCATGTCTCAGGGTCTGCTTCTGGGGAACTCAACTTGAATGTCCCAATGTTCAACACAGAGGAGAAAAAGAGGAAGTTCCTGTTGTAGCTCAGCAGGTTAAGAACCCGACTAGGGAGTTCCCGTCGTGGTGCAGCAGAAATGAATCCGACTAGGAAGAATGAGGTTGCAGTTAGATCCCTGGCCTTGCTCAGTGGGTTAAGGACCCAGTGTTACTGTGGCTGTGGCGTAGGCTGGCAGCTGTAGCACCAATTTGACCCCTAGCCTTTGAACCTCCATATGCCACAGGTGTGACCTGGGAAAAGAAAGGACGGAAGAAAGAAAGAAAGAGAGGAAGGATGGAAGAGGGAGGAAGGGAAGGAGGAAGGAAAAAGGAAAAGAAGAAAGAAAAGAGCTTGCTGACCTTCCAGGCACCCATTAAATCGGGGCTTCTTTTGCCTAAAAGGGGTGGGCTGATGTCACCAAATCCAAACTATTAAGACCCAGGGACAATCTTGGAGTCTGGAGATTATTCTGCACCAGGTAACAGTCTGTTGGGCCCCAGTGACAACTAGTGAAATGTGAAGGATGAGATTAGAAGGAAGAATATTTTGCTGTGCAGTATACAGGTAAGCTTTTGGGGCGGGGGGGGGGGCGCACCCAGGGCATATGGAGGTTCCCAGGCTAGGGGTCAAATTCTACCTGCAGCTGCCAGCCTACGACACAGCCACAGCAATGCCAGATGATTAATCCACTGAACGAGGCCAGGGATCGAACCTGAATCCTCAGGACAGGTTGGGTTCTTAACCTGCTGAGCCACAACAGGAACTCCGTGAATTAGGTAAGCTTTAGTGAGTGGGTAGAGGACAAGGTACCAGTGGAATAGTTCAAAAGGAAATTTGTGTCATACAGCTGAGATGCATGGCCGATAATAAATCTGTCGCAAGTTTCCGTACTTCTCCCAAACTCTGTGGCCAAAGATCACTTGCCATCTATGACAAACTGCGATCCAGATAAGCAGAAGTTCACAAGTTAATCAAGAATAGAATATTTTGTGCAGAATAGGAAAAAATATCCCAGACTCATCTTCCAACTCAAAATATTTTGGGGAGCATCTTTCGACTGGTGAAACTCTGTGTGAACTCTTTTCAGTTTGTCTGACAATGAAGACCCCACTATGATCTTGTTCAGGGCCCCAGAACTTTCTGATTCTCTTTCTGAGGCTGTCAAAGCCATAGACTGCAAAGACAGGACATAGCATTTTGCCAAGGACAAACCTTAACCCATGGGAACAACTGATTTAATGATTCCCTGATTTGAGGACTTTACCTATGGATCAAACCCAACAAAAGAAATAAACATTGGACGTGAGACACAAATGTTGCCAAAAGACTGGGAAACCAAACTCATCCCCTTATGTCATC
Source organism: Phacochoerus africanus (assembly GCF_016906955.1). Classification (NCBI taxonomy): domain Eukaryota; kingdom Metazoa; phylum Chordata; class Mammalia; order Artiodactyla; family Suidae; genus Phacochoerus; species Phacochoerus africanus. Next base: position 63,005,599 of record NC_062549.1, read on the forward strand.
TTTTACCATATAGATAGGGTGTAACCCAAAGCCCTATTACTAAGTTTTGAGTTAAAGCCATTGTATTTCATAGTGATGTCCAAATGTTAATCTTTGAGGAGTTCCCATCGTGGCGCAATGGTTAACGAATCCGACTAGGAACCATGAGGTTGTGGGTTCCATCCCTGGCCTTGCTCAGTGGGTTAAGGATCCGGCGTTGCCGTGAGCTGTGGTGTGGGTTGCAGACACGGCTCGGATCCCACGTTGCTGTGGCTCTGGCGTAGGCCGGTGGCTACAGCTCCGATTGGACCCCTAGCCTGGGAATCTCCATATGCCGCGGGAGCGGCCCTAGAAAAGGCAAAAAGACAAAAAATAAATTAAAAAAATAAAACAAATGTTAATCTTTGAAACAAGTGTATCATTTTAGGTGTTTTATTAAGTATAGTTCAAGTGCAACATACTGGGATTGCACTAGCTATCCATGGAGGGATAAATGGATTTGTGGGGGAAGAGAGTTATTAAAAAAATTAAGAACAGAAGGTATCTCAACCAGCTCCTAACATGGGCAGTCTCTTTACATGCCTCTGGTTCTATGGGCCAATTCATCATGGGACTGCGAAAATAAAAAGGGAAGGTCAGCAAGAGATGACGAGCAGGAAGTGGCCTGTTATTGATTTTCCAAAGGATGTGGGCATGGTAGTTATTAGAAATGAAATCTCATGTGTCTCATTCTGCTTCCTTAGATACTTGACGTGTTTAAAGTTTTTAGATAACTAATAAAAGCATGTTTTAAAACAGTTGGAAAATATTGAATTATGGACTAAGATTTATGTTTTATGTGACTCTTTTCATTCCAGGCGTAGGTACCTGCTGCCAAATGATATGGCTTCCAAACACCATGAACCCTAAACTGGAGCATGCTGAGAGGCAACATGAGTTTTCAAACTGTCCAAAGTCCAATCAGTTTTCAAAAAAGTTCCTGTGTTTCCTTGGTGAAGACTCTGTAAACCTGAAAGAATGAGGGTGATACGGAAAAGCAGGTCACATTTTGTGGGAAAGAGTTTTGACATCTAGTTCAGGGTACATCTTCTGTCTTTTTTTTTTTTTCCTTTTTTTTCTTTTTAGGGCCACACCTGCAGCATATGGAAGTTCCCAGGCTAGGTGTCCAATTGGAGCTGCAGCTCCTGGCTTACACCACAGCCACAGCGATGTGGGATCCTTAACTGACTGAATGAGGCCATTGATAGAACCACATCCTCATGGGTACTAGTCGTATTCCTAACCCACTGAGCCACAGTGGGAACTCTTCCCTGTTCTTTTCTTATACCCAATTGCAACTCCTCAAGTAATTCAATTTAAAAATTCATTACAGTCCTTTTAAAAGACTCACTCAGACTTTAAACGGGAAAGTTAAATGTGTGACCACGTTGATTTTAAAGTCATGACCAGAGAATTAACTTGAGAACCAAATTCTTGCCCTGACTCTGGCCCTTCATGCCTGACCATGAGTATTCTTAACATCTGTGGGCACTGGTTTCTGGTTTCTAAACTTCACCTCTTATAGTTGTTGAGTCTGAGCCATGGAGGATGAGCATAGAGCACCCAGGAGACGACCGCTGAAGAGGGGTTCCCTTGGTGTAGCCCTAAGCTATGTCTTACAGAGACACATTTCCTGATAAGAACTGACCCAGTAAGTGATGGAATTTTTGGTGGGAGATATATATTTTCTCTTTTAGACTTTTTTCCCCCTCTGTTTTCCACAATGAATACATATTCCCGTCATGACAAAAATGTTCTGGGCAGGCGTTCCCATTGTGGTCTAGCTGTAAAGACCCAGCTATTATCCATGAGGATGCAGATCCCATCCCTGGTCTTACTCAGAAAGTTAAGGATGCTGCATTGCCAGGAGCTGTGGTGTAGGTTACAGACTCGGCTGGAATCCCCGAGTTGCTGTGTGGCTGTGGCTGTGGCTGTGGTATAGGCTGGCAGCTACAGCTCCTACTGGACCCCTAACCCAGGAACTTCCATATGCTACAGGTGCGGCCCTAAAAATATTTATCATTATTATTTTTATTTTATTTTATTTTATTTTTTGCTTTTCAGGGCCGCATCAGTGACATATGGAGGTTCCCAGGCTAGGGGTCCAATTGGAGCAATGGCTGCCAGCCTCTGCCACGGCCACAGCAACGACAGATCGGAGCCACATCTGTGACCTACACCACAGCTCACGGGCAATGCCGGATCCTTATCCCACTGAGCGAGGCCAGGGATCGAACCCACAACCTCATGGTTCCTAGTCGGTTTCTGCTGCACAGCCATAAAAATTAAAAAACAAAAAAGTTCTGGGCAGAGGAGGATAAATTTAGGATCAAAGGAAAATAAGAGCAAAGATCCGATCTCAGCCCAGGGAGTAGGAGGAAGCAAACCCTAAAGCCATCAGTCTCTTTCCTTCGGGTGTGTCCTGGCTCACATCCACTTTCAGGACCCTGGAACATCCGCTTGCTTCTAAGAGATAACCATCAGGGCTGGTGGCGTCAGTGTCAACTTTGTGTGTTTCTCCCCATCCGGGGCCGGGTCCAAGCACAGTTACTCAGGATGAACTTCACCTTGTGCGTTGGTGGGAGCAGCCTGGCAGGCGCTAGGTTTGCTCAGGTGTGCGCCCGGTGGTGCTGTTTTGCAGCTCGCCCGTGCATCGTTGGGGAGTGGAGCCCCTGGAGCGGATGTGCGGACCAGTGCAAGCCGACGGCGCGGGTGCGGAGGCGCGCGGTGCGCCAGGAGCCCCAGAACGGCGGTGCGCCCTGCCCGGCCTTGGAGGAGAGAGCCGGCTGCCTGGAGTATGCGACAGCCCAGGGCCAGGACTGCGGGCACGCCTTTGGTATGGCGTTTCCTTGATTGCTGCCCCGGGGGCCCTTGGGGTGACTTACCATCCCCTCTACCCATATAAGGCCAGGTGCTGAGCAGGAAAAGTTCCACGCGGAGTGGAATGGGCTAGTCTGCTCAGAGGAGGTGGGAAGCTGAGAAAATCCTTGATAAAGGAATTATTTGGCAGCTGCATAAAGTCTCCCAATACCCCCTCCCACTCCTTTTGTTATAAAACCAGAAGAAGGGGTGTTCCCGCTGTGGCGCAAGGGCATTGGCGTCTTGGGAGCGCTGGTACACAGGCTCGATCCTGGCTTAGCACAGTAGGTTAAGGATCCGGTGTTGCCGCAGCTGTGGCTTGGATCTGATCCCTGTCCAGGGAACTCCGTATGTGGCCGTGTGGCCAAAAAATAAAACCCAATTGAGGCCCCTTCCCGCGGTGCCTGCGCTCAGTGGAAAGGATGAGCACTGTGGTTTTCAGTAAACTCAGCAAGCGGACCACAAAGGTCTTTAGGCAGGATGAGGCTATTTCACACGGGATGTGTCCAGAAGACTGTTTTTGTTTGTTTGTTTGTTTGTTTGCTTTTTCGGGCTGTACTCAAGGCATATGGATTTTCCCAGCAACGCAGGATCCCAGCCGCGGCTGCGACCAATACCACAGCTCAAGGCAATGCCAGATCCTTAACCCACTGAGCAAGGCCAGGGATTGAACCTGCAACCTCATGGTTCCTAGTTGGATTCGTTTCTGCTGTACCACATTGGTAACTCCCTTTACCACCATTCCTGTTTTAATCACCATCGCTCTCATACATGTGAAAACAGTAGAAAACTTAGAAATTCCTAAAGGATGATAAAATGACTTTTTTTTGGGGGGGGGGGGCGGTGCCTGAGACATATGGAAGTTCCCAGGACAGGGCTTGAATGCCCTGCGGCAGCAATGACCCAAGCTGCTGCAGTGTCAACTCAGGATCCTTTACCTGACAGGCCACAAGAGCTTGAACTCCATGGAGCCATAGGAAACTCACCAAGAAATAAGCGAAAAAGCCACAACCTGCGTGTTGACCACAATGGAATCCCACAGAGTAAAACACTGACTGCCCAGGGTAGCAAAGATCATATATTTTTCATGGGAACCTGGAAAATTCCACGTCAGCATGACCCTCGCCAAGCCATTTTATTCCTTTTCTCATTCCACCCACAGATATTGGGCGTCTACTTGATGCTGGACACTGGGCAGGGTGCCAGAGTGACAGTGGGGGAAAACGTTGACGTGGAACCGGCTGTCCAGTAGATTGCGGTCTAGTGGGAGGGGGAGATGATAAGTAGATCATCTTGGAAAGTGGGTCCCAGAAAATCACAGCTGCATTTGGGTGCAGCAGGTGCTGAACAAGGGAGAGGCGTGCAGAGCTGTGTGTGTTCTAAACAGAGTCCCCTTGACCTTGGCGGAGGCTGGGAGCGGCAGAGACGGGTAGGACAGGACTTCCCTAGGATGTGGAGGTGAGGCTTTCCAGGCAGAGAAACCAGCATGGTGAGCCAGGTTGGGGAGGGGGGCGTTGAGGGATTTGGGGGCTAATCTAGGAAAAAGCACATGACCAGGACAGGCAGTAATACACTTCTACCTTGTAGGGTGGTACTTGGACAGGGTTGCATGAGAGGATGTCCAGAGGCTGGGATGTGGCCACCACCACCACCCAGACAGGGAAGAGAGGAATCTACCAGGGGCCGTGTGTCTAGGTGATGTCAGCTCAGCAGCATGGCCTGGAACCTGTGGGTCAGAGAGCTGTGAAGGGCAGGTGCCACGTGGCTTGGGGTGTTGTAAGCCCAAGGCTTTACCTTATCAACGGAGGCCAGATGCTGGGTGTCATTTCACAGGGTGTGCAAAGCAGGAGGGGCCCAAATGGCTAAAAATCCACATATGTGGCTATTTTTTAAAACAATTGGGGAGTTCCCGTTGTGGCTCAGCAGGACCTGACCTAGTGTCTATGAAGATACAAGTTTGACCCCTGGCCTCGCTCAGTGGGTTAAGGATCTTGGGGTTGCCAAAGCTGCAGCTCCTATTTGACCCTAGCCCAAGAACTTCCATGTGCCGCAGGCAACGGTCCTACAAAGAAAACCAAATGTGAAAACAATTGGAGGTATAAAATTTTGAATTTGGTGCCAGCAGGTTTGGGAGCTAAGAGGTCTCAGCCAGCTGTGAGGAAATAAAAACTCAGGAGACATCTTTAGCTTCTTTATGTAACTCATGGAGCCACAAGGCCCATTTGCTAAGTGGAAGGAAGGTCAGTGTGTGGGAAGCAGAGAAGGGGGCCTCTGGGCTGACACCCACCTTGACGCAGGGCCTGGGAAGTCCCTGTCAGGATTCTGGTCTTTAAGAGCCACTGGGGTGTTTTCTTCAGGAGCCAGTGTGATCAGATAAGTGATTTTTTTTTTCTTGTCTTTTTGTCATTTCTTGGGCTGCTCTTGCGGCATATGGAGGTTCTTCCCAGGCTAGGGGTCTAATCGGAGCTGTAGCCACCAGTCTACACCAGAGCCACAGCAACAACGCAGGATCCCAGCTGCATCTGCAACCTACACCACAGCTCATGGCAATGCCGGATCCTTAACCCACTGAGCGAGGCCAGAGATCAAACCCACAATCTCATCGTTCCTAATCGAATTCGCTAACCAAAGAGCCACGACGGGAACTCCCAGATCTGTGATTTGAAACGACCTGTGACCTCTCCGGTAGTGGAGGTAGTGGAATGGGCAGTAGTGGGGGCTGAGGCAGAGGATTTAAGCTCCTGGGGAAATAGTTCAGGGCTCACAGAAAAGGTCATAGAACAAGATCACGTTCAGCTCCGGCACTCTGCAGAAACACTACACAAAGGCTCAGAGAGGAAGCTTCTGTGGGACATTATTGATTTAGGGGATGACACTCAAGGTCTAGAGCAGACCTGTCAGAAAAAGCAAGTGTGTGACTCAGGGCTCCGCTGCTACAATCTACTCCTTCAGCACATCCCACTCTGCAGGGCCTCACCTGCTTGCCAGACCCCTTTGAAGCCCTGGGACGATGGAGGTCACAGGAAAGGGGACAGGAGGGCCAGTGAAGAGGATGCAGTAGAATATGATGGATCAAGGACACCAGAGAGCATTAGCCCCACACCTGCCACCACCCCACCCCCCACAGTCTCTTCTCTGCCTGGAGATGTCCCCTCCTCTGTCCCTGACAGGGAAGGCTCACAGCCCTGCTTTCCTCTAAATGTCCTTGAGCTCCCCAGGTACCCCTCTCACCTGCCCTCCCATCAGACTCCACTAAGGATATTCTGTGGGTCCCCAGAAGGTGTTAGCAACTTTGCTAGGAGACCAACAAGAGAGATCTGATGTAGGTTATTTCCCCACTTTATTTGATTAAATAACCCTTTTTATCCAGGGGGCATCACTAATCATTTTTCTGTGGCTATACTTAGTTTTGTTTTTTTTTCTGGGTTTTTTGTTTGTTTGTTTGTTTTTTTCTGCCCGTGCCCTCAGCATTTGGAAGTTCCAGGGCAAAGGACCTATGCCACAGCAGCAACCTGAGCCATAGCAGTGACAATGCTGGATCATTAACCCACTGAGCCACCAGGGAACTCCCATGCATACACTTTGGAGAGAGATGGACGACTAGGGGTAAACAAAAGAAAGGAATGACAGTGATGTGAAAATGCATATCTTTCCACTTATTTATATTTTCTTTTCTTTTCTTTTTTTTCTTTTTTCTTAGTTCCCAGGCTAGGAGGGGTCCAATCGGAGCTGTAGCTACAAGCCATCACCATAGCCACAGCAACGCCAGATCCTTAACCCACTGAGCAAGGCCAGGGATTGAACCTGCATCCTTATGGACACCACTCAGGTTTGCAACGTGCTGAGCCACAACAGGAACTCCTATTAATATTATATTTCAAAATTGAAGTGACAGAGTCTAGTAACTAAGTAGAAATACAAAGGCTATGCAAGGCCAGGGAATGAAACATGTTTAATGAAGCACTCTTTTTTTCTTTTATGGCTGCACTCGAGATATATAGAAGTTCCCAGGCCAGGGACTGGTTCTGAGCCTTAGCTGTGACCAGGCACAGCTGTAGCAACACCAGATCCTTTAACCGGGGCCAGGATCTCTGCACCTCCGCAGCAACCTGAGCCACTGTAGTTGGATTCTTTTTAAATTTTTTTTTTAATATTTATTTATTTATCTATTGCTTTTTTAGGGCCGCACTCGTGGCATATGTAGATTCCCAGGCTAGGGGCCCAATCGGAACTGTAGCTGCCAGCCTAAGCCAGAGCCACTGCAATGCAAGATTCGAGCCGCATCTGCGAACTACACCGCAGCTCAAGGCAACACCAGATCCTTAACCCACTGAGTGACGCCAGGGATTGAACCAGCATCATTATGGTTCCGATGCACCACAATGGGAACTCCTTGCAGGAGGATTCTTAACCCAATCCAATGCACCATCGTGGGAACTCCCTGAGGCACTCTTTTTTTTTTTTCCTGTCTTTTCTAGGGCTTCTCCCGTGGCATACGGAGGTTCCCAGGCTCCACCGGCCTATGCCACAGCCACAGCAACACAGGATCCAAGCCTCTTCTGCGACCTACACCACAGCTCACGGCAATGCCACGTCCTTAATCCACTGAGAAAGGCCAGGGATTGAACCCACAACCTCATGGCTCCTAGTGGGATTCGTTAACCACTGCGCCACAACAGGAACTCCCCTGAAGCACTCTTAGTAATGATCAAGTAGCCATTGCATTCTTCCTGTTTCGTTACTGTATATCACAGCCATATTTATCATCATAAGAACAATCCAAAACCCCATATCATGTCTTTGTTGCCCGTACTGACAATGGTTTATATGCACTTTTCTCCAGAGAAGAGATCACTGTGCAGTATTGTGAACTGCATGCTTCCAGACTGATGGTGTTGGTCCCATTTTCATCCCATCCTCTTCTATACACAATATCTTCAGACCAGTGGTTCTAAGCCTGCTTTCGAGGCCCCCTGTCGTGTCAGAGGGCTTTATGAAATTCTCAAAGCAAATTTAATTTACTTTCATGTTCAAAGTAAGTATGTGCGGTGCCACGCTTTCAGAAGTGGAAGTTGTTGTAAAAATGAACAATGGTGGGTTAAAGGTAGATGCCAGAAAAGTTGGCAAATAGCCCATTAACAAAGAATCTATTACATTGAATATTGTTGCCAGGAGTCTTTGTCCTGGGGCTCCAGTTACGTGCCTCCATACATAAGCAGAAGTGGGACTGGAGGCAAAAATAATCTAAATTACTAACTGCTCTAGAGTAATGAAAAATTAAATTTGTGGGGGATGTTAAAAAATGGTGCTGGTTCAGAGGCCTCCAGGCTATCTGGCTTCCAGCTTATTTACTTTAGATTCAAGCCAAAGGGAAGGGCGCCCCCTCAATAGAAGATGCCATCAAACCCCGCTGGAGCTGGAGGGGCCAGGACAAGCAGGAGACCAGGTGTAGGGTTACAGGCTTGCTTCTGTGATGGGTCATAACCACAGAGGCTTGACACTGAGCATGGGTAGTCGGTCTTAAAAAACGGAAGCTACTGTCTGTATTGGAGCCCCTGCTAGGTCATTCACTATTTTTTTTTTTTCTTTTTTAGGGCCACACCTGCGGCATATGGAAGTTCCCAGGTGGAACTGGAGCTGCCAGCGTATGCCACAGCCACAGCCACACCAGATCCCAGCTGCATCTGGGACCTACACCTCAGCTCACAGCCACGCCAGATCCTTAACCCACTGAGTGAGGCCAGGAATCAAACCCACGTCCTCATGGATACTAGTCGGGTTCTTAACTTGCTAAGCCAAAATGGAAACTCTTTTTTTTTTCTTTTTCCTCCAGTCATTCACCATTTATTTTCCCTTCATTCAGACCTCATCAGGACACTTCTTTACAAAGCATTGGTGATGATCTTTAACCTATGATGTCAAAGCACTTTGTAAATTGAGCAGGGTGCCACCCTGCTTGGGCTTTAATCTGTGCCCACTGGGAGCCCTCCCCCACCTCTGGGACCACCCCTCCCCGCATAGCCTGGGGGGACTCAGAGTGTAAGGGCTAGATTTTCCAACAGAAAGGGAAAGTAAAGCCAAATTTTATTTATTTATTTATTTATCGGGCCACACCTGCCGCATATGGAGGTTCCCAGGCTAGGGTCAAATCAGAGCTGCATCTGCTGGCCTACGCCACAGCCACAGCCACGCAGGATCCAAGCCTCATCTGCAATCTCCAGGGCTTCTCATAGCAATGCCAGATGCTTAACCCACTGAGAGAGGCCAGGGATTGAACCTACATCCTCATGGATACTAGTCTGCTTCTTATCCCACTGAGCCACAATGGAAATTCCTAAAGCTGAATTTAGTAATTTATGGGTCACATGCTATAATATTGAAATTTTAAATAGTATGAAGTTCCCTGGTTGCCTAGCAATTAAGGACCTGGCATTGTCATTGCTGTGGCTCAGGTTACTGCCATGGCGTGGGTTCGATCCCTGGCCCAGGAATTTCTGTATGCCACAGGAATGGCCAAAAAAAAAAAAAAGTGAAATTTTCTGTGTATTATAATAGAGGCAGCCTGTCTGGCACTGCCACATTTAAATAGGAGCCTTGAACACATTCTTAACCTCTCTGGGCCACAATTTCCTCATCTCTGAAATGGGGAAATAATAGGTTCTCTCTCAGAAGCTGGTTGCAAGAATTAAATGAATTAACACATGAAAAATGCTTAGTGCCATGCCTGGAAACTTAGAAATATATCTCTGTTAACTTTATTTGTATTATCTTAGAACTTTTTCTTAGGATTTTTTTTTTGGGGGGGTGGGGAGGGGGGTGGGGGGATCTTTTTATGGCTGTGCCCATGGCATATGGAGGTTCCCAGGCTAGGGTTGAATTGGAGCTGTGGTCGCTGGCCTACACCACAGCCACAGCAACTTGGAATCCAAACCGTGTCTGTGACCTACACCACAGCTCATGGCAACGCCGGATCCTTTAACCCACTGAGGGAGGCCAGGGATTGAATCCAGGTTCTCATGGATACTAGTCAGATTCGTTTCTGCTGAGCCACGATGGGAACTCCTTTCTTAGGAATTTATGTCAGAAACTGTAGTAATGCACTTGGTCCTCCACTTCCTAGCCAACCCACCCCCTAGCTCTACATTAAGTGCACTGTCTTTGAACTTTTGTAATAAGATAGGTAGCACAAATTAGAAGCTCAGATAAATGTTTTGAACTAAAGAAACACATCCTGAAAATGTTACAGTTTGACTGGTGTCTTGCTTCATGGGTTTAGCAATACGTGCATTCTTCCCTCAGTGAATAAACCCATAAATGCATTAGAAGAACAGAAACAAAAACAATACCCGAGACCAAGAAAACCCTTTCAATGTTTTGTGTTCCTGGTAATTAGGTCTAAGAGAAACAGAGAAGGATCCTAACATACATGCATTCACTTGTCCTTTTTGATTCCAAGCGTGGATTTGGGAAGTTTAAAAGCTACAATTATCACATTTAGAAAGAATACCATGTCCTCTTTGGAAAACAAACATGTTAGTCTAGCAAGAAAGAGCCCCTTGGCTGGTACTCTAGCGGTTACGCTAGATGTGGCTAACATTCAGACAGCACTAGAGGTGCCCGGCCACATGGGACAAGAACCGTGCTCGCAACTCTCAGGACCAAGTGGTTACCAGAGGCTGGGGCACTCATATTCCTATGTAATACATCACTGACGCCGCATTTCAGAAAATCTAAAGAAGAATTAGGGCTGCCATCTTGTGGCGAGAAGGAGCTCAGCACCGTGAAGAGGCAGGCTTGAAGCCTCTGTTTTGCTGCTGGTACCCTCCCGCCAATTTGCTCTGGTTGAGGCTGACCATAGACCCACCGCAGCTGGTACCTCCTCTTCCTGGGACGGTCCAGTTTCTGGAACAAAAGGTAGGAAGGAGGGTTGAGCCATCTTAGCTGCGAGGCTTAGTAAAAGAACAGAAAACCCTAGAGAAGCAGGACTTTTGGGTGGCAGTTTCACGACTTCATTCATTCATTCTTCGCACCCATATTTACTGAGCGTGTAAATGTGTGAGGGCTACTGTGATGCAAGAGGCAAAACCCTATCTTCCTTGAACTGACAGCAGGGTGAAATCCAGAGGTTATCTCCACGTGCAACCCAGAGCAAGAGATGTCCTCAGACTTAGAGATGAAATAGGAAGGAGACAAACAAAATACAAGAGCAGAGGTGAGAGGAAAGAATTCCTGGCTGTTTTCTTTCCTCCCACCAGAGGTGGGTAAGTTGCGGGGGGAGGGGAAGGGAGCGGAGAAAACCTTTAGGACTTTCCCTTCCCGAGGTTGGCCAGGGCTGTTTGGTCACATCCTGGGCTATGTGGTTGCTGGCAAAGCTTCCTCGCTGTGATTATCAGAAGACCTGGGAGGGTTCACCCTTTTCTCTTTGCTGCTTCTGTTTTTGTTTTTTTTTTTTTTCCTTTTTCATTCCCTCTCTCTGGTTGTCTTCCCCCTCCCCTTCAACCCCCTTTCTCTCTCTTTTGTCTTCTTCCTCTTGCCTTTCTTCCTTCTCTCTCTTGTTTTACTTTATTTTCCCCGTCTTTCTCTTTTTGTCTCTGTTTCTCCTCTTTTCATAAAAAAAAAAAAAAAAAAAAAAAAGTCCAGAGCTCCCCTTGTGGCTCAGCAGGTTGCGAACTTGATGTCTCTTTGAGGATGTGGGTTCAATCACTGGCTTCGCTCAGTGGGTTAAGCATCTGGTGTTGCCACAAGCTGGGGCGTAGTTCACGGATGCGGCTCGGATCTGGTGTTGCTGTGGCTGTGGTGTAGGCTGGCATCTGTCACTCTGCTTGGACCTCCAGGCAGGGAATTTCCATATGACGAGGGTGCGGCCTTAAAAAGAGAAAAGCGGGGGTGGGGGGAGAAAAAAAAATCCTTTCCCTTTTGCTGTTAAGTCACTTTTTCCCTCGGTTCCTCTCTCCCCACCTATCTTTCTATTATTCCCTCTGGGCTGTGCTTCCTGGCCCCTTCCTTCCTTTACACGCAGAGTTCCCACTGCAGAGGAGTGTGAATATCAATAGCCTGCCAATGCCCTCCCCACCCAACTGCCCTGCTCAAAGCTTTACAGAATTGGGTTCTCAGGATTCTGACTTAACCTCCTTTGATGCCTCGATGGTGTCCCACAGACCTCTGGACTTGGGGATGGAGGGCCTTAAACCAGTTTGCATTTGGGAAACGTTGCCTGGGTGCTTCTAGCTGCATGTGTTCAACGCCGTTCTTCTTCTTCCAGTCCCTGCCTTTATAACCACCTCTGCGTTCAACAAGGAGCGAACCAGACGAGCGGCCTCCCCACGGTGGTCTGCAGACACAGAGGATGCCGGGTAATGTGGTGCTTTTTGTACTTAGGTCTTTCCAGACAAATGGTTAAGTCCGCCCACACAGGTTACTTAGCAAGATGGGTTTTCTTCGTTATTTGTTCATGAACTTCAGGTAAAACATGACTTGTGGAGTTCCCGTCATGGCTCAGTGGTTAACGAATCCGACTACGAACCATGAAGTTGTGGGTTCAATCCCTGGCCTTGCTCAGTGGGTTAAGGATCCGGCATTGCTGTGAGCTGTGGTGTAGGTCACAGACGTGGCTCCGATCCCAAATTGCTGTGGCTGTGGTGTAGGCCGTTGACTACAGCTCCTATTAGATCCCTAGCCTGGGAACCTCCATATGCAGTGGATGTGGCCTTAGAAAAGGCAAAAAGACAAAAACAAAACAAAACATGACTTGTTATCACAGAGCTGGGAAAGTACTAGTCCCTTGCCTGTTCCTATGGGGCTTAAGAAATTTCTTTGTCTCTGAGGTCTAAGCTCTAAGAAGAAACTTATAATGAGATGACAATGAGATGATATTATTTTGTCAGTCCCTTTAATCACATGCTCAACTCATGGTCTTGATGGGACCGTGGACTCCAGCATCACCTCTGTTTGGTGAATTGAAAGTGGCCCCCAACTGAGTTCTGAGGATTTCGATCAAGACTTAATGGCTCAGACTGGGAGGAACCTCCATGCTCCATAGAAATTCACTCTTCTGCTATCAGATACCAGATGGCTTCCTGTTCAAATCCCCACACGGCACCTCCTGCACCTCGGTTTTATCTTCTTGAAAATGAGAATAATAATTCCTACCACATGGAATTGTTGCAAGAATTTAATGAGAAAATAGTCTTTTTTTTTTTTTTTGGTCTTTTTAGGGCTGCACCCACAGCATTTGGAAATTCCCAGGCTAGGGGTCGAATGGGAGCTACAGCTGCTGGCCACAGCCACAGCCACAGCAATGTGGGATCCAAGCCACACCTGCAACCTACACCACAGCTCATAGCAATGCTGGATCCTTAACCCACTGAGCAAGGCCAGGGATTGAATCCGTGTCCTCAAGGATACTATTCAGATTCATTACTGCTAAGCCGTGACGGGAATTCCAAGAAAATATTCTTTAAAAAATGTCTGGGTTAAGCTGTCTGAAGTTGACTGAAGCCACATCCCAGAATTTCCTACCTTAATGCCTTAAGGTACCTAATAAGTGATACCTGCCATCCTTAAAGATCTTACTTAATAAGTGATACAAGTCGTCATTAAAGATTTTCTTTGGAACAGACTCTCCAAATACTTTCCATCTAACCTATTACAACTCATAGCTCTATGGATAACTAGCCCATTTTAGCATAGTTAGAACCAAAAATGCCACCTTCAGGGGTTTGACTATGTTTCATTGCTCTGAAGAATTATATAAATCTAAACTATTCGCCGGGAGTTCCTTTTGTGGCTCAGCTGGTTACGAACCTGACTAGTATCCATGAGGACTCAGGTTTGATCCCTGGCCTTGCTCAGTGGGTTAAGGATCCAATGTTGCTGCAAGCTTCAGTGTAGATTGTAGAAGTGGTTCAGATCTGGCATTGCTGTGACTGTGGCATAGGTTGGCAGCTGCAGCTCCAATTTGACCCCTAGCCTGGGAACGTCCATATGCTGGGGGTGTGGCCTTAAAGAGACAAAAAAAAAAAATCATCAATGTCTGGCTGTGCCCCCAGGGGCTTGAGTCTGGTCACATAATAGAGTGTTTAGTTTTCACAGTTCAGTGTAAGGTGACACTAGCCTGTTACAGGAAAACTTCTCATTTTCCCATGTCCTTCTACCTGTAATGCCCAGTATAACTCTGATGCTTGACTTCAAGGCAAAACTCATCTCCTGACCCCAGATCACACAGGTGAGCTCGGTGGGGGGTATAGGAGAGGCCCTGGGAATGTTCGTGGGGCAGAAAAACACAGGTGCTCACCTGGGTGCCAAGGACTAGTTCTCCTGGGGCTCATATGTCCTCTGGGTCAAGGAAGTTTTGGTTCAATTTCTATAATTCATCACTGAGGGCAATTTTCCTATTTAAATATGCTTCCCCACCCAACCCCCGCTCTGGCTGCAGCATGTCGCACTCGATGTGGGATCTCAGTTCCCAGACTGGAGTTGAACTGGGCCTCTGGGGTGAAAGTGCCAAATCCCAACCTCTATACAGACCACCAGGGAACTCCCTGATATGTGCTTTTAGATATTCATCGGTGGTCAGACTGGACAAGCTACAAGACAAATTTCTGCCAATTCATGCTGACCAGAAAATTTAATCATGGATTGGAAAACAGCAAAAAGAGAGTTGCCGTTGTGATTCAGCAGTCATGAGCCCGAGCAGTATCCATGAGGATGCGAGTTCAATCCCTGGCCTCGCTACGTGAGTTAAGGATGTGGCGTTGGTGTGAGCTGTGGTGCAGGTCGCAGACTCAGCTTGGATCCTGCATTGCTGTAGCTGTGGTGTAGGCTGGCAGCTGCACTCCGATTTGACCCCTAGCCTGAGAATCCTGCACGCTGCGGGTGCAGCCCTAAAAAGACAAAAAAAGAAAGGTAGAAGGAAAGAAGGAAGGAAAGAATGAGTCAGACATCAGAGTTCCGTGAATGAGAAATTTGACAAAGGCATTTTGTGACCTGCGAAGACACACTGCCCTACCTTGTCCAGGTTGTGAAATGCCCTTGGGGATCCCAGGCTTCCTCAGACTGGCTACAGCATTGAGCCCCGTCTAATCAGAGCATGTGAAACTGCTCCTGTTTTTGCTCTAGATACTGTATGGAGTTCAAGACAGAGTCCTTGACGCATCACTGCGCCCTGGAAAACCGCCCCCTGACACGGTGGATGCAGTACCTCCGAGAGGGCTACACGGTGTGTGTGGGCTGTCAGCCTCCAGCCATGAACGCTGTGAGCCTCCGTTGCTCTGGAGACGGCCTGGACTCTGACGGGTAAGGGAGGGAAACTGGCTGGAGGATTTTTTTTCTCTCTCTCTCACTCTCTTTTTTTGTCTTTATAGGGCTGCACCTGCAGCATGTGGAAGTTTCCAGGCTAGGGGTGTACTGGAGCTGCAGCTGCCAGCCTACACCACAGCCACAGCAATGCCAGATCCAAACCGTATCTGCAACCTACGTTGCAGTTTGTGACAACACCATATACTTAACCCACTGATCGAGGCCAGGGATCAAACCTGTGTCCTCTCGGGCACTATATCGGGTTCTTAACCCGCTGAGCCCCAATGGGAACTCCCTGGAAGGTTTCTCTTGGTCTCATTCAAGGAGATCCGGCCCCTCCCTGTCTGAACGGTGGACAGTACATAGCAGAACAAGCCTTGCCCCCAGAGACCCAAAAGGTGAGGAGAGCCTTCCACCTGGCAGGTCCAAACCCAGAGTCCAGTTCACACTTTGGGACTCTGTCCCAGAGAGGAGTGGCTGAATTTGGATATTGGGGTTCAGACCAAGCCCCCAAGCAACCACCAAAGACTGGCACAAAAGCAGCCATAGACACTGTGTGAACAGTCGAGCTTGTCTTTGTTGTAATAGTATTGTAATGGACACTCAAATTTGAATTTCTGTAATTTTCATTTATCGCAAAATATTTTTCTTTTGATTTACTTTCAGCTCTTTACCTATAGTTTTTTGTTTGTTTTTATGGCCGTACCCACAGCATATGGAAGGTCCCAGGTCAGGGACTGAATCTGAGCTGCACCTTCGGCAATAGCATGCTGGATCCTTTAACCCACTGCACCAGGGTGGGGATTGAACCCACGCCTCTGCAGCAACTAGAGCTGCTGCAGTCAGATTTTTAACCCACTGCACCAGAGTGGGTTAACTTAATTCTTTAAAAACATAAAAATCATTCTTTTTATTGCTGTTATTTTTTTATTGAGGTATAGTTGATTTACAATATTATATTAATTTCAGGTGTACTCTATCGTTATTAGAAAATATTAGCTATATTCCCTGTGCTGTATAATATATCCTTGTAGCTTATTTTATTTTAATTATTATTATTATTATTATTTTTTGCCTTTTTAGGGCCATACCCAGGACATATGTAAGTTCCCAGGCTGGGGGTCGAATGGGAGCTGCAACTACAGGCTTATGCCACTGCCACAGCAATGCCAGATCCAAGCCGCGTGTGTGACCTACCCCACAGCTCACAGCAATGCTGGATCCTTAACCCACTCAGCGAGGCCAGGGATCGAACCTTCGTCCTCATGGATACTCATTGGGTTCATTACGGCTGAGCCACAACGGGAACTCCCATAGCTTATTTATTTTATATGTGTAGTTGGTACCTCTTAGTCCCCGACCCTTATCTTGCCTCCCTGGCCCCCACTGTCCCTCTCCCCACTGATAACCACTAGTCTGTTCTCTATTTCTGTATGTCTGTTTCTTTTTTGTTATAATCACTTGCTTGTTTTACTTATTTTTTTTTTTTTTGGTTCCACATGTAAGTGATAATATACACAGTATTTGTCTTTCTCTGTCTGACTTATTTCACTAAACATAATACCCTCCAGGTCTATCCATGTTGCTGCAAATGACAGAATTTCATTTTTTTTTTAATGGCTGAGTATTCCATGGTGTGTGTATGTATGTATGTGTATATATGTATATATACCACATCTTCTTTATTCATCTGTTGATAGAAACTTAGGTTGCTTTCATATCTTGGCCATTGTAAATAATGCTTCTATGAGCACTGAGGTGCATGTATTGTTTTGAATTACTGTTTCCATTTTCTTTGGCTATCTACCCAGGAGTGGAATTGCCCAGTCATATGTAAAGGGTTTTGTTTGTTTTTTTGTTTGTTTGTTTTTGCTTTTTAGGGCCACACCTTCTGCATATGGGAAGTTCCCAGGCTAGGGGTCGAACCAGAGCTGCAGCCACCAGCCTATGCCACAGCCACAACAAGAACGGATTCGAGCCCATGTCTGCGACCTACCCCACAGCTCACAGCAACGCTGGATCTTTAATCCACTGAGAGAGGCCAGGGATCAAACCCACACCCTCATGGATACTAGTGGGGTTTGTTAACCACTTAGCCACGAAGGGAACTCCCAAAATTATTCTTAACTCACAGACTGCACAAAGGAGTGGGCTGGAACTGGCCCGTGGGTCACAGTTTGCTGAACCCTTGCCAAGATGACTCATACCACAGCAAAAATTCAGAACCACTGCTTCATGGAATGATCATAAAATCATGACTTGAGATGGTAGCGGTGGGCCCAGCTTTGCAGGATCATAAACTCTTCTGATGTTCTGAGCACCCAGTTTTCCGTGTGGGGGACGGGGTAGGTTTCTCTCACACAACACCAAGCAATTCATAGGCCCCTGGCCGGGGATCCAACGATTCAACTCAGTTATGACACTGTCCACCTAGAGACAGCATCAGAGCTCTTACAGGTAAGAGGTCAGGCCTACAAATGCCAATCTCGAGCCAAGGCTGTTTTCCTGTGCTTCCGACCAACTGGCTATAAGCTGGAGGTTGCCAGGACCTCCTCCTCAGGTTGGATTAATTTGCAAGCGCAGCTCACAGAACTCAGAGACACACTTACTTCCTAGATCACCAGTTTATGGTAAGCGGATCGAACGCAGGAAGAGCCAGAGCGAAGAGAAGCAGAGGGCAAGGCGTGTGGGATGGGCGGCCTTCTCCCCACATCTCCACGTGCTCACCAACCTAGAAGCTCTCTGAACCCTGTCCCTGGGGCTTTTATGGAGATCTCATTATATCGGCATCATTGGCTAAATCATTGGCCACTGGCCACTGAGTCAACCTCTAGCCCTTCTCCCCTCCCTGGAGGTTGGGGGTGGGGTGGGGCTGAAAGTTCCTACCCTCTAATCACCTGGTTAGTTCTCCTGATAACCAGCTCCCAACTTTAGGTGCTTCCAAAAGAATCACCTCATTCACATAACAAAACCACCTTCATCACTCTCAACATTTAGGAAATTCCAAGGGCTTTGGGAGCTGTGAGCCAGGACCTTCGGACAGAGACCCACCATACATGAGAAATATATTTTGGTCATTGGAATGGCAAAAATATATTTCTTTCTTTCTTTTTTTTTCTTTTTTTTTTGGCTTTTTGCCTTTTCTAGTGCCGCTCCCACAGCATATGGAGGTTCTCAGGCTGGGGATCGAATTGGAGCTGCATCCAACGGTCTACGCCAGAGCCACGGCAATGCAGGATCTGAGCCCTGTCTGCAACCTACACCACAGCTCATGGCAATGCCAGATCCTTAACCCACTGACCAAGGCCAGGGATTGAACCTGCAACCTCATGGTTCCTAGTCAGATTTGTTAACCACTGCGCCATGACAGGAACTCCAAAAATATATTTCTTGAAAGTCATAGTTTCACATGAAGCTACAGAAATCTGTAGGTTGTCCCAAAGAATTGACTCTTGAAAATATTTTACCACCTTAAAAACCCATCCCAGGGAGTTCTCCAGTGGCTCAGCAGGTTAAGGATCCAGCATTGTCACCCCTGTGGCTGTGGTTACTGCTGTGGCATGAATTCAGTCCCTGGCCTGGGGAACTTCTGAATGCCCGAGCATGGCCAAACAAACCAGCCAACCAACCCACTGCAGTCTTGTACTTATCTATTATCTGTCAGTTAAATCAGATAACACTACTCATCTCTAAAACCAGGTTAGACTTCATAATGGACAATGGATTGTGGTTTTAAGAATGTCGGATGGGGAGTTCCTGTCGTGGCACAGTGGTTAACGAATCTGACTAGGATCCATGAGGTTGTGGGTTCAATCCCTGGCCTCGCTCAGTGGGTTAAGAATCCGGCCTTACCATGAGCTGTGGTGTAGGTTGCAGATGTGGCTTAGATCTGGGGATGCTGTGACTGTGGTGCAGGCCAGCAGCTGTAGCTCTGATTAGACCCCTGGCCTGGGAACCTCCATATGCCCCGGGTGTGGCCCTAGAAAAAGACCAAAAAAAAAGAGAATGTCAGATGGGACTGATAAAATGCAGATTAGAAAGAAAACTATGGGCCTTTCCAGTTAATCATTAGTCCCATCGTATATTTTAATATTTAATAACTTGAATTTATGTTTATTAGTCGCTTGTGCCTCTGTATCGAGTACATCATACGAACAGTAAATGGGTAAAGAATTCTAATGAAATAGAAACCTAATATTTAGACCTAATACTTTCCCGAATACCTCATCCATATTTTGACTGTAAATGAATATTATAATTTAATTTGTACTCATAAAGCACCTTCGATCCTGGCTGAGGTTCCAGTGACTTTAAAAATAATCATTTTAATAATCTGGCTCTCATTTCTTTTCACTGCTCCCATTTTTCACCATAGAATCCAAGAGTTGGACAGGAATACAGAAGATCATTTGGTTCAGGCTCCTTTATTTTTTACGTCAATATTATTTATTTATTCATTTATTTGTATTAAAGTATAGTTGATTTACAATGTTGTGCCTGAGGTCTTACTGTACAGCACAGGGAACTATAGCCAGCCTCTTGGGATAGACCAGGATGGAAGATAGCACAAGAAAAAAAATGTGTGGAATTCCCATCGTGGCTCAGTGGAAGTGAATCTGACTTGTATCCATGAGGACGCCTTGCTCAGTGGGTTGAGGATCCGGCATTGCTGTGGCTGTTGTGGAGGCCAGCGGCTACAATTCTGATTTGACCCCTAGCTTGGGAACCTCCATATGCCGCTAGTGCAGCCCTAAAAAGCAAAAAAGAAAAAAAAGAATATGTGTGTGCGTGTGTATATATATATGTGTGTGTGTGTGTGTTTATGTGACTGGGTTACTATGCTGTACAGACTCCTCTAATTTAAAAATACACAGGAGGAGTTCCCGTCGTGGCGCAGTGGTTAACGAATCCGACTAGGAACCATGAGGTTTCGGGTTTGGTCCCTGCCCTTGCTTAGTGGGTTAACGATCCGGCGTTGCCGTGAGCTGTAGTGTAGGTTGCAGACGCGGCTCGGATCTCGAGTTGCTGTGGGTCTGGCGTAGGCCGGCGGCTACAGCTCCGATTCGACCCCTAGCCTGGGAACCTCCATATGCCACAGAAGCGGCCCAAAGAAATAGCAAAAAAATAAAAATAAAAATACACAGGAGTTTTCATTGTGGCTCAGGGGGTTAAGAACCCCACACTGTGTCTGTGCAGTGTCCACGAGGATGCGGGTTTGATCCAGACCTCGCTCAGTGGGTTAAGGATCCAGTATTGCCACAAGCTGCAGTGTAAGTTGTAGATGTGGCTTGGATCTGGCATGGCTGTGGCTGTGGCGGAGGCCGGCATCTGCAGCTCTGATTCGACCCCTGGCCTGGGAACTTCCATATGCCACGGGTGCAGCCTTAAAATAAATGATAATTTAAATATACACAAAACAGGAAGCTTTTTTTTTTTTTTAACACTTCGTATACTTAGAGCAAGTGAGAGACACAAACACAGTAACATGAAACTACAATCTCAACAGGGTGTAGTCAAACAGGGACTAATTAGTAGCTTGTTTTGATAGAACCTAAAGAAGGGACATTTAGTTTGTGATCTTTTTTTCTTTTTTTTTTTAATTTAAAATTGTAATGCTTTTTTTGTTGTTGTTGTTGTTGTTGTTGTTGTTGTCTTTTTAGGGCTATACCTGAGGCATATGGAAGTTCTCGAGCTAGGGGTCGAATCAGAGCTATAGCTGCTGGCCTACACCACAGCCACAGCAGTGTAGGAGCTGAGCTTCGTCTTCAACCTACACCATGTGGTAGCCTGCCGCAACTCTAGATCCCTAACCCACTGAGCAGAGCCAGGGACTGAATCCATATCCTCACGCATACTAGTCAGGTTTGTTACCACTGAGCCACAACAGAACTCCTCAATTTGTAATGCACTTTAAAACTCCAGGTGTGATGATTCTTTTAAAAGCGACAATATGGAGTTCCCATCGTGGCACAGTGGTTAACGAATCCGACTAGGAACCATGAGGTTGCGGGTTCTGATCCCTGGCCTTGCTCAGTGGGTTAAGGATCCAGTTTGCCGTGAGCTGTGGTGTGCGTCACAGACGTGGCTCGGATTCTGCGTTGCTGTGGCTCTGGCGTAGGCCAGCAGCTGTAGCTCAGATTAAATCCCTAGCCTGGGAACCTCCATATGCCGAGGGAACAGCCCTAAAAAAGGCAAAAAAAAAACCCCAACAATAACAGGAGTTCCCGTCATGGCGCATCGGAAACGAACCCGACTAGGAACCATGAGGTTGAGGGTTCTATCCCTGGCCTTGCTTAGCGGGTTAAGGATCCAGTGTTGCCATGAGCTGTGGTGTAGTTCTCAGATGTGGCTTGGATCTGGCATTGCTGTGGCTGTGATGTAGGCCAGCAGCTACATCTCCCATTCAACTCCTGGCCTGGGAACCTCCATGTGCCGCTGGTGTGGCCCTAAAAAGACAAAAAAAGAAAAGAGAGAGAGAGAGGGAAAGAGAGAGAAAAGAAAGAAAGAGAGAGAGAGAGAAAGAAAGAAAGAAAAGAAAGAAAGAAAGAAAGAAAGACAGACAGACAGACAGACAGACAGACAGACAGACAACAAGAACACCAAATCTTGATTTAGGACTCTAAATTAGAATGATCTTTGGTTTGCTTTAGCATAACTCACATCTTCAAAATCTCGTTTCAGAAACCAGACTCTCCACTGGCAGGCAATTGGCAACCCTCGGTGTCAGGGAACTTGGAAAAAAGTGCGGCGAGTGGAACAGTGCTCCTGTCCAGCTGTTCACAGCTTTATTTTTATATAGATTATAAGTATTTCAAAATGTGTTTGTAAACATGCTAAAGAGTAGCAAGTCATGTCCAACACTGCATAATCCTTTCAAAACTCTGGCCAAATTCCCTGAATATATGTCATTGCCACACTCTGAAGTAGAGAAAGGACACTTAGAGGCCAGTTCTCAAGAAACCTCGTGCCTTCCTTTCTATTTTTACTAAGTTGAGGACCCACACCAAAAGTCTTCTCTGGTTTTATGTCCTTGGATTTGTCACCTAGTCTTCTCATTCGACAGGTGGCCCAGACACAGAGTACATCTGTCTGAGCTAAAATTACTACATTTTAGTGGTCTATGTGCTGGTAAATTGTTACTTTAAGGGTGTCCACACTTTGCATCTCGCATACTTTCTTTCTATTCCATAATCTCCTCAAAATTTCTTGCTTTAAAAAACGTCTACAGATATAGGTACATTCGTCTTCATTCGTTTCCCATTTATTATTCCCTAAATTCTGAAATAATAACTTCGAGCAAATTGTCGCAAGTAGTTTTCAACAGGATAAGCTGTCTGAGCTTTAGTAAGAATTTTGTGATGCGAAACCAACAGCTCTGCTAAAAATGTTTTTTACGAAATAGAAGAAATTTTCTTTGGTCCATTGAAAAGAATCAATCCAATGTTCATTGTAGGTCAGTACAAGTTCCTTTCTTTTTTTTTTTTCCTTTTTTCGGCTGCCCCTGAAACATGTGGAAATTTCCGGGCCAGGGATCAAATCCAAGCCAGAGCTTTGACCTATGCCACAGTTGCAGCAACGCTGGATCCTTAACCCACTGTGCCACAGCGGGAACTCCACAAGTTCCTTTAAATGTTATAATTTCCATGAAGTGAAATTTTGGCACCAGTGAATGAAATCGCTTAATTATCAGCATTCTACTATCATAAGTGTCTAAAATTGTTTCCAAGGCGTAAAGCCTGAAGTTGACTAAAATAATCTTGGGGTCCAACCCCAAGTTTAATTGAAGTAAGTGTACTACGTTTTATTTCCCATAGCACACGTTTTCTTTTGTTTGGAGTAGAAGGCAGAGGTGTAGATTATCTAAAGCGTAGATTTTTTATGAGTGTTAGGATTCCTGCCGACGACCCACCACATACACACACAGAGAAGTATTAGTCTCTTTACTTTATAATTGGAATATCAATGAATGAGAAACAAGTGCCTTATTGAAGGATCTGGGCTGACAGTTGGAGCCAAATCTTAGCTTCTCATCCAGGATTTAGCTTCAACACAGGGCCTGACGATGCCAAAGATTCTGCTGTAAAAGTGAAGCCCCTTTCAGTTCTGAGACAAATTTTAAATTCAGGATATTTTTCTGGAGAACTGAGTCTTGAGATTTAAACTACAAGCGAACCTTAGAGATATTTGGGTTTGGTTCCAAACCACCGCAACAAAGCAAGTCACGAGAAAGTTTTGGTTTCCCGGTGCATATAAAAGTTATGTTTATACTATTCTGAAGTCTATTAAGTGTGCAATAGCATTATGTCTAAACAAATGTACATACTTTGTTTTATTTTATTTTTTCTTTTTAGGGCGGCACCTGTGGCATATGGAAGCTCCCAGGCTAGGGGTCTAATCGGAGCTGTAGCCTCTGGCCTACACCAGAGCCACAGCAACACGAGATCTGAGCCTCGTCTTCGACCTACACCACAGCTCATGGCAACACCTGATTCTTAACCCATTGAGCGAGGCCAGGGATCGAACCTGTATCCTCATGGATACTAGTCAAGTTCTTAACCTGCTGAGGCGCAATGGTAACTCCCCATACCTTAATTTTAAAACACTTTATTGTTGAAAAATGCTGAACATCCTCTGAGCCTTTAATGAGTAGTAACATCAGAGATCACTGCTCCCAGATCACCTTAACAAGTATAATAATAATAATGAAAAAGTTTGAAATATTGTGAGAATTACCAACATGTGACACAGAGATACAAAATGAGCAAATGCTTCAAAACTTCCATTTGTACAAAATGCAATATCTGCAAAGCACAATAAAATGAGGTATGCCTATATATGAAACTCTCTTGGTTTCACTTGTATAAAATATTATTTACCAGCACATGTATTTCTTGGTACTTATAAGTATATAATGACAATAGTGAAGCTTAATAGGGATGAGAAAGTCCCCAATATTTAACACTGAGTGTAGCAATATTTCTGACTATGTATTTATTTAACTGTCAGAATTGTTTTGTGATAAATTCTTCAGAAATTAATAATTAAAAATTGTGTCTCAACAGGGCTGGGAACTTCAACTGTAAGTTCAGTATTAACATTTCAAGACCATTTCTAACATGTAAAACTTTTGGGCCTCCCCGGGTAATTTTCAATGTTACTTAAAATTTTATACCAGTAAATAAACTTTCTGTCCACATTTTTTAAAGTTCTTTTTTTTTTTTTCTTTGCTTTTTAAGGTGCATCCACGGCATATGGAGGTTCCCAGGCTAGGGGTCCAATCGGAGCTACAGCTGCCAGCCTACACCACAGCCACAGCCACAAAGGACCCAAGCCGTGTCTGCTACCTACACCACAGCTTATGGCAATGCCGGATCCTTAACCCACTGAACGAGGCCAGGGGTCGAACCTGCGTCCTCAAGGATGCTAGTCAGATTTGTTCACCACTGAGCCATGACGGGAACTCCTAAAAGTTCTTTGACTGGAAGATATCCAGATTTTCCGGACTGGCCAGAGAATAAACAAAATGTCATCAAAACCAAAACCAAATGCTTTAGAAGTGACAATCATAGGTATAATGACTAACAGCAATAAAACTCTGATGTATTATGGTTATGGTTTCAATATGTGTTAGAACATTTAGCATATTTGAGCTATATAAAATCAGTTTTTCAAAGTACATATGTAGCTTTTAGTCTTTGGCCATTAATTACTTTCATATTGAAGCATATTTTTGTTATTTCTATTCTTGTGGAGAATTTCATTGGCTAGAAGGCATAACTATGAAATACTGGTCTTAAGCAGCTTGTTATTTATTCTAGCAAAACCCCAGGAAATGGTACAGAACTGAAACATGTCATCCAAGTGATTAATGAAGGACTCCAAGTTTTTATTTCCAAAGATAAAGATCAAAGTATTTAAGACTGCTTTGGTATTTTTTTTAATGGGTACCTTAGATTCCAGGTCCTTTCCACGGACACTCTGCAATGATTTACAGACCTTCACATTATTTAATAGGTTGTTTTTCAAAAGTGCATGAGGAAAGTAATTTGAGCAAAAATAAATATACTTACTCAGGAAAGAAGGGGGAAGGAATTAGAGATGGTGATCATTTATAAAAGTGGAAGAAAAAAAAGGAGAGAAGGGAAAAGTGAAAAAAGGAACAAGGTGAATTATAACCTCTCTTTGAGGGTCCTTCTTGGGATGTTTTTACTTGAGACTGTTGTCTTTTAGCATACATAGCAATAGCAATAATTTAAATTGCTTAATTCCAGCCTGGCATAAAAATTTAATTAGCCATCTTTTCCAGGTATGCAAGAAAATTATGTAAGATAAAACTGGTTCTGGAGTTCCTGCGGTGGCTCAGTAGTTAACGGATCCGACTAGGAACCATGAGGTTGCGGGTTTGATCCCTGGGCTTGCTCAGTGGGTTAAGGATCTGGTGTTGCCGTGAGCTGTGGTGTAGATCACAGATGCAGCTTGGATCCAGCATTGCTGTGGCTGTGGTGTAGGCCGGTGGCTACAGCTCCAATTAGACCCCTAGCCTGGGAACCTCCATATGCCTCAGGTGCAGCCCTAGAAAAGACAAAAAAGACCAAAAAAAGAGACAAAACTGGTTCTTCCCCCTAAGAATAGTCAGTTTCCATGGCTCAGTGGATTAAAGATCCAGTGTTATCACTGCTATGGCTGGGGTTGCTGCTGTGGCAGGGCCTACACCACAGCCACAGCAACGCCAGATCCAAGGCACATCTTCAACCTATACTGCAGCTTTTGGCAACGCTGGCTCCTTAACCCACTGAGTGAGGCCAGGGATCAAACCAGCATCCTCACAAGACAATATCGGGTTCTTAACCCCCTGCATCTCAACGAGAACTCCCACATTGGTCTTTAGAAACCTCAAAATGTTAATTTAGTTTAATAAAAGTGGTTCTAACCTTGGAAAACGCCAAACCTGCAAGAAAAAAAAAAGAATTCAAGTTCCATATTTGGAATTAATTGCCTACTATAACAAAGCCCATTTTTTTTTTCATTTGTTTTTTGCTTTTGGGGGTTTTTTGGCAGCATCTGTGGCATACAGAAACTCCCAGACCGTGGAGTTCCTGTTGTGGCTCAGCAGTAACAAACCCAACTAGTATCCATGAGGATAAGAGTTCCATCCCTGGCTCTGCTGGTTGAAGGATCCAGCATTGCTGTGAGCTGTAGTGTAGATCAAAGATATGGCTTGGATCTGGTGTTGCTGTGGCTTTGGTGCAGGCTGGCAGCTGCAGCTCCAATTCAACCCCTAGCCTGGGAACTTCCACATGCCTCATGCGCGGCCCTAAAAACCATTAAAAAAAAAAATTTCCCAGGCCTGGAACAAACCCACACCACAGCAGTGACAATGCCGAATCCTTAAATGCTAGGCCACGAGGGAACTCCCCAATATATTTGAAGAAAACAAAATCTAGAACTCAAGCCAAGGGTCAGCAAACTGTGGCCTGTAGGCTAAATCTTCCTGCTGTCTTGCTTCTGTAAAATAGTTTCATTGGAACACAGCCATGCTCACGCAACTACGTGATTATATCTATGGCTAATTTCAAGCAGAGTTCACAGAGACCCCTATGGCCCACAAGGGCTAAAATATTTTATCTGGACCTTTAAAGTTTGCTGACCCTGGCTTTTTTTTTTTTTCTTCTTTGCCATGCCCATGGCATGCAGGAGTTTCTGGGCCTGAGATTGAAACCACACCGCAGCAGTAACTAGAGCCACAGCAGTGATTATACCAGATGCTGCTCACCCTGGTTAGACTATTGACATTTAATGTAATTATTGATGTAGCTGGATTCTGGAGGGCCCACTTTTTTTTTTTTTTTCCTGTTTGTCCCTTGGTTTGGGCTTTTTTGGGGGTTTTTTTGGGGTTTTTTTTTTTGCTTCCTACACTTCCCCCTTCCCTTTTGCTTTGTTTTGAATTATTTGAATAATTTTTGACTATTTCATTTTAATGTATGTATAGGTTATATAAGAGCATTTTTAAATGGTTGCTCTAGGGTTACAATATCATATCTAACATTTCACAGTTCATTTAAGAGTTAGTATTATTCCTAATATTAGACTTCCTGTCAATTGTTGAAATCTTACAGCCATAAACAACTCAGAGAATGAATTTGAAAACTGACAATGGGCAGAGCTTACATGACATCCCATGCTGTAATTTTTGCAGTAACCAGTTTAGGATGCTGAACTAAAACCCCAAAGCAATCCACCCAGAGGGGCCTGGACTTGGTCATGACTGCCAACAGGTTTTGTTTTTTTCTGTGTTTTTAGGGCCATACCCAAGGCATATGGAGGCTCCCAGGCTAGGGGGCCAATAGGAGCTATAGCTGCTGGCCTCTGCCAGAGCCACAGCAACACAGGATCCAAGCTGCCTTTGCGATCTATACCACAGCTCATGGCAATTCCGGATCCTTCATCCACTGGGTGAGGCCAGGGATCGAACCTACATCCTCATGGATGCTAGTCGGGTCAATTAACCACAGAACCATGACTGGAACTCCCTATTATCTCTATTTTTTTGTTCCCACTTTCAACTCAGGACCAATCAGAGAAAGCCAAGTATGCTGCCCAGAGCAGTCACATAAGATACCTGGTACTAGCTGGCCAGCCTCCAGCTTCCTCAACCAACAACATCCAGTCAGAATGCATCTGAAGCCTTTGTTTTTCACTGCAGCTTTCCCCCTACAAAAGTTGGCTTGGTTCTCTGCCAAACACAAGTGATGGTGGCTGACTCCCTTGCTATAGCAAGCTCTGAATAAACAGCCTGTTTGTTTTCACTTTTGAGTGGTCATTTATTTCCACAAATCCTCAATAGCATTAACAGATAATTGTGATATATTACTATATAGAAATGAAAATGAACAAGTACAGCTACATACAACTAAGTATGTTGAGTGAAGGAAAAAATGGCAGACTACAGAGTATTTCACTTAATTTCCTTAAATCAAAACCAAGATACTCTCCCAGCCTGGGTACTTGTTCAACACTGAGCCAGGCCACTTACAACTCTGTCTCGGCTTCCGCCTCTTTCACTTAGAAAGACTACAGGTCACTGGGCATAGAGGCCTAGGGTCCTCCTGATCTTTCCCGAGACTGTGTCCAGTCCTGGGCATGTGCACGGGCTCAGGATTCCCTGGCTTACTTACTCCAGAGCCCTTCAAAGCCCTTCCCTTCCACATACCTTCCTCCCTAGGCTTTTAGTCTGTCTGTTGTTTGCGGCCCACTATTCCCCTGCCCCCAGCAGAGGTAGATAAGCTTTTCAAAGCCCCTGAGAGTTCAGAGGGGGCAAAATAAAGGCAAAGCTCAGGGAACCGCCAACCAGGACAAAACACACACCAAACTTCTGAGCACAAGGTCTATATTGCCCCCTCTGGCAGCATCAAGCTGCACCAAGAACAAAGGTCACTGTCCCCTCAGGCAGGCTACATAAAAACATCAAAATCCTCTTACCAAAATTTAGTAGGTTTTCTTCATTAAGCAGTCCTCAGTTTTTATTAATTTGTTTTAAAATGTTGATTTTATCATAGCTTTTGCTAGCTTCACAGTCACTTTAGAAGGCGGCTCTTTGGAGTTCCCTTCTCTGCCTCTTCAGTGACATCACTCTCCATCTAACATTTTAAATGATGACATTTTAGAAATGGAGGGCGGATTAGTGGTTGCCAGGGGCTGGAAGAATGAGGCAGGAGACAAGCAGAAGGGGTCCTCACGGTGCTGAGGTTTCCTGTCTGTGTGGGTACAGGCACCTACACAAGAGCTAAGTTTGGAATTAAATACACACATTGCACATATACGGCACAAGACTCAGGAAAGCTGAATAAAATTGGTATAATTACATCAGTATCAATATTATGAAGGTTTCATAAAATAACACTGGAGGAAGCCATAACAAATGTACAAAGGACCTATTATCTCTCAAGTGCATATGAACCTATATCTCAACAAAGCATTCCATTAAAAAATTCAAAAGATCCAGGAGTTCCGTTGTGGTGCAGTGGAAACAATCTGACTAGAAACCATGAGGTTGTGGGTTTGAGCCCTGGCCTCACTCAGTGGGTTAACGATCCAGCATCGCTGTGAGCTGTGGTGTAGGTGGCAGACGTGGCTCAGATATGGCATTGCTGTGGCTGTGGTGTAGGCCAGCAGCTGTAGCACCGATTGGACCCCTAGCCTGGGAACCTCCATATGCCACGGGTGCAGCCCTTAAAAACAAAAGAAAACAAACAAAAAAAAAACTATGCTTACAGACACAGCTCTTTTAGTAAGTAAAATAAAATTCTAAATAAGAGCACCATACTATAGTATAATTGATAGTAATCTTTTTTAGTGGCACATAAAATAATTGAGAATCTTAGAGTTAATATCAATTTAAGATTTGGTGGCTTGTGGTATGTTTAGAATAAGGTTGACTATTTTGGCTCAGGCCATCAGCTTTGGCACTGGCCATCAAAATGCATACAATAAACACAGTGACAGTAACTAGTGGTATAACAGGACAGAACGAGTAAGGATGCATTATCCATATTTCTGTTCATTGTAAGTATAGGACAACAGGAACAATGAGAAAGTAATGTATGAAACTTTAATATGAGCACACCAACTCAAAATGCCAAATAATTCTAGTTTCTGACTAAATCTTCTAAAGAATGTGTTGGTGAAAACTCAAAAATCATCTAATAGAGCATGTAGGACCTTGTTTATTTAGTATTTACCATAGACATCAAAATGATCATGGCTAAAACCAATTTACACATTTACAGAATATCATTTAGGTCCAATATTTACCTATTAAATGAAAATACCAGAGAAACAGATATTTATGGCACCAGGTTTTAAGAAGCTTTATTTAAAACCATCTTTGTTGAAGTTTTAACACTAGAACAAAAGTCAGATGTACCTAAACGAGACATAAGCTGTTAGTAATAGTATAAACTTTGTCTACGGGTATTATTTTTTTCAAGTTTTTTCCTTTATATGAAACTACTAAAAGAAAATTTTAAGTATAACTCACAGATTACTTTGTACATTTATCATTCTATCAACAAATGTCCTAATAATTAATATATAAGGCCATATAGCAAATCATTACACCTTAAGTCAAAGGCCTATTATTATTCACTGATTTAGAAACTTCATTTTTATGTGTGTTGCAGAGTTGAAGTCAGCCTACAGATACAGAATAAGTTAACAGTAATTTATTTTTCTAACAGGTTTTCATTTTTTTTTTTATTCAAACAGCTTTTGGGGGTAGGAGTACTGAAATCAGTAGGATTCAATAAATTTATTTCTTATCAAAGTGAAAAGATTCTCACAGAATACAATGATGGCATATAGGCTCACTCTTACAGCACAGATCCTCATACTAAATGACTGTGCCACAGAAAAATACTGTAATGCTTTAAAAAAATATTTAAGCTACATTAATGACCGCCGGGTTTCAAACAAAATGCAGTGATCAAAATGCTTAATTGCACTTCATCAAGCTCTGCAAACACATTCAGTCTTCACTGTCTGAGCAGATAAGCTTCAGCTTCTTCATAGTCCGCCATCTGTCTTTCAACATGACACTTGTTCGGTTGTTGAATTTATAATGTGACAGTATTTTAGACCAATTTCCCTCTCCGTATTTCCTCACACCAGATCGCAGGTTCTTGTCTTCTTCCCAAAGCCATGCCTTTTGATGAAAAGTAAAACAGTTATTCACAGAAACAATTTTTTTTAAATTGAGATATAATAAAAAAAATTAAAAAATAAAATTGAGGTATAAATGACGTCAGTTTCAGGTGTACCATACAATAATCCAATATTCATATATTCTGTGATATGATCACAGTAGTTCCAGTTAACATCCACCAAAAGCAGACAGAAAGTAGAATAGCTATTCACAGAAACAATTCTTCAAAAAACATATCTACTAGAAATACAACTTTTTCATCAAAATAATGTTACAGTTTAAGAGTAGAAGAAACTCTGTAAAACTATCTTAGATTTCTATAAGATCCTTTTTTTTTTGTCTTTTTATGGCCTCACTGCAACATATAGAGGCTCCCAGGGTAGGGGTCGGATTGGAGCTGCAGCTGCCGGCCTATGCCATAGCCACAGCCACGCCAGATCTGAGCCGAGTCTGTGACCTACACCACAGCTCATGGCAATTCTGGATCCTTAACCCACTGAGTGAGGCCAGGGTTCAAACCCAAGTCCTCATGGATGCTGGTTGAGTTCATTAACAGCTGAGCCACGACGGGAACTCCCGCACTGTCTTTTAAGAATCTTTTCTTCAGGAGTTCCCGTCGTGGCGCAGTGGTTAACGAATCTGACTAGGAACCGTGATGTTGCGGGTTCGGTCCCTGCCCTTGCTCAGTGGGTTAACGATCCGGCGTTGCCGTGAGCTGTGGTGTAGGTTGCAGACGCGGCTCGGATCCCGCGTTGCTGTGGCTCTGGCGTAGGCCGGTGGCTACAGCTCCGATTCGACCCCTAGCCTGGGAACCTCCATATGCCGCGGGAGCGGCCCAAGAAACAGCAACAACAACAACAACAAAAGACAAAAAAAAAAAAAAGAATCTTTTCTTCAATTATTAATAGAAGGGTACTTATGAATCCTAAATAGAACTTATGAATATTTAATTCTTCCCTCATGATTCAGTGAAAACCCTGTTCTGCCTATGTGGGGCAAAGGACACACACATAAAACTCAAATCTTCTCTACAACTAATTTCTAAAAACACAACACAAACTAATTAAAAAAAACCACTGCTTTATTTTTGGAGACAATGATTGAAAAATTTTAAAAAGCAAATTCAGTATTATGAACAGAAAAAGGTGACTGACACTTGGCATCTGCTATATATATATAGGTGACCACTTAATTCTTCCTTCTGCCAACATGCTGAGGAGCAATGTGGTCATCGGAGTGATTACTTACTGTGTCTGACCCACAATTATTTCCCCAGCTGACTCACATTTTCTCTAAAAATCCATTCATCATTAGTCACAAAAAGGTAAATATTACATGATTTTACTTACATGAAATATCTATAGAGTAGTGAAACCCCCAAAAACAGAAAGTAGAATGGTGGTTGCCAGGGGACGGGAGGTGGGGATGTGGGGGCTTGTCTAATGAGTATTTGCACTTCAGTTTTGCAAGATGAAAAAAAAAAATTCCAGGGAGTTCCTATTGTGGCTCAGCGGAAAAGAATCCAACTAGTATCCATGAAGATGCGGGTTTGATGACTGGCCTCACTCAGTGGGTTAAGGATCGGCGTTGCTGTGGCTGTGGGTAGGTCAGCAGCTACAGCTCTGATTCGACTCCTAGCCTGGAAACATCCATATCCCACGGGTGCAGGTTAAGGATCTGGTGTTGCCATGAACTGTGGTTTACGTTGCAGGCCTGGCTCAGATCTGGCATTGCTGTGGCTGTGGTGTAGGCCTGCACCTGCAGCTCCAATTGGACCCCTAGCCTGGGAACTTCCATATGCTGCAGGTTTGGCCCTAAAGAGGAAATAAAAAAATCAAAAATAACCACCCCCCCAACTTTTTAAAATGTGAAAACCATCATTAGCTTCTGGGCTCTACTAATAGCCTGGGACTGTATTTTGGCAGTAGCTTACCAGAGCCATGCTATATGTGATACACTGGAAGATACTACTTGAACTTTTGTTCTACCCAGGAACTTAAATAATACTCAATCAGAGAACGTTGTTTCTTGAGAGAAATGGGCTTTTGTTTTAGATCTCATGTGTTCTCTATTAAAGTAGTATTTCTCAGATAAAAAGAAGCAAACAGTACTATTTAAATGAGATTTACATAAATCAAAGACAACTTTTTAAAACTGAATGTGTGAAAATTTCTTATACGACAAAAACTCCTATTGACAGATTAAAAAAATTTTTTTTTAATTTTATTTATTTATTTATTTTGCTTTTTAGGGCCACTCCGATGGCATATGGAGGTTCCCGGGCTAGGGGTTGAATCAGAGCTGTAGCTGCCAGCATACACAGCTACAGCAACGCCGGCCGGATCTTTAACCCACCGAGCGAGGCCAGGGATCGGACGTGTGTCCTCATGGATGCTAGTCAGATTCGTAAACCACTGAGCCACTATGGAAACTCCTGAATTTGACAATTTTAGGTACCTCAGCTAAGTGGAATGGTACAGTATTTGTTCCTTTATGTTTGACTTATTTTTCTTAGTGAGATGTCCTCATTTACATTGTAGAATGTCAGAATTTTCTTCCTTTTTAAAGGCTGAATAATACCTGATTATATGTATAGCACAGCAACGCCGGATCCTTAACTCACTGAGGGAGGCCAGTCATCAAACCTGTATCTTCATGGATACTAGTTGGATTCTTTTCCACTGAGCCACAACAGGAACTCCCTGGAACTTTTTTTTTTCTCATGGATACTAGTCAGGTTTGTTAGCACTGAGCCACAACTCACTAAAAACTTGTTTAAAAAAAAAAAAAAGTTCCTGTTGTGGCTCAGCAAAAATGAATCTGACCAGTATTCATGAGGAAGCAGGTTTGATCCCTGGCCTCACTCAGTGGATTAAGGATCTGGCATTGCTGTGAGCTGTGGCATAGATCACAGGCGTCACTTGGATCTGATGTTGCTGTGGCTGTGGCGAAGGCTGGCAGCTACACCTCCAAATTGACCCTGAGCCTGGGAACCTCCACATGCCTCGGGTGCAGCCCTAAAAAACAAAACAAAACAAAACAAAACAAAAAAAAAGAAAAGAGAAAAAAGAAGGAAAGCACCCTATGGAGTGCACTTTTCCAAAGTAAGGAGGACGTCCTGAGGTGCACCCTTAAATCCCTGGTCTGCAACAGCAGGAGCTTCCCTTAACAGGCATTAGCTCCAAAATTAAAGGTGATGAAGTTAGATAAAGAATCACACAGACAAGTAATATTTGCAGGAATCAAACTAAAGTAGGAGCTGCTTGCTATCTTCACTGAGAGAGAAGGTATGGTCAAAATAAGCTTGAGTCCCTAGTAGCCTAGGACTTGACCCTAGCCTAACACTTCAACAATGAACCATTTGCAAACAACTGACCCAAAAACGGTATCTTAAACAAAAGAGTATAGGATAGATTACCTTCCATTTCCAGCCATGACCGAATAAGGACTAGCTTACTCACCTGCTGTAAGCAACTAGAAAACCAGATAAAATAGTGAACAATGGTTTCAGAAACTGGACAGATGGCCCAGGACTATAATCACTGAGAGGGGAAACAAAAGGAGTACTGACCCATCTTAGCTTTATGAATAGAAAAAGTCTTTACCAAATGGTGTCTTCTCCCATTTTTTAAAGCACAGAAAAATCTTATTTAAATTGAATTTCTGTTAAGAAGATACAAATATAAAAGCTTATATGGAGTTCCCTTTGTGGTGCAGTGGTTAACGAATCCGACTAGGAACCATGAGGTTGCGGGTTCGCTCCCTGGCCTTGCTCAGTGGGTTAAGGATCCGGCATTGCCGTGAGCTGTGGTATAGGTTGAAGACTCGGCTTGGATCCCGCGTTACTGTGGCTGTGGTGTAGGCCGGCGGCTGCAGCTCCAAATTAGACCCCTAGCCTGAGAACCTCCATATACCTCGGGAGCGGCCCTAGAAAAAGCAAAAAGACCAAAAAAAAAAAAAAAAGGCTTATATGGATTTATATTTCACCTTACATCTGATGAAGTGACTTCAGGATGACAGTAATACAATAATTCTACATAAACATCATTATTAACACCCAACTTAAGAATATCTGATGTTTTTCCCTAGAACTATGAAGAGGCAGACCAGTCAACTAATCTACAATGACAAAATCAAAGATGGCAAATCTTTATCCTCAAGATTTTTTACAGTTGAACAGAAATAATGTAAAATAACTATAATTATTCAAGTTATGACTTTAATACTCATTTTTAAAGTACTATTTAATTATTTAAATACCTGTTTTTTCCTAGATCGATGTTTTTCAGGAGTTACAGGCTGATTGTTTAAAACACGTAATCTCTTGTTTTCAGTGGGTCTTCTACTGTTCTCTTTTTTCTTTCTTCCACCTAAAACAGAAATACTATCATCAAAAATTGTCTCACATTAAAAGAAAAAGAGGGGAATTCCCTTATGGTGCAGCAGGTTAAAGATCCGGCATTGTCACTGCAGCAGGCCAGGTCACTGCTGTGGTGAGGGTTTAATCCCTGGCCCAGGAACTTCCACATGCTAAGGGTGTGGCCAAAAAAAAAAAAAAGGAATTTTATATATATATATAATAATTCCACAGTACATGGAGATTCCTAGGCTAGGGGTCAAATTGGAGCTGTAGCTGCTGGCCTACACCACAGCCACAGCAAGGCCAGGGATTGAACCTGCATCCTCACTGATGCTAGTAAGATTCGTTTCCGCTGAGCCACAATGGGAACTCATATATACATATTTTTTAAACTTACTTATGTACTTATTTTTTTTAGGGCCGCATCCATGACATATAGAAGTTCCCAGGCTATGGGCTGAATCAGAGCTACAGCTGTTGGCCTATGCCACAGCAACAGCCACAAAGGATCCAAGCCAGAGTCTGCAACCTACACCATAGCTAACAGCAACACCTGATCCTTAACCCACTGAACAAGGCCAGGGATCGAACCTGCATGGATACTACTTGGGTTTCTTTCTGCTGAGCCACAAAGGGAACTCCAGGAGGTTTGTTTTTTTTTTTTTTTAATTTTATTTATTTATTTATTTTGGTCTTTTTTTGCCATTCTTGGGCCGCTCCCGTGGCATATGGAGGTTCCCAGGCTAAAGGTCTAATCGGAGCTATAGCTGCCAGCCTAAGCGAGAGCCACAGCAATGTGGGATCCGAGCCTCGTCTGCGACCTACACCACAGCTCATGGCAATGCCAGATCCTTAACCCACTGAGCAAGGGCAGGGATTGAACCCGCAACCTCATGGTTCCTAGTCGGATTCGTTAACCACTGCGCCACGACGGGAACTCCAGGAGTTTTTTTTTTTTTTAAAGACTCTTCTCTGCTTCACTTTTTTCCTTTGAATTTGGAAGCAGCACGGTAAACTGCAAAAATCCATCTTTGAAAATCAGGAGGGTGCGCTTCCTTTTCAACCTGGGCCTGGGGAAATGGTTCCAGTAAGGGAGGCGAGAAGGGCTGATCCGTCATCAGTGAGATGGTAACCAGAACCTACAGCATCAACATTCACAAGTTTATCTATGGAGAGGGTTGCAAGAAGGGTACCCCCCTGGCACTCGAGACATCTGGAAATATGCCCCGAAGGAGATGGGAAGGAACTCTTTATGTGCACTGACAGCAGGCTCCACAGAGCTGTTTAGGCCAAAGGAATAAGGAATGTCCCATATCGTATCTGTGCAGTTGTTCCCAGAAGATGGAATGAGGATGAAGATTCACAAAAGAAGCTTGGAGTTCCCGTCGTGGCGCAGTGGTTAACAAATCCGACTAGGAACCATGAGGTTGCGGGTTCGGTCCCTGCCCTTGCTCAGTGGGTTAATGATCCGGCGTTGCCGTGACCTGTGGTGTAGGTTGCAGACATAGCTTGGATCCCGCATTGCTGTGGCTGTGGTGTAGGCTGGCAGCTACAGCTCCGATTCAACCCCTAGCCTGGGAACCTCCACATGCCGCGGGAACAGCCCAAGAAATAGCAAAAAGACCAAAAAAAAAAAAAAGAAGCTTTTTATGCTGGTTATCTATCTACCTATCACCACTTTCAAAAAACTATAGTTACTGTGGATGGGAACTGCTGATTGTCAAGTTATAGTACTATGGGGGAAAGAAAAAAAAGAAAATCAGAGGGGGTGTGGTTTTGTGGTGTTCCCCCCCCCCCCCCCCCCCCGCTTTTTAGGGCTGCACCCACGGCATATGGAGGTTCTCAGGCTAGGGGTCGAATTGGAGCTATAGCTGCTGGCCTACACCACAGCCATAGCAACGCAGGATTTGAGCAGCGTCTGCAATCGACACCACAGCTCATAGCAACATCAGATCCTTAACCCACTGAGCAAGGCCAGGGATTGAACCTGCAACCTCATGGTTCCTAGTCTGATTTGTTTCCGCTATACCATGACAGGAACTCCGGAGGGGGAATGTTTTGAATCTTGATTCTTTTACACTTTTAACAAGCCACCTCACCTCCCAGAGCCTGCCTTTTCATCATCTGTTACAAAAGGGAGTAATATTTACCTTACAGGATTGTTGTAATTTCTTAAGATAATGTTTAAGGAATTTTTACACAGTGTTAAAAAAACACTATTCTTTTTCCCTTTTTCTTATTTACAGTTTAGTAAGACAAGAAATAAATGAATATATGACTAAAAAGAAATAGAATGGTAATTATTGAAAAAAAAACTGTTTATACAGCTGACCCTTGAGTAACGTGGGTTTGAACTATTTAAGTCTAATTATACGTGGGTTTTTAAAAATAAATATAGTGCCTGTATTTTCATTTTACAGATTCCCCAGTATGGAGAAGTCTGGGTTTGATCAGAGATGACAATATGTGGAATCAAAAGAACTAGGGTTTGAGTTCTAATTCTAGCCCAACTATTTCAGCTTCCTGCTCTCAGGTGAATCACTCATCAATTCCTTTGTTTTTGAGGCAGAGACAGCAGTATGCATGGACTACACAGGAGCCGGTGCCCTAATCCCCATGTCCTTTAAGTGTCAACTGTACAGAAAATCTAAAAGAATCTACAAATAGAATTTTAAAGGGTTTAGGAAGATGGTTGGATATAAGATAAAGAAAACTCAACAAGAGTTCTTGCTGTGGCACAGTGGGTTAAGGATCTGGTGTTGCCGCAGCTGTGGTGAAGGTTGAGGCTGCGGCTCATATTTGATCCTTGGCCTGGGAAATTCCATATGCTGTAGGTACGGCCAAACCCAAAAAGACAAACGCAAAACTCGAAACTCACCAGTATTGCTGTACATTAGCAACAGTTAAAATATTAAAATAATTAGAATATTCAAAAGATAATATTTCTAACAGTAACAAAACATATAACATTCTTAGGGATAAATCTAGCAAAAGCAGTTAAGATCTGTATATAATAGGAGTTCCCATTGTGGCGCAACAGAAACGAATCAGACTAGGAACCAGGAGGTTGCAGGTTCAATCCCTGGCCTTACTCAGTGGGTTAAGGATCCAGCATTGCCGTGAGCTGTGGTGTAGGTTGCAGACATGGCTCAGATCCCGTGTTGCTGTGGCTGTGGCTGTGGCTGGCAGCAACAGCTCTGATTAGACAGACCCCTAGCTTGGGAACCTCCATATGCTGTGGGAGCAGCCCTAACAGGACAAAAGACAAAAGACAAAAAAAAAAAAGAAAGAAAATGAAAGAAATCCTACAAAGTATATTCTCAGGCCAGAACAGAATTAAATTGGAAATCATTAATAGAAAGATATCTAGACTATCCTTCCACTTCCTTTTTGGAAATTAAACATAGAGCTTTTTTTTTCAGCTACATTTGTGGCATATGGAAGTTCCCAGGCCAGGGATCAAATCCAAAGTGTAGCTGCAACCTATGCTGAAGCTATGGTCAAGCCAGATCCTTAACCCACTTTGCTGAGCCAGGGATTGAATCTGCATTGTCGCAGAGACCATACCAGATCCTAAATCTGCTGTACCACATAGGGAACTCCAACAAAGAGCTTCTTAATAGCCCACAGATCAAAGAAAAGTCTCAAGGGAAATGAAAGTGTATTTTGAACCATATGAAAATACAACATATAAAAATTGGTCAGATGTAACTAAAGCAATAACTAAAGGCAAACTTACAGCATTAAATGCACGTATTAGAAATATCTGGGCATCTATGAGCAAAAATAACCTACTTACAAGGGGGGAAAAAATTTAGGGTGATGTCAGATTCTCCAGAGCAGCACTCATAAAATCAGAAAATGAAGCAAAGCCTGTAAAGTTGTGAGGAAGAGTATTTCCAAATAATAAGCACAGCCAAACAAGAAATAAATCAAAATGAAGAGTTAAGGAACAGGGAAATCCTGATCAAAGGGTTAGAGATGAGAAATAGTCAATTTAAATACAGATTAAACTACTATGAAAATTATGGTTAGAAAACAGAATGCTACAAATCTTGATCATAATAAAATGTAACCAAGAATAACTGGGGATTGGTGGGAGGTTTTTTTTTCTTTTTTTCCCCTAATCTCATCCTTTACAACTGAAATCAATCAACAGTCTAAAGTTTAAACTTAAAATTATAGAGGCAACCTGACCCCAACATATCAAAGCATTTCACATTATTTATTCTTCATTTTGGAGAAACCAGAGTTTATTGATATATTTCTTATGAAATAGCATTTATCTGAAGTTCATTGAATCCTTCAGTTTCACCTTTAGAAAATTAAAAGTAAATATATTTTAAAGCACCTATGTTACCTCATCACATTTTTATAAATTTTTATTCGCTTTGATTCTACCCTTCCAATGAGGCAGTCTGTCTATCTCAGCATTAAGGACACGGGCTCTGAAGTCAGAAATGTCTGATTTCAAATTCTGGTTCTGTTCATGATCTGTGTGGCCAAGGGCTTTTTACTTAATCTGTCTTGGCCTCCTCTGTAAAATGGGAGTGATTTAAATTAAAAAAAAAAAAAAAATCACTGATCCAGATTGCTTTGAGGATTGAGTTTACAGATAAAAGTCTTTTAATTCAATTTTTCTGTTTTGTTTTTTTTTGTCTTTTGAGGGCCGCACCCACAGCATATGGACGTTCCCAGGCTAGCGGTCTAATTGGAGCTGTTGCTGCCAGCCTACACCACAGCCACAGCCGCGTCTGCGACCTACACCACAGCTCATGGCAACGCCTGAGCCTTAACCCACTGAGTGAGGCCAGGGATTGAACCCACAACCTCATGGTTCCTAGTCAGATTTGTTTCCGTTGCGCCTCAATGGGAACTCCAAGGGTATTTTTTTTTGTCTTTTGTAATTCAAATATTAATCATCATTTCACTGAATGCTGGTGAGATTTTTCTGCATAGAAAGAACCTAGGTGATTTTTTTCTTTCAAGTTTTCTTAACTACCTGTTTTTTTTTTTAAAGTACATGACAATTCCACAAATCTGAGAAAAAAAAATTAAAGATATTTTTATTTGCTTTATTGCAGGCCTACTATGTACCCACCATCGAGCAGGTACACCTACTATTTCTAGATTGACCAGTAGGTATTTGTATTTAGATCAACACAATTTAAAAATCCTTGCATTAGAACTGGTATGGGTTCTATAAACATTTTTTGAACGAGTATACATCAAGAAGGCACTTAATGATCAAATTATAATTGAAAATAATTATGGGAGTTCCCATTGTGGTGCAGTGGTTAATGAATCCGACTAGGAACCATGAGGTTGCGGGTTCGGTCCCTGGCCTTGCTCAGTGGGTTAACGATTCGGCGTTGCCATGAGCTGTGGTGTAGGTTGCAGACGCAGCTCGGATCCCGAGTTGCTGTGGCTCTAGCGTAGGCCGGTGGCTACAGCTCCGATTCGACCTCTAGCCTGGGAACCTCATATGCTGCGGGAGCAGCCCAAGAAATAGCAAAAAGACAAAAAAAAAGAAAAAGAAAAAAGAAAATAATTATGGACTGGTACGCGCCCATGTGGTGCAGCAGGTTAAGGATCCCGAGTTGTTCTGCTGTGGTTTGGGTCGCTGCTGTGGTGCAGGTTCAATCCCTAGCTTAGGAACTTCCACAGGTCATGGGCATGGTCAAAAGCCCAAAACAATAAACAATAAGTGAACAAAATAAACCAAACAATGGTTATCGTTGCTTTTCTTTTTAATCCAGCAATGTCTTTTATAAGGATAATACTTTTTTCTTTCTTTTTTTGTCTTTTTGCCATTTCTTGGGCCGCTCTCTCGGCAGGCATATGGAGGTTCCCAGGCTAGGGGTCCAATCGGAGCTGTAGCCGCCAGCCTAAGCCAGAGCCACAGCAATGCGGGATCCAAGCTGCCTCTGCAACCTACACCACAGCTCAAGGCAACGCCAGATCCTTAACCCACTGAGCAAGGCCAGGGATCAAACCCGCAACCTCATGGATTGGTTAACCACTGCGCCACGACAGGAACTCCCAGGATAATAAATTCTAAATTCAATGAGAAGGGTAGCTAGATTCTATATAGCCAATCCTCATTATATTCATGGATTCTGGTTTTGAAAATTCACCTACCTGCTTAAGGTTGTAAATCAAAAATCAATACTTGCAATGTTTTTGTGGTTACTAGTGGACATGCACAGAATGGCAAGATATTTGAGTCACCTGATGTGCATGTTCCCAGTTGAGATTAAACAAGCTGAAGCTCTGACTTCTTGTTTGAGCTCCCATGCTAGAGATAACTGTTCTTTTTACAGTCTCTTTAGTGCCGTATTTTTATGCTTTTTTGGGGGGTAATTTTGCTGTTTAAAATGGCCCCCATGTATTGTGAGAGTGCTATCTAGTGTTCCTAAATGCAAGAAGGCTGTGCAGGTGTTTCCTTCAGAGAAAATGCATATTAAAGCTTCATTCAGGCATGAGTTACAATATGGTTGGCTGTGGGTTCAATATTAAGGAATCAACAATATATATTAAATAAGGTGTTTTTAAACAGAAACAACATTCAGTATTCATTAATTAAATGTTCATGTTAAAAAGTTAACATTAATTAAATGCTATAGAACATTACCATATATATCAATACTCAATAAAGTACCACTTCTCATTAACTCTCTGAAGGCAAGATATTTAATCTCTTTGTGCTCCAGTTTTCTTTTTGTTTTTGGTCTCTCTTATTTTTTAGGGCTCCACTCGCAACATATGGAGGTTCCCAGGCTAGGGTTTGAATTGGAGCTGCAGCTGCCAGCCTATGCGTGCTTCAGTTTTCTAAGGTGTGTTTGTGTGTTGTAGTGTAAGGTCAGGGTTGGATTGCTTTCAAGGACACATCAATTCTCT
Organism: Phacochoerus africanus; assembly: GCF_016906955.1. Classification (NCBI taxonomy): domain Eukaryota; kingdom Metazoa; phylum Chordata; class Mammalia; order Artiodactyla; family Suidae; genus Phacochoerus; species Phacochoerus africanus. Next base: position 63,047,733 of record NC_062549.1, read on the forward strand.
ACTCCTAAAACTAAATACTATACTTACTTTGAAGAGTTTCCACTCTTTCCTCTTTCTTATCAAAATCTTGTTGCTGGTTTCCACATTTTGGCTTAGATAGGAAGAGATTTTTGTGAGACCTAAATGAAACACAAAAGCTTGTGATTTGTTCTGCAAAGACCAGAAAAGCTATGGGAAAAGGTAGGTGACTGGTCTCAACCTCTGTCTAAGATCTGCTTCTACCTTGGCCTATTTCCTTTGGTGCTCTCCTTGCTTAGTGCCCCATCTTAATCTTTGGCCTCTTAAGATTTTTGTTTTCAGACTTCCCTCTCTCTCATTACTTAGTTTCTACTCAGAAACCAAGATTCTTTGGGCCTTCCAATTAGAGAAATTCCAAAATTTCTTTTTTCTTTTCTTTTTTTGTCTTTTTAGGGCCACACCCGCAGCACCTGGAAGTTCCCAAGCTAGGGGTCCAATTGGAGCTGTAGCTGCTGGCCTACACCGCAGCCACAGCAACACCAGACCTGAGCCGTATCTGCGACCTATATACCACAGCTCTCGGCAACGCCGGATCCTTAACCCACTGAGGGAGGCCAGGGATTGAACCTTTGTCCTCACGGATGCTAGTCGGGTTCGTTAACCACTGGGCCATAATGAGAACTTCCCCCAAATTTCTTTATATGTGACAGCAGATATCACTTGATTATCTTGACAGATCCCAAAATGGGCTTTTCTGAAAGGTTAAGACTTTGGAAATACAGGATGTGGCAGAATTTCTGGACAAACCTGCAAAGTCTGTGTTATTCCAGTTTTATAAAGGAGTAAACTAAAATGAAAAAAGTTCACCTAAATTTATGCAGCTTATTTTATCACCATCTACAATCTGTACTTTCCCCCCTTTAAGTGCTCTCTGCAACCTGCTACTGTCTTCCTTCCCGCCCTCCCCAAACTCCTAGTATGCTGCTCTCTGGAATGCCACGCTCAACTTCTTCGCTTTGTCTTAAGTCTAGCTCTCTCCTGGGGATATTTCTCTCTCTCCTTTGTGGCCTCCTCCCAAAGGTGGGTCTCTATACTTTCCATTTCCTAATGGATGCTGCTTTCAGGATCCTGCTTTCACAGAAGCCTTTGCAGATTCATGTCACTGAGGTGAATCACCATCTACCATTCTCCAGAATCATTCACTATCCTTCCAAGCACTTCCCATCGCACACAGATCTCTCTCTACCCCCAAGTGCTGCCATTACCATGAATTTTTTCAGGGTCTTCATGGGTGACACATAACATCCTGGCCTCTCAGCTCCTCATTTCCAGTGACTTCCTCCCCACCGAGTCAGCCACCCCCTCCCATGGTTCCATTTGGCATCCCAACTGCTCTATCCTCTGAAATCATTCATGCAGACTTTCTGCTCTCTGAACATGTTACATTGTCTGCCACAGCTTTCCCAGTAGATTAAACAGTTCCTCAAGTAATTTCATGAAATTCGAATTTGAGGGCATTCATCAGAAATGCAACTTATGTCCCCTTCCTGCCCCAAGATCATATCCTTGTTTCTGACAGAGTAAGAGTTTACTAATTATCTGCTTTAAGTTCAAGTACTCCCTCCATGGATTTTCTTTGTAGAAACAAAGTGAAACAACCAAGGATCCCAGAGGCAGGTCTCCCAAGTTTCAAGATACATCAGGGTCTTAAATATCTGTTGAAGTAAATAGAACCCTGAGATACTCCTCAAATCATATCATTTATGTGGCAGTTATTATAACCTTAGGTTTGCATGAATTGCTTCATAGATTTTTTTAAAAAAGAGAAGAAAAATGTCAATTTACTTCACCTCAATAAGGATACTGTATCCCCTGAGGATTCAGTTACCGCAGACTGTTTCTCACTAACACTTTAAAAGAAGAAAACATTTGTAAGAATGTAAACAAAAAAACTTTTCATAAGGATAGTACTTTCCACATAGTCAAGTCATATTTCAATTTATAAAAAGTATCTTTGGAAAGAAACCTGGTAAAATTAGGACCTTTGTAGTCCATTACAATAAAGCTAATTTCTGCCCAGATGTCTCCATGTCTTCCCCAGACATAAGTTCAGCAGGGTTGATGCTGTACTGAGCATTCACATATCACTCTTTCAAAAACTCTCCCATGGATCTTTTTGTATTTCTCTTTTTTTAGGGCTCCAATCGGAGCTGTAGCTGCCAGCCTACGTCAGAGCCATAGCAATGCTGGATCCGAGCCATGTCTGTGACCTACACCACAGCTCACGGCAATGACGGATCCTCAACCCACTGAGGGAGGCCAGGGATTGAACCTGTGTCCTCATGGATGCCAGTCAGATTCCTTAATCCGCTGAGCCACGATGGGAACTCCTCCCATGGATCTTTAGTTCTATGAATTCAAGCTTAATTTCTTGTCCTCCCCAGCAATCTCCAATGGAGATTTTTATAAAATCCCTCCCTTTTGCTATAGTTAAAATTAACTCCAACAAATACAGCATAACCATTTACAGCTCCATGCCTTCAATGGAACTGTTCCTCTCCCTGAAATGGTATTTCCTCTTCCATTCACCTCAACCATCCTTCAAGGCCCAGCTCAACACTCCTTTTCTGGACACTGTTCATCAACTCCTTCAGCATTTAAGTCTGTAAACTTTAACAATAAATTCTGTTTCTATTTCAAGTCTATAGTTCTTATTGCCTCAAACAGTTTATAAGCTTTACCAGAACAAAGTCTTTTATTTGCTTGATTCTTGATCTTTATTTTGTCTCTAATTTTGGTTTTGGTCCCTGTGTCTACAACACAAGTTCTAATGCATGCCTGGTAATCAACTATAACCCAGGGATACACAACTTAAAAAGAACCTCCAAAGAATTCTTAATCTATTTAAGAGACACATATAAACAGATATATTACCATCAAAGGTAAGTCCTTCTACAGAGGTATGACTCGGTGCTGTGGGAGCACAGAAGTGACAACTCTGATCAGAGCTCAGAAAGACTTCTTACAGGTGATCTTTGAGCTAGACCTTGAATGGCATATAAGAGCTTACAAGAGCTTACCTTGAAGAGAATAGAAAGAAAGAAAATCAAAATAGAAGCAAGAGTCAAGGCATGAAAGAGCGTGTAATATTTGAAGATTGGGGAGCAGCAGTTTTGCTAGAAGATGCCATGTATGTGGGGAGGAAGGAGGGAGGGGTTAATGCTAGGGACAATGTATGTATGGAAAAAAAAAAAAACAAAAAACCAGAAAGGGGCTACCTAAGGCTTTGTAAGCCATGCAATAAAATCTAATTCCTCAAGTAGGAAACCGAAAGCCAGCAGAAGTTATTAAGCTGGGAAGTGAGTTAAACAGATTTACTTTCCTGGAAAGCTACCTCTGGAAGTCACCCCAAGGAGGAGTTTGTGTAGTAGGAGCAAAGGGATCATCTAGGATATAAATGATAAGAACAGATTTAAAGAGGCATTTCTGAGATGGAATTCATAGCGCCTAGAGAGATAACTGGATGTGTGAGGTAAAAGAGGAGAGCCACGGTACAGAGAGACAGATGAGAACATCGAGAGTTGCTTTACACACACTGATTAAGCTGTTGATGTGCAGGAGGGTATTTGAAATAAGTGGGTAGTACTATATTAGGAGAGCACCTAGGAAATGTGTTTGTTATCTGTAAGAATCATGTTAAGTTTTAATTTTATTTTACTTTAAAGCAGTAATACAGTGAGCAGGAAGGCTGGGCCACAGAATGTACTGGGTCTTAGTATTACTCAACTTTGATTTCCTAAACAAAAGGAAATAACTGAGCCAATAAAAATGAAGTCCTGGAGTTCCCGTTGTGGCGCAGTGGTTAATGAATCCGACTAGGAACCATGAGGTTGCGGGTTCCATCCCTGGCCTTGCTCTGTGGGTTAAGAATCCGGCGTTGTCGTGAGCTGTGGTGTGGGTCACAGACGCGACTCAGATCCCACGTTGCTGTGGCTCTGGAGTAGGCTAGCGGCTACAGCTCCAGTTAGACCCTAGCCTGGGAACCTCCATATGCTGCGGGAGCGGCCCTAGAAAAGGCAAAAAGACCAAAAAAAAAAAAAAAAAAGTCCCTACTGCTCAAAATGGGTCTTAAAAAAAAAAATAAGTCAATGACGGAGTTCCCGTTGTGGCTCAGCAGTTAATGATCCTGACTGGCATCCCTGAGGACGCGGGTTTGATCCCTGGCCTCACTCAGTGAGTTGGGGATCCAGCATTGCTGTGGCTCTGGTGTAGGCCAGTGACTGTAGCTCTGAGTGGACCCCTGGCCTGGGAACCTCCATATGCCCTGGGTGTGGCCCTAAAAAGAGAGAAAGACAAAAAAAAGTCAATGAGAAATTAGACTGCAGTAGAGCCCTTGGGAAGATGAAGCAGTAAGGAGCAGATCATGCTTTGAAAAGGAGGGACAAGAAGAAACTGTAAGAAGACCGAGCTTAGTCCTGAGGCATGATCAATGCCACGTTCACCTGACTCCGACTCCAATCCCACCTGTAAATAAGATGGGGATTTGTAGCACTTAAGTCATGGTCCCCACAAAAAGAGGAGTATCATAGGCATTGCCAAATACACACATCCAGAGACCACAAAGATTTTGCTATTTGGCCATGGTATAAGGGTGGATGAAGAGAGGAATGGATCACAGGTTCAACAGAAAAGATCTTTACAATAGCAGAATTTATCCTCTTCATTAGGGTTGGTTTCTAAAGCCAAAGCAAAAGGTGCAAGCCAATTCTGTAAAAATTACCCTTGAAAATCCCTAAAGAAATAATTTTAGAGCCTGAACTCTTTTGTCTCTCAATACGTAGGACTGACACAGCCTCTTTCCCTCCAGCACTGCAGCAAATTACTGTTTCCGCATTAAGAACCAGATGAAACAGTTAGCTTACCTTATTTTTTTATTACCTTACAATTTATTTATTACAATTTATTTATTACCTTACAATATTTTAAAATACTAGAGGACAGTAAAATAAACAGTCACATGAGGGCATATAGGACTTGACACCTAAGGGACAGAAATGATTCAGGCTTCCAACCTCAACACTGTTCTAGAGCACATGTTCCCTGAGAATGGTAAACGATTATTACTCATATTATTTAAACAGTACTATTTTCTCTCTACTTTTGCTTAGCATATATGATAATTTGCATAAGCCATGAAGTAACTCTACAGTTCTCCCAAATATCCAAATGTTAATCATCAGTAAGACATATACCTACTACGCGGTAATCATTTTTATTAATAATGGCTCACTAGCATCACTTTACATAGATATTACACTCATAAGACATAAAATATATTAATGAACTTACAAACCTTTGTCCAATATCCAAATTAGCTTCCGTTTCCAATTCAGTATCATTACTATTAGTTTTATCTTGAGAAGTTGTTCTTGCTCTTTTACTTTCGACTACTTTTGTTGCTGCCTTAAAAAAAGGGGGTCAGGGTAAAAGAGGAAGGAATGCATTAAGCCATTTAAAACAAATAACATTAGGGAGTTCCCATTGTGGCGCAGCAGAAACAAATCCAACCAGCATCCATGAAGATGTGGGTTCAATCCCTTGCCTCACTTAGTGGGTCAGGGATCTGGCTGTGGTCCATGAGCTGTGGTGCAGGTTGAAGACGTGGCTCGGATCCTGCATTGCTGTGGCTGGTAGCTGTAGCTGATTCTACCCCTAGCCTGGGAACTTCCATATGCTGTGGGTGCAACCCTAAAAAGACAAAACAAACAAACAAACAAACAAACAAAAACCCAACAACCCCAAATAACATTAAATTAAGCCTTTGAGTACTTTGACAGTCATAACCAAAGTATTTCTTACAGGCCAATAAAGAGCAGTTTATTGTTATTTCCCCACTAACTGTGACACCACCATCAGCCAGTGGCTTGGCTTATAAGCAATATAGAGAAGGCCTTTCCTTGTAAATATATTTGATACACACAATGCTCTCTAGATAATTTTAAGATAAAAGGCTACTTTAAAAAAATTCCAGAGTTCCCGTCGTGGCGCAGTGGTTAATGAATCCGACTAGGAACCATGAGGTTGCGGGTTCGGTCCCTGCCCTTGCTCAGTGGGTTAATGATCCAGCGTTGCCGTGAGCTGTGGTGTAGGTCGCAGACGCGGCTCGGATCCCGCGTTGCTGTGGCTCTGGCATAGGCCAGTGGCTACAGCTCCGATTCAACTCCTAGCCTGGGAACCTCCATATGCCTCGGGAGTGGCCCAAGAAATAACAACAACAACAACAACAAAAGACAAAAAAAAAAAAAAATTCTAGGTATTTTAAAATAAAACTACCTCAAAGGTAAACAACGTTACACTATAACATATGAAGTTGAAAATTTTTGAAGCTAAGACAGGATACAGCATCATTAAAAAAAATTTTTTTACAACCCTTTAGTCCAATTTTACTTTCCCCAAAAATATGCTAAAAATTTCTTTTAAAATTAATTAAAACTATTCCTTTTCAGGAGTTCCAGTCATGGCTCAGTGGTTAAGGAATCCGCCTAGGAAGCATGAGGTTGCAGGTTCAATCCCTTGCCTCACTCAGCGGGTTAAGGATCTGGCGTTGCCGTGAGCTGTGTTGTAGGTCGCAGACTCGGCTTGGATCTGGTGCTGGGGCTCTGGTGTAGGATGGTGGCCACAACTCCCATTAGACCCCAAGTCTGGAACCTCCATATCCGGCAGGTACGGCCTTAGAGAAAGGCAAAAGGAAGAAAAAAAAAAAAAAGTTTGGAGTTCCCATGGTGGCGCAGTGGTTAACGAATCTGACTAGGAACCATGAGGTTGCAGGTTCAATCCCTGGCCTTGCTCACTGGGTTAACGATCCGGTGTTGCTCCAATTTGACCCCTAGCCTGGGAACCTCCATATGCTGCAGGAGCGGCCCAAGAAATGGCAAAAATACCAAAAAAAAAAAAAAAAATTTCCTTTTCACTAATTTCTTAATTTGTTTACTAAGTTTTCCCCTCAACTTTTTACTTTGAAAAATTTCCCAACTCATCCTTTGAAAAGTTGTAAAAATACTACAAAGATCACCAATAAACCCTTTAGATTTACTAATTACAACACCACATTTTCTATAAAATCACTATATAAAATTCTGATTACCTTTTAAGGATTTATATTTCAGGTATTCTCTTTTATTATAACAATTTTACCTAAGCCTATGTTTAGAGTCTCTCTGAAATATGCATACCTTCATTAGAAAGGTGGATGATTTTTCATTTAGCACACAATTCACATAACTCTTAATTTTCTCCATCATGTGGTTGTAGCTGAAGTGTTGAAAAAAGGGATGAAATGTATCTTTCTGAGAGATTATTATAAGTAATTTTCTTTTAAAAGGCTAAAGAAAACAGAAGAAACATTAACAGATCAGAAATATGATACTAGAAGCAGTCCTATTTAATTGGAAAAAAAAAACTCTATAAACAAAAATGCAAGAGATTTTTAAAAAAATTCTCCCATCTTAAATGCCCACCAATATATTTTTGGCTTTAAAAAATATTTTATATTTCACACATATAAAAAAGGATTAAAAAAACATATGAAGCTAAATAGCCATTACCAAGTTTAAGAGATAAAACATTACTATACAACTAAAGTCTTATATATTACCATAATCTGAGGGCATCCCTCTCCCACCCTGCCCCTCCTCTTCTCAAGGTAATCATTATCCTGAATTTAGAACTCAGCACACCCACGCGTTCCTTTATATTTGCACAATGTATGCTTCCCTAAACAACAGAAAGTATTGTCTAGCATGGTTTTAACTTCATACAAATGGTGTTATGCTGTGTGTAGTCCTTTGAAACTTTCTATATATTTTGCTCAGCTCTATGCTGATGACTTTATCCCCGTTGATTTGATATTTGTAGAATTACTAGTTACTTTCACTGTTGTATAGTATTCCATTCCATTGATCAAAAATACCACTTATTCATCTTTCCTTCCAGCCTGTTGAAAGCATTTAGGCTATTTTCTATTACCACAATGCTATTAAACATTTTTCTACACTTTTTTTTTGTGCACAGTACAAGTTTTTCTTAGACAATAGTTCCTTCAATGCTGGTTGCACAATAAAGCTATAAAGCTTTAAAATCCTAATTCTCAAGCACAATCTATCTATCTTAGAACAAATGTCACAGTAGGGCCTGGGTTATTATTTTTTTTTCCAGTTTTTATTATTTTCATAAAGCTTCCTTGTTTTAAAAGCATGCAGTGAAAGTACAAACAGTTACCCTAGAGTATTTATCTAGAATTGAAATTGCTGGAATGCATGCTTATCAATTTTGTTAAAATGCACTCCAAAGATTAAACACCAATTTACACTAAGAGGAAGGAATGGCAATCTTATCATTTCTCCACATTTTGCGCCAACTGTTGGTATTCTAGGACATTTTAATCATTGCCAATCTGAGGTACAGGAAGTGCTATTTCAGGATATTACTTGGTATTGTCCAATCATGAATACTACTACTGAGGTTAACACTTTCTCTTATGCTTACTGGCCATAAAGTTTCCTCTTCTGTGAAGTACACACACAGTGGAGTTTTCTGTAGTCGCACAGCGCTAAGGCAAAAAGTAAGAGTAGGGTACCCAGTAAACACATTAGACTTTCAGCTGAAATCTCTGGGGTTACACCTTAGGAACAGGGGTAAAGCAGAGAAAGAATGAGCCTTTACTAAGGCTCAGTCCCCCAATAGATTGATTTCCCCACCCACCCATATCAGCATGCGCAGAGGCAGTGAACATCATTAACCACTAAAGAAACAAATGAAAACCCAATGTGGTAGCACTACGTATGTCAGAAAGACTAAAGTGAAAACCACAGATACTGACTGTGAAGCAACTGGAACTCCCCCACACTACTGGAGGAACTGACAGAACTACTTTGGAAAACCATCTGGCAGTATCTACCGTAACTGAGTACGGGCATATCCTGCAACCCATCAATTCTATTCCTAAACATACATGCAATAGAAACACATATATTATAAGTCTCCCTGACAAATATAAACTTGCTATATGATTTCATTATATAAAGTTCAGAAATAAGTAAAGCTCATCCTGGATGTTTCAGGTCAGGATAGTAGTTACCCTTGAGAAGGTGGAATGATCTGATTAGAGGGTCCTGGTGATTCTTGATCTAGAAGCTCATCCATGTGAGCGTGTTCCATTTGTGAAAATACATCTACTTATACACTTATGATACACATAGTCTACTAAAGGTATGCTACTGTTCAATAAAAAGTTCATTAAAACCTGGAGTTCTCATTGTGGAGCAGAGGAAATAAATCCGACTAGGAACGACGAGGGTTTGATCCCTGGCCTCGCTCAGTGGGTTAGGGATTCAGCATCGCTGTGAGCTGTGGTGTATGTTGCAGACAAGGCGTGGATCGGCGCTGCTGTGGCTGTGGCAGAGGCCAGCAGCTGTAGCTCCGATTTGACCCTAGCCTGGGAACCTCCATATGCCACAGGTGTAGACCTAAAAAGTTCACTAAAAACTATCTTTATTTCTATAAATAAGCATAATTTGCTCTGCTAACACTGTTTTTAATACTTCAAAATTAACTTCTATTGACCTTAATATTGCACATACACTCAAAAACTAATGGTCACATAAGAAATCGCTAGAAAAATAACCAAGTTATAATGTATTCTTCTATTCCTGCACTGCTCAATATGACAGCCGCCAGTCACATATGGCGACTTTGCCCTTGAAATATATGAGCCCTGAATTTAGACTTAAGTAAAATACACTTTAGATTTCAGACTTATTAGTACAGTTGTATCCTGGCATCTCTGAGGGACTGGTTCCAGGACTCCCCTTGGATATTAAAATCCAAGGATGCTCAAGTCCCTTATATAAAATGGCACAGCATTTGCATATAACCTGTGCACATCCTCCTGTATACTTTAAATCATCTCTAGATTACTTTTAATACCTAATACAATGAATATGCTATGTAAATAGTTGCTGGTGAGTGGCAAATTCAAATTCTGCTTTTTGAAATTTTCTAGAATTTTTTCCCCAAAAATATTTTCAATCTGCAGTTGACTGAATCCCCAGATATGGAACCCAGGATACAGAGGGCTGATTGTACAAAAAATGGAGTGCAAAATATCTCACCAACACATCTGTATACTGATTGTTAAAAAGAGTAATGTTTTTGGATAAATTGTGTTAAATAAAATGTTAATTAAAATTAATTTTACTTATTTTTACTTTTTTAATGTGTCTACTAAAAAATTTAAAATCACATATCATGACTGGCATTATATTTCTATTGGACATCACCGTTCTACACTGTTTAAAAGAGAAAGCATTTTTTTCTCCCCCAATATACTTTCAATTTTCCTTATTCCATAAAAACAGCTCTACGATTCTGAATCTATTTTTTTTAATTACCATATATAAGGAGTTACTGCTGTGGTGCAGCAGAAACCCAAATCTGACTAGGAACCATGAGGTTGTGGGTTCAATCCCTGGCCTTGCTCAGTGAGTTAAGGATCCGGCGTTGTTGTGCGCTGTGGTGTAAGTCACAGATGCAGCTCGGATCTGGTGTTGCTGTGTCTGATGTAGGCCAGAGGCTACAGCTCCAATTTGACCCCTAGCCTGGGAACATCCATATGCCCTGGGTGTGACCCTAAAAAAAAAAAGGAAAAACGGAGTTCCCGTTGTGGTGCAATAGAAATGAATCCAACTAGAAACTATGAAGTTGTGAGTTTGATCCCTGGCCTTGCTCAGTGGGTTAAGGATCTGGCGTTGCCGTGAGCTGTGGTGTAGGTGGCAGACATGGCTCAGATCTTGCGTTGCTGCATAGGCCAGCAGAAACAGCTCCAATTAGTCTCCTATCCTAGGAACCTCCATATGTCTCAGGTGCGGCCCTAAAAAAAGGACAAAAAAAGACCAAAAAAAATTACCATATGAGAATCTGGGTCACCAAATATTCTTTCAAAGACTTCTTCTGCTTCCTTAAAATTTCCATTTTCCATGCAAACGGCTATAGCCTAAAAGATATAATGACAAACGCATACCTTAGATTGCTTTTAAGAATACATAATTGTTGTTTAGTAGTGAAATAACTCATCTATGTCTAAACTACTTTATTTAAAATATTCTTGGAGTTCCCATCGTGGCGCAGTGGTTAACGAATCCAACTAGGAACCATGGGGTTGTGGGTTCGATCCCTGGCCTCGCTCAGGGGGTTGAGGATCTGGCGTTGCCATGAGCTGTGGTGTAGGTTGCAGATGCGGTTCGGATCCCGAATTGCTGTGGCTCTGGCGTAGGCCAGTGATTACAGTTCCGATTCAGCCCCTAGCTTGGGAACCTCCATATGTTGCGGGAGCAGCCCAATAAATGGCAAAAAGACAAAAAAAAAAAAAAAAATTCTTATGGGAGTTCCCACTGTGGCACAACAGAATAGAAGGTGTCTCTGCAACACCAGGACAAAGGTTCAATCCCTGGCCTGGCATAGTGGGTTAAGGATACAGCATTGCTGCATCTGTGGCATGGGTCGCATTGAAGCTGGCTCAGAGTCAATCCCTGGGATGGAGACTCCACAGGCCACAGGGTAGTCAAAAAAGAAAAAAGAGAAAAATTCTTCTGTAGTTTAATACTTTTGATTTGATAAATGATAATAAAGACAAAATAACTGTCATTTGAAAAGCCTGAAAATTTCTCATCAGCCCCTTGTATATTTACTAATAAATATCCAGCATGTTATCTCTTTGTAATTCAGGCCAAATTAAAAACAAAAATTAATAAACAAATTAGGAGCTATATAATGTATACTGAAGACCTACCTAAATATTAATTTTGAGTAAAAGGGAAAGGAGAAAGTAGGTGGATGGTGTTTTTATTTTTTTGTTTTATTTTATTTTTTTTTTGTCTTTTCTAGGGCTGCACCCGCAGCATATGGAGGTTCCCAGGCTAGGGGTCTAATCGGAGCTGTTGCCACCAGCCTACACCACAGCCACAGCAATGCCAGATCCAAGCTACATCTTCGACAAACACCACAGCTCGTGGCAACGCCGGATCATTACCCCACTGAGCAAGGCCAGGGATCGAACCTGAAACCTCATGGTTCCTAGTCGGATTCTTAACCAATGAGCCACAACAGGAACTCCTGGTGTTTGTGATGAGTAGGATATATAAAATTTGCTACTTAGGACCCCAGGAAAATCTCTATATAAAACTCAGGAATGCTTTCAAATAAACATTTTATAAATTGACCTTTTTGATACCACATGCAGTAAAATATAGGACTACCATTAACACTAGGGTAGGCTTGTAAACTTGGGTAAGCTATTTAAACTCTTGGTGGAGTTCCTGTCAGTGGTTAACAAATCCGACTAGGAACCATGAGGTTTCAGATTCGATCCCGCCCTTGCTTGGTGGTTAGGGATCCAGTGTTGCTGTGAGCTGTGGTGTGAGTGGCAGACATGTCTCGATCTGGCGTTGCTGTGGCTGTGGTATAGGCCAGCGGCCTGGGAACCTCCCTATGCCACTGGTGGGGCCCTAGAAAGACAAAAAAAAAAAAGAAAAAAAAGAAAAGAAAGAAAGAAAAGAAAAGAAACTCTTGGTGCCTCAGTTTCTTAGTTGTGAGAATTAAAGAGTTGTATATGAAAATGTTTAGAACAGTATCTGGCAAATAGTAAGCAATATATTTTTACAAGTTAGCGATGTTATTTTACGGTAACTCGCTCAACTTTATAGTAGTATTTAACAAAGGCCTACTTTCCCCAGAGCTCCAAAAGATTGGGATAACATGACAAATTTCTGCCTGTAGTTGAAATTCTTAAAAGAAGTGGCCATTTTTCTGCCCATTCTCTTCAGGTCTTAATTCTACTTGACATTCATACTACCGATAATTAATTCTTGAGAAGGTGGGACACCATCTGGATTTTCTCCTACCCAATGATTATTTTTTTAATCTAAATTTAGGAGTTCCCTGGTGGCCTGGTGGTTGAGGGTCTGCTGTTGTTACTGCTGTGGCTTGGTTCAATCCCTGGCCTGGGAACTTTTGTATGCCACAGGTGCAGGCAAAAAAAATAAATCAATAAAAATCTGGAAGTTTTTTAAATATAAAAATACTGAGTATTTGCTTTTCCTATATGTAAAACGTATTTTCCTTCCTAGTGTATCTTGAATGACTCCTTTGGTTTCTCTTTAATAGGCTACTCCTAAAATTCTCTCTACAAAGTTACAATTTTACATTCTCTTAATCACAAAAATCCACTTGTTTATTATCATTTGATAATCTTTAAATGACAGAGCACAAATCACTGGTTGTTTAGTGATCTTTAAATAGATTTGGCATAGTTTCCAAAGTGGGGGCAGTATGCACTTAGGTGGCAAACATGAAGTCCCAGCTCTTAGAGCTCACGTAAAGTCTATAAACCAGTTCCCGTGGTAGATCAACAGTAACGAACCCGACTAGTATCCATGTGGACACAGGTTGATCCCTAACCTTGCTCAGTTAAGGATCCAGAGTTGCCATGAGCTGTGATGTAGGTTGCAGATGCGGCTTGGATCAGGCATTGTTGTAGCTGTGGCATAGGTTGGTAGCTGCAGCTCCCATTCCACTTCGAGCCTGGGAACTTCCACATGCCTTAGGTGCAGCCCTAAAAGAAACTACAAACCAAAGGTCCGATTTCTAAAGAGAATGATTATAATTTTACTATAGGTGTACTGTCCAATTTCTACCAAATGGCTATTAGTTTCTTTAAATGTTACAGTTTTAATTTCTAGCAAAATAACAAACACAATGTAATGCTCATACCTGAATTTTAATTAAATTTTGTATTTCTTCATGAAGCTTGTCATGTTCCTTTTCAATTGAAGCCCAAATCATCAGAGCTGATTCCAAGGGTGTAATTCTTTCATCACTTTCAAACTGTGCATCTTTTAAAACCAAAACCAAAACAAGTAACTTAGAAAGCTACAGAAAATTTATTATTTTTTTTATAAATTCATTTTAAATATTGACCGGGTATATACTACGTGTCAGGCACTGCTCTTATATATACCAGTTTAGGAAAGATTTTTCAGGTTAATTTCTTCATTCAAATCAGCTTTAAAAAAAAAAAAAAGGAGTTCCCACTGTGTTGCAACACGATTGGCAGTGTCTCTGGAGTGCTGGGATACAGGTTTAATCCCCAGCTCCATACAGTGAGATTAAGGACCCAATATTGCCACAGCTACGGTGTAGGTCACAACTGCAGCATGGAATTGATCCCTGGACTGGGAACACCATATGTTGCCAGGCAGCCAAAAAGAAAAAAAAAGAAAAAGAAAAGCTAGGTGAGTTCACAAAACATTTGAAGCTTTGCTCTACAGATCTTGACTGCTTTTGCTAGATTTATCCCTAAGAACTCCAACATACATGGATTCTTGATCACTGACCCTGACTTATCATATCTCAGATGTACCTAAGAACTTCAAGATTAAACCACAGGGTCATACAAAACATAGGGTTATTTTTCCACCCTTTCTTTCAGATAAAAGGTTGTTGGAGAGAGAAATGCCATTTATGAAGCCCAGCCAAGCACTTTCAGAATATTTTGCGGCACTTAATTTACAAGACAACTGTTAACCATGTTAACTTTTAGTCTGCATGGTCAGGCATTCTCTTCTTTGTGTCTGTTTCAGCCTGCTTTCTCCTTCAGCCACCAGCCCAGCCCGACTATCTACCGTCTCCATTTATTCTGCCTCTAGTCCTATCCACTTATTGTCATGGCACAAACTCCAGAGCTAACCTCAATGCCAGAACAAAATGTGCCACGTAAGCCAGAGCTAGATTAGTATGAGGGCCCTGATGGTGGTACTAATATGGTGGGATTTTATGTAACACTACATGTTTTATAAGTAAACATTTTTGTGTAATTATTAGAGACCTTTGGGAAAGCATTTTGTAAACTATAAAAACCAATATAAATATGTCATTACTTGCATCAAAAGGTCATTTATATGACCATGCTGTATTAGCCACTATTCATAAACTAAACCAGGCTTAGCCATTACAATTTAAAATTAACTATGAGAGGAGGTCCTGTTGTGGTGCAGAGGAAACGAATCGGACTAGGAACCATGAGGTCGTGGGTTCGATCCCTGACCTTGCTCAGTGGGTTAAGGATCTGGCACTGCTATGGCTGTGGCGTAGGCAGACGGCTACAGCTCTGAATAGACTCCTTGCCTGGGGACCTCCATATGCCACGGTGTGGCCCTAAAAGGACAAAAGACAAAATAAAGTAAAATTAAATTAACTATGAGAGGAGTTCCCGTCATGGCTAAGCAGAAATGAATCTGACTAGCATCCATGAGGACACAGGTTCAATCCCTGGCCTCACTCAGTGGGTTGAGGATCTGATGTCACTGTGGCTGTGGTGTAGGCTGGCAGCTGCAGCTCCAATTTGACCCCTAGCCTGGGAACTTCCACATGCCATGGGTACAGCCCTAAAGAAAGACAAAAGACAAAAATAAAATAAAATAAACTATAAGAACAAGGGAGAGAGCTATTTTTAGCTATAAATCATATTCCCTTATTAAATAAGTGCTAAGGGAGTTCTCATGTGATTCAGCGGGTTGAGGATCTACTTGGGTCACTGCTATGGCATGTGTTTGATTCCTGGCTTGGGAATTTCCACATGCCTCAGGTGCAGCCGAAAAAACAAGGAAAAAAAGAATCAATCCTCTCTGTTACGGTCCAATTTAAAATAAGTGCTAAAACCAAGCTCAAATAAGAGGTTTCAAATACAGTTGCCAGGAAAAAAAGGGTATGTATGATTAGTAATAAAGGTCACCACAAAGTTACCATATAGATTTAACAATATCTTTTTTTTTTTTGTCTTTTGTCTTTTTAGGGCTCCATATGCTGCACCTGCGGCATATGGAGATTCCCAGGCTAGGTGTTGAATCAGAGCTGTAGCCGCCGGCCTATACCACAGCCACAGCAACACCAGATCCAAGCCACATCTGTGACCTACACCACAGCTCATGGCAATGCTGGCTCCTTAACCCACTGAGCAAGGCCAGGGATCGAACCCACAACCTCATGGTTCCTAGTCAGATTCATTTCCGCTGTACCACGATGGTAACTCCAAATTTAACAATATCTTTAAGACAAAGTCCATGGAACATGGTTCCCCAACAGTAGCATCAGAATCACCTGGGAACTTATTAGAAATATAATTCCAGGGCCCCTCACTTACCCTACTGAATCAGAAATTCGTGACAAGGAAGGGCCCTCAGTATCCTGTTTCTAAGTTCTCTAATAACTCTGAGGCAAGCTAAAATTTGAGGCTCATCACTCTAGGAAAATAGGTATATTTCTTTTACTAAGCTTTAGATATGCCTGTGTGTAGATATACATGCCAAATACACGTGGGCAAATTCTCAAAAACAAAGGTTAGTTCCCATCTGTTTCTTCTCATTGTCTTACCTTTAGACATAGACAGAAATACATTCAATATAAGATATAAACACATATTTACCAAGGGTTTTTTCCTGCTGCAATTCTTGTTAAAAATTGACAGATGTATACAGTTTTCAGTTGATAAGCTGTTAGACTGGGTAGTCCATGAATAAGAGCTGAAAGTGAAAAAAGTGAATTTTATTAAAACATCAAGACACCGGGAGTTCCCATCATGGCGCAATGGTTAACGAATCCAACTAGGAACCATGAAGTTGCGGGTTCAACCCCTAGCCTTGATCAGTGGGTTAAGGATCCGGCATTGCCGTGAGCTATGGTGTAGGTCGCAGACACAACACGGCTTGGATCCCGTGTTGCTGTGGCTCTGGCATAGGCTGGTGGCTACAGCTCTGATTCGACCCCTAGCCTGGGAACCTCCATATGCCACGGGAGTGGCCCTAGAAAAGGCAAAAAGACAAAAAACAACAAAAAAACCCCCCAAAAAAACAAATATCAAGACTCCAAACCTGACCCAGCAGTGCCTCTGTGTGGTTTGAGTAACAGGACAAACATCACCCAAAGATAATCAAAACTTTGGAGCTGTATGCTTTATTGACAATTTCAAGAAATCTGAAGAAAAAATTTTAATAATAAACACTTTTCTTTCAAAATAAAACTGATGTTTCACATGCAGAATAAGAAGTATTTAAAATTATGTCCTCTCACAGGTAGCATTCCATATGAACAAAAAGGGAGATTTAGATCCAAACTGTGCCAAATCATTAGCTGGAAACTTAATGTATACCTTAAAATGCCTAAAACTATAGGAAATATTATTGACGTCAGGGTTTCAGTTAAGTGAGTCTGTTCAGTTTATAAAGCTTGATTTTAAAAACATATATTGGAGTTCCCGTCCTGGTGCAGTGGTTAACGAAATCTGACTAGGAACCATGAGGTTGTCAGTTCGATCCCTGGACTCGCTCAGTGGGTTAACCATCCGGCATTGCCATGACCTGTGGTGGAGGTCACAGACATGGCTCAGATCCTATGTTGCTGTGACTGTGGTGTAGGCCAGTGGCTACAGCTCTGATTAGACCCCTAGCCTGGGAACCTCCATATGCAGCAGGAACGGCCCTAGAAAAGTCAAAAAGACACACAAAAAAAAATTATTAACTTTCTCAATATCTGAATGCACACCCAGATGTTAAGCAAGGTAGTGAGTACATACAGTGGTAGTAAACCATAATCCTGGTCTCCGGCGAGTTTACTATGTAGCAATAGAAGACAAATGATTGACCAGTTAAGAGTTAAAACATGGAGAAAACTAAAAACAGTAAGTACAAAATGCTATGGAAGCAAATAACAGAGAAATCTTACAGTGTGTTTTAGTAGCTGGTTAGAGGGGGGAGATACCAGGAAAGGCTTCTCTTGAGGAAATAATGTTTAAAGTCGGACTTGAAGGTACCACCGTTAAATTATCTTTCAACCAGGGTTTGGTTGGTATACATAAAAAGATTAAATTAGGGAGTTCCCATCATGGCACAGTGGAAACCAATCAGACTAGGAACCATGAGGTTGTGGGTTTGATCCCTGGCCTTGCTCGGTGGGTTAAGGATCTGGTGCTGCTGTGAGCTGTGGTGTAGGTTGCAGACATGGACTAAGGTTAAGGATCTCGTGTCGCTCTGGCTCTGGGGTTGCTGTGGCTGTGGTGTAGGCTGGCAGCTACAGCTTAGATTAGATCTCTAGCCTAGGAACCTTCATATGCCACAGGTGCAGCCCTCAAAAGACAAAAGACACATAAATTAATTAAAATAGATTAAATTAACTAGCAAACCAAAAAGTAGTTCTGCAGCTGCTAAGCAGATGACACGAATGAACACATTTATTTTTATTTATTTCCTCAATTCTAGTATGTCATAATCTCATGCTGTATCAGAGATTATCTGGACCAAATATAGTCATAATATAATTAAATAGGATTCAAAAAGAGCACAAAATAGAATTAAAATTTAAACACAATTTATTCAGTATTTATTGAACATGTACTTCTGTTCAATATTTATTGAACATGACTGAATAAGATAGCCAGTCCCTGCCCCTCAGGAAGGTTTTAGTCTGAAAAAGGTACAAATTAAACAGAAAGTTATGCCAGTGACTAATTTAAAGTGTCATATAGGGTAAGTTTGGTACAGAAGCAAAGCAAAACAGAGACCTAATCTATTCTAGGGAAGAAAGTCAGATCCCTTCTGTCCTCACTTCCTTTCATATTCTATTAAGTCTACCATGCAATAACTACAGATACCCCACACCGTTAAGCCAAAACAAAACAAAAGGCATGAAAAACTACCCTGGTTAAACTCAGCTTCCTGCTTTTGCCAAACCTATAACTAAACACTGCTGACAGAATACACTCACACATCTAATGACCTGCAACAATCCAAACTTATTTAAGCACTTATTGTAACAGCATGCACCACTCTCAGCTCTTAACAGTGGTTTTCAACTAGGGGTGATTTTTGGCACCCTTGGGGACAAACTGTCCCCTAGGAGACGTTTGGCAATGTCTGGAGACATTTTTGTCATGAGTGGTGTTAATGACACCCAATGGTTGAGGTCAAGGATCCTACAATGCACAGGAGCACCTCACTCCCTCCCCCCTCAAGCATACACAGAACAAAGAATTATGTGGTACAAAATGTCAAAAGGTTTGAGTTTGAGATACTGTGCTTTGTTGCTTTATACATATTAGTTCAGCTGCTTCTCTCAACAGCCTTCTGAGGTGGATACTATTATTACTACCATTTTACAGATGAGAAAATTGTGGTACCAAGGAAACTGTGGTGGTACCAAGTACTTGGTTCAAGTCCTACTGCTACAAACCAGCAGAGCCAGGAATCAAACTTAGACAATTTACTACGGAGCCTCATGCTCTAGGTTGTATATTTTCATAATCTTGAAAAGTGTAGTAAATGAGGAGTTTCCATTGTGGCGCAGCAGAAACAAATCTGACTCGGAACCATGAGGTTGCGGGTTCGATCCCTGGCCTCACTCAATGGGTTAAGGATCAGGTGTTGCTGTGAGCTGTGGTATAGGTCATAGACAAAGCTTGGATCCCGAGTTGTTGTGGCTGTGGTTGTAGGCTGGCAGCTGCAGCTCCGATTCGACCCCTAGCCTGGGAACTCCATATGCCACAGGTGCAGCCCTGAAAAAAAAAAGCAAAAAGTGTAGTAAATGAAATTCTATAAAAGAGATAATGGAGTCCTTTTCAGTCAAAAATGTAAATCAGAGACAATAGTGTGTTCATGATTTACGTACTTGTCACTGATATAGCAGTACAACTTGAAAAACTGTCTACTCTTTCTTGGATTTCAGTGTCCTTTATCTTAAAATAATGGAGGTGGCCTAGATTATTCCTTGGGTCTTGGGCTAGAACCTTGAAAGAGATCTTCATTTTATTTTTTAAGTAAACTTTAAGAATGGTTTTAAATTTATAGAATGTAGTAACAATACATTATTAACTAAGTCTGTGCTTTATTCAGATTTCCTTAGTTTTTACATAAGGTGCTTTTCCAGCTGCAGGATCCCAACCAGGACACCACATAACATTTAGTCCTCATGTTTTCTCAGGCATCTCTTGCCTGTACTAGTTTCTCAGATCTTCCTTGGTTTTGATGACCTTGAAATTTTGGGGGTACCTCTCTACTGAGATTTGTCTGATACTTTTTTCTTTTTTTTTTTTGCCTTTTCTAGGGCTGCTCCCGTGGCATATGGAGGTTCCCAGGCTAGGGGTCTAATCAGAGCCATAGCCACCGGCCTATGCCAGAGCCACAGCAACTCGGGATTCAAGCCACGTCTGCAACCCACACCACAGCTCACAGCAACGCCAGATTCTTAACCCCACTGAGCGAGGCCAGGGATCGAACCGGCGTCCTCATGAATACTAGTCAGGTTCCTTACTGCTGAGTCACGACAGGAACTCCTGGAACAACCCTTTTAACTTATCCATACTTTTAGGTTGCTCAACTCTATAAACTGAGATTACCTGCCTAACTGAAAGTATAACTGTGAAGATAAACTCTGTCAATACCGTTTTTTAAGTATTTAACTTCCTATTAAATACTATCCTGGGGGGTGTACTCAGCTGCAATAAGTTGAGTTCAGACTCAGATAAATAACAGAGCATCTTCCGATTATCATTCAAAAAGTCAGCCAGCCTTCCTACAGGTCAATGTCTTTGTCCATCATTTACAGGCTGTCTTGTCCAGGCGGTGAACTTAATCGTCAATTACTTTTATTCAGAAGCCTACCTTGGGCAAGCAAGCCAAATGAGGTTTAAAAAGCTTACAAAGTATTAGAGAACATTGGAATTCCGGTAGTGGCTAAGTGGTAGCGAACCCGACTAGGATCCATAAGAACGCGGGTTCGACCCCTAGCCTCGCTCAGTGGGCTAAGGATTGACGGTTTGGATACCTTGTTGCTGTGGCGTAGGCGAGCTGCAGCTCTGACTGGACCCCTATCCTGGAAAGTTCCATATGCTGTGGGTGCGGCCTTTAAAAACAAACAAATAAATAAAGTAATAGAAAACACTGATGCCAAGGTCACAGTGACTTGCTAAATAAATGCCATTACAGGAGTACCTCAGTCGAGGAAAGCAACACAAGCGCCAATGGAAACAAAAGGAATAGGACACTGAGTTAAGTTAAAATTTTGTACATTTTAACTCAGTGCTCTATCTACTCTAAATGGGTCTTGATCTTACTTTACCGACGAGAAAAACAACACTGAGAAACTGTTAAGAGGCGGATGCGGGATTCGAGCCAACGTTTGTATCCAAACCAGGGGCCTCCCGCTGCGGCGCCTTAGCAGCCCAATCGCCCGCCCTCCCGGGGCACAGCATTGCAAACCAGGCCTCGGCTCGGGTGCGCCCGGCACTCACCCTCGGCGCTGTCGCGGGTCCGGTGGAAGTCGCCGGAGCGGCCGTCACGGAACGCCCTGCAAAGGGAGAGGCAGAGGAAATCCAGCATCCAGCCAGCAGCAACAGCCTCAGCCTCAGCCACTAGGCCCGCGTCCTCCTCTTCCGGGGGAGCCCCCAACTGCACCTGGCACTCGAGCAGTTCCTGGCACTCAAACTGCTCCTGATCCTCTCTCGCCGTTTCTGCCATCTCCTCCTCCAGGAGCTCTGCATCCTCGCCATCCGCACGACCCCGCGGGCTCGGAGCCGCTGAGGGGGCGTCCTCCGCCATGTTAAACAGCTCGCGCCGTTCAGACCTTTCTGGCGCCGACCGGCGATTGGCTCGCTCTGGAGGGCGAAGGGCGGGACCGCGGAGGATCACTTCCGCCCGCGAAAACCCACCAATCACACCGCGGGGAAGGACCAGCGACTTGAGTCTGGCTTCTGATTGGCCTAGAGCTGCTCTCACAGCTGGACCTTGAATTCGCCGCAGCTCAGGGGCGCCTCTTTGTTGGTAAACTAGACAAGTTCAAATTGGGTGTGGCGAGAGGTTTGGAAGCGGTGGGGCAGTTTTGTCCTCATGGTACGATGCTGCATTGACTAGAACACGGCTGGTTAAAATGGAAAAAGGTTTTATGCACAGTGTGCTTCAAAAAGAGGCGATTAAAACTTGTCACGATTATTTAAGCGTGACACTTTCTATCCTCGTATTCACTTAGCAGCTACTGTGTGATTATGAACCCAAATTGTTCCAACAGAGTTAGATCTGTGCTTCGCCAACCTGAACTGGCATCAGAATCATTCCTCACAGATTGCGGGGCTCCTCCCCCGGAGTTTCTGTTCCATAGGTCTGAATATTCGAAGGTGGTACTGAGACTGATAGTCTGGGGACCAAATTTTGAGAATTAGAGTATTTTGGAGTTCCCATCGTGGCGCAGCGGATACGAATCCGACTAGGAACCGTGAGGTTGCGGGTTTGATCCCTGGCCTCGCTCAGTGGGTTAAGGATCCCGCGTTGCCTTGAGCTGCAGTGTAGGTCACAGACGCGGCTGGGATCCCGAGTTGCTGTGGCTGTGGCGTAGGCCGGTGGCTACAGCTCCGATTAAACCCCTAGACTGGGAACCTCCATATGCCTCGGGTGGCGCCCTAAAAAGACAGAAAAGGCAAAAAAAAAAAAAGAGTGTTTTATTATGGAAATGACTTCAGTCAGGTCCCTAAACAGACTATAGAATTCAGCGGATACAAGAAGTGAACACTTATTTTGAATTTTGAAACTTAACCTTTGAGCGCAAGAAAGGATTGGGGGAGGGATCTGGCTATGTTCTATTTATCTATAGAGTCACAGTTACATCAGTGTAATCACTTTATGAAAATTCATTGAACGTGATATATGCACTTTTCAGTGTGTGCCTTCTAATTGAAAAAAGTTTACTTTAAAAACCTTTCTGGGAGTTCCCGTCATAGCTCAGTGGTTAATAAACCAGAGTAGTATCCATGAGGATGCGGATTCCATCCGTGGTCTTGCTCAGTGAGTTAAAGATCTGGAGTTGCCGTAAACCGTGGTGTAGGTTGCAGAAATGACTTGGATCCGGTGTTGCTTTGGCTGTGGCGTAGGCAGACAGGCTGTAGCTCTGATTCAAGCCCTAGCCTGGGAACCTGCATATGCCGCAGCTTTGGCCCTAAAAAGACAAAAGACAAACAAAACAACAACAACAACAACAAAAAAACAGCAAAAAACCTTTCTGTTTATATAGCACGTGCAACATCATCAAAGCCTTTATGTTTTAATTTTACACATTTATTATTATTATCATTATTTTCCTTTAGGGCCGAACTTGCACAAATGGAGGTTCCCAGGCTAGGGGTCTAATCGGAGCTGTTGCTGCCGGCCTACACCACAGCCACAGCAACGCCAGATCGGAGCCTCCTCTGTGACCTGCACCACAGCTCACCACAACACGGGATCCTTAACCCACTAAGTGAAGCCAGGGATCATACCCGCAACCTTATGATTCCTAGTCAGATTTGTTCCGCTGCACCAGGATGGGAACTCTTACACATTTATTATTGCTTTAAAGCTATAGTTTAAATGTTGAATCATTAAAACACTATATTATGTCTTTTAAGAATGCCTAGGTTGGGGAGTTCCCATTGTGACTCAGAGGAAACAAATCCCACTAATATCCATGATAATGCGTGTTCCATCCCCTGGCCTCCATCAATGGGTTGGAGATCTGGCATTGCTGTGAGCTGTGGTTTAGGTCACAGACTTGGCTCAGATTCCAAGTTGCAGTGGCTGTGGTGTAGGCCGGGCAGCTGTAGCTCTGATTCAACCCCTAGCCTAGCCTGGAAACTTCTGTATGCTGCTGGTTGGGCCCTAAAAAACAAAAAACAAACAAAAAAAGAATGCCTAGATTGGAATATCCATCCACTACGGTTTACCCACTAGCTGTGTGACCTTGGGTGAATCATGCCTTCATGTTCTCTTCCGTATACTGTGTATGGTAATAACACCATAGAAGGAATTGTTCCTTCAGCTTCTAATGGTCCTATGGCAATAAATCCTGTTTACAAACAATACAGAGGAATAGGTCTAAGGGATTAAGGGTTGAAGTTCATTGTGAATTTAGCAAACAAACCCCAGGTTTCCAAACGAACTTTTTTGTCATGCAGGTCTCTCAGATGGGGCCTTCTTTCTTTCCTCCAATCCTCCTTTGCTTCTTCCCAGCAGGGAGTTAATGGTTATTCTTAAATATGTCAACCAATTTATTCAGAGCCACAAACTAAACCTAGGGAATTTTCCTGTGGAATCATTTACTGAAAGATTCAGGGAAATAAAACATTTTTATCAATCAAGTAATAATATATAATGAAGTGGAATGAAAAGTGTATATTTGTGGTTAGGATTAACCATAATTGTCAACAAAATTTTAGTTTGGGGCTACTTCCAGCTATATACTGTATTCTCTGGCCTCTTTCCTTACTGGTAGTTCACTGAAGAAAAGTCAAGAAGCACTGTCCTACTAGAGTGGATAAAAACGTTATTTTAAGGAGTTCTCTTGTTGATGCAGTGGATTAAGGATACAGTATTGTCATTGCAGCAGCTCAGGTCACTTCTGTGTCGCAGGTGTGATCTCTGGCCTGGGAACTACCATCTATTGTGTTTGAGGTCAAAATAATAATAATAATAATAATAATAATAATAATAATTTTAAAGTCCTATCCCAACAGACAGTCAATAATACAGTCTTATTGGATTATGGGCCAGAAAACAGCTGGAGGAGGAGGAAGTCTCTCATTAAAGAAAAAATAATAATTTTTTTAAACCTGCCCATCAGGATGGATGGTAGATTTATACCTCTGAAATAATAGCTTTTTTTGTTTGTCTTTTCTAGGGCCACACCCACGGCATATGGAGGTTCCTTAACCCACTGAGCGAGGCCAGGGATCAAACCCTCAACCTCATGGTTCCTAGTTGGATTCAACCCCTGAAATAATAGTTTAACATTGCTATGAAAAGAAAACTCAACAGTGATTAAATATAAAATAGCTACAATAAAACTTATAATTAATTCATAAAGTCCCAATAACACTTTAGCCATATATATTTTAATGGTACAGTAGATAAATCGAACACATGGCATTTCAGTAAAACTTACATGTAACTAATAAACATTCTGAGATGGGGGATTTTTTTTTGGCAGAAAATTTTATAATATATCATTCCCTTAATAACCACTTTAAAAGATATGGAGTCTAATAGTTCAAGGCGAAGGAAGGAGTGTGTAGAGAGAGAATTTTGAGTTTGCTGACTTTAAAGTCATCCCATGAGTAAAGTTAGGAAATTGTATTTCTTGCAAACTTGAGTTTGTAGACTGAGATCCATAATAACTACGGTTATCTTTAATTAAAGGGATGTTATGAGGGGAGAGGTTTTATTTGATTTGTGATGATCCTTACAGTACAACATGAAAACCAAGACTGAAATTTTGGGGATCCAATATGAGTTCACATCACATGTGCTTTCTAATTGTCAGAAAGTATTGCCGCTTACTGATTTCTTGCCTCTAGAATCATTGATGTATTGGCTGGATGACCACCAGACAGAAATACAGTAGAAAGATTCTGCTATGGACTGTATTGGGTGGGGGTTGGGGTGGGGGTGGGCCTTCCCTGGGTGGTTCCTCCCTCCAAAAATTTATGTGTTGAAGCCCTGATCTCAATGTGACTGTACTTGGAGATAGAGCCTATTGGGAGGTCATTAATCCAATAAGATTAGTATACTTAATAAGAAGACACACCATGGAGTTCCCGTCGTGGCTCAGTGGTTAACGAATCCGACTAGGAACCATGAGGTTTTGGGTTTGGTCCCTGCCCTTGCTCAGTGGGTTAAGGATCTGGTGTTGCCGTGAGCTGTGGTGTAGGTTGCAGACGTGGCTCATATCCTGAGTTGCTGTGGCTGTGGTGTAGGCTAGCAGCTACAGCTCTGATTGGACCCCTAGGCTGGGAACCTCCATATGCCACAGGAGTGGCCCTAGAAATGGCAAAAAGACAAAAAAAAAAAAAAAGACACACCAGACAGCTTGCTTTGTATCCTCTCTCCCTCTCCAGCCATGTAAGGACACAGTGAGAAGGTGGCCGTCTGCAAGCCAGGAAGAGAGCCTTCACCCAGAACAAAATCAGCCAATGTGTTGATCTTGACTTCTCAACCTCCAGAAATGTAAGAAAATTAATTTAAGGTACCAGTCTATGATATTTTATATGGCAGCCCAAGTTAACTAATATCATTCCCATAAAGCGTAGATGACATTCCCCTGCTGTTGCAATTCCCAAGGTTATTTTTGCCTTGGACTGCATTCTAAAGAACACTTGGAAACCCATGTTTCTTCAATTCTTATGTTTGCCATGTTGAATGTTTATCACTAATATAACCCAGAGGTCTCATTATAAATAATGTAAATTTTTCTGAATTTATAACATCTTATGATTATCCAAATTACATATACTTTTGAAATATGCTTTTTGTGTGTGTGTGTGTGTGTGTTCTTGTTGTGGCTTAGTGGTAATGAACCTGACTAGTATCCATGAGGATGTAGGTTTGATCCCTGGCCCCACTCAGTGGGTTAAGAATCCCACCTTGCTGTGACTGTGGTGTAGGCCGGCAGCTGCAGCTTTGATTTGACCCCTAGCCTGGGAACTTCCATATGCCACGGGTGTGGCTCTAAAAAGCCAAAAAAAAAAGCCAAAAAAAAGAAGCACTTTCTTATGAAGACTTTTTCCCTTTGCAGAATCAATGAATTAATAAGGACTGAAGGAAGGTTTAGAACTAAAATGGAGTTCTTATTGTAGCTCAGCAGGTTAAGGACTGAATGTTGTCTCTGTGAGGATGTGGGTTCAATCCTTGGACTCGCTCAATGGGTTAAGAATCTGGCATTGCCATGGCTGTGGCGTATGCTGGCAGCTGCAGCTCTGATTCATCCTTTAGCCTTGGGAACTTCCATATGCTGCAGGTGCAGCTGTTAAAAAAAAAAAAGAAAGAAAGAAAGAAAAGAAAAAAGAAAAAGAAAAAAGAAAACTAAAGTGAAGTAGGTTTAAGGAGGGAAACATTATTTTAGACAACTCTTTGGAGCTTTAAAAATATTTAGAAAATCTCTGTAGCCCCTTAAGATATTTCATTTTTTTCTTTCTTTCTTTTTGTTGGCTGTGGCACATGGAGTTCCCAGACCCTGGATCAGATCTGAGCCAGAGTTTCAATCTAAGCTGCAGCTGTGGCAACACTGGATCCTTAACCCGCTGTGCTGGGATAGGATGATTAAACCTGCCACCCAGTGCTCCCAAAATGCACCTGATCCCATTGCACCACAGCGGGAACTCCCCTTGAGATATTTCAGATGGTATTTCCTGCATTGCAGGCTTACTATGTGACTGTCAGGCTATAGGCATTGGCATGATGCTGGCTCACTCTATAAGAAAATGCATTTAGGAGTTCCCATCGTGGCGCAGTGGTTAACGAATCTGACTAGGAACCATGAGGTTGGGGGTTCGGTCCCTGCCCTTGCTCAGTGGGTTAAGGATCTGGTGTTGCCGTGAGCTGTGGTGTGGGTTGCAGACGCGGCTCGGATCCCGCGTTGCTGTGGCTCTGGCGTAGGCCGGCGGCTACAGCTCCGATTCAACCCCTAGCCTGGGAACCTCCATATGCCGCGGGAGCGGCCCAAGAAATAGCAACAACAACAACAACAATAACAACAACAACAACAAAAAAGACAAAAAAAAGAAAAAAAGAAAATGCATTTAGTTAAATGCTGGAGTCTAGGACTGACTATCCACGATCATTTTATTTTTTTGCTTTATGTAAAAAAATAAGGAGTTCCTTGTTGGCTTAGCAGGTTAAGGATCTAGTGTTGTCACTGCTGTGGCTCTGGTTGCTGCTGTGGTGTAGGTTGGATCCCTGGGCCAGGAACTTCCCCATGCCATGTGCACAGCCATAAATAAATTGATTAAATAAAACATTTTTGAAAATAAAAAATATTTTAAAAGACTTCTAGTGTATGCCTTTAACAAGTCACTGATTAGTCAATATTTTTAATAAAATGCATCTGCCAGGAGTTCCTGTTGTGGCTCAGTGGGTTATGAACCCAACTAGTATCCATGAGGACTTGGATTCGATACCTGGCCTCACTCAGTTAAGGATCTGGCCTCTCTGAGAGCTTTGGTGTAGGTTGCAGATGTGGCTCAGATCCCAAGCTGCTGTGGCTGTATCGTGGGCCGGCAACCACAGCTCCAGTTCGACCTCTAGCCTGGGAATTTCCACATGCCACAGGTGTGACCCTAAAAAAAAAGAATAAATAAATAAACAAATATATCTTCAGGAGTTCCCTTGTAGCACAACAGGTTAAGGATCCAGCGTTCTCACTGTAGTGGCTTGGGTCACTGCTGTGGTGCAAGTCTGATCCCTAGCCCAGGAACTTCCACATGCCATGGTCATAGTGTGCCCCCCTGCCCCCGCCCCCAGCAAAAAAACTTCAGCTTAAGATATTCAATATGACAAGGTGCCATATTTTGGGGTAGTGTGTCTGAACCTCTTCATACCAAGCTGAGAGAGATGCCGTCAGGGTCAAATGGGATAATGGACATGGAAGTGCTCCCCAAGCCCTTGATAACCATTTCCCAAAGCGGAGCTAGAGAAGTTCATAGTTGACACAATTCATGATTTAAAATCAGCTGGGATTGTGGTGGTAGTTATATGATTGTATAAAAACTCCTATAGAGTGGCATATCTAAAATGGTTGGATTTTACTGCTTGTAAGTTACTCTCAATAAACTTGATTTTTTTTTGTTTGTTTTTTACAGCCGCAGCTATGGGATATGGAAGTTCTTGGGTTAGTGGTTGAATTGGAGCTGCAACTGCAGCTGCAGGCCTGCCACAGCCATGGCAACACCAGATCTGAGCCACATCTGGGAACTATGCCCCAGCCTCCAGCAATGCCAGATCCTTAACCCACAGAGTGAGGCCAGAGATCGAACCTACATCCTCACAGAGACAACTTCGGGCCTTTAACCTGCTGAGCCACAACAAGAACTCCTAAACCTGATTTTAAAAAACACAATTTGGGGAGTTCCTTTTGTGGCTCAGTAGTTAGTGAGCCCAACTAGTATCCATGAGGATGCGGGTTCGATCCCAGCCTCACCTTGGGTTAAGGATCCAGCATTGCCATGAGCTGTGGTTTAGATCGAAGACTTGGCTTGGATCTGGCGTTGCTGTGGCTATGGTGTAAGCTAGTAGCTACAGCCCCGATTAGACCCCTAGCCTGGAAACTTCCATGTGTCGCAGGTGAAGCCCTAAAAGCAAAAAATAAATAGGTAATAAAAATTAAAAAATAAAAACACAATTTGGGAAATAACTGGTTTTAAAAAAGCATCAGTTTTCTTTTCTGTGGACTTAGAGCTATATACAAATCTATACACTAACGTGATTATGAATTTCTTTTTTTTTTTGTCTTTTTTTGTTGTTGTTGCTATTTCTTGGGCCGCTCCCGCGGCATATGGAGGTTCCCAGGCTAGGGGTTGAATCGGAGCTGTAGCCTACGCCAGAGCCACAGCAACGCGGGATCCGAGCCGCGTCTGCAACCGACACCACAGCTCACGGCAACACCAGATCCTTAACCCACTGAGCAAGGGCAGGGACCGAACCCAAAACCTCATGGTTCCTAGTCGGATTTGTTAACCACTGCGCCACGACGGGAACTCCATGATTATGAATTTCTAAGTGAAACATAGCATGCAACATATGCTATAATTGATCGTTATGCTCTTTTTTCACACGATGTCCTGCATAATTATTGTGCCAGAAAACATACTTTGGTGCTGTAAACTACCATACAAATATATACAGATGCCAGCTATTAAGATGGAGGAGTTCTCGTCGTGGCGCAGCAGAAATGAATTTGACTAGGAACCATGAGGTTTCAGGTTTGATCCCTGACCCCACTCAGTGGGTTAAGGATCCAGTGTTGCCGTGAGCTGTGGTGTAGGTTACAGACATGGCTTAGATCTGGCCTTGCTGTGGCTGTGGCATAGGCCGGTGGCTACAGCTCTGTTCGACTCCTAGACTGGGAACCTCCATATGCTGCAGGTGAGGCCCTAAAAAGACCAAAAAAAAAAAAAAAAGATTATTCCATGATCTCTAAGGGTTGTAGAAAATTCAGTATCACTTGACCCAGTTGACCACACCCTCCTCCTGGATGCATTTTCTTTATTTGATTTAAAGTATACTATCTCTTTTCTAATTTTCCTCACACCTCCCTAGCTACTTCTCAGTATCCCCTTTGGCCATTCCACCTCTTGCTAAACTCTAAATGTTGGGATATGTTCATCCTCAGCCTTTAAACCTCTTCTAGATTCTCATTATAATTCCCTAGCTGAATTTGTCTCCTCCCATTGTTTTAATTCCTCAAGATCCTGTTGTGAGACCCAAACATAAATCTCTCTCCCTAACATTTCTGCTGAGCTACCTACATCACTGCTTGGATTATTATGCATCTAAACTTGACAAGTCCAGGAGTGGCTCAGCATTAACGAACCCCAGCTTTGGTGTAGGTTGAAGACATGTCTTAGATCTGGTGTTGCTGTGGCTGTGGCATAGGCCCACAAATGCAGCTCTGACTTGACCCCTAGGCTGGGAACTTCCGTATGCATGCAGCCCTAACAAGCAAAACAAACAAACAAAAAACCCCAAAGCAAAAAACTTGGCAAGTCCCAATATAATTCCTACCCTGCCAAACTAGACCCGCTCTTCTCTTAGTAAATGGCACCTCCATCAACTTAGGCAATTAATTGGGTCAATGATTCATCTCTGATTTCTTTATCCATGTCATGCATCACATCTAGTCCTTCAATAGCATTGGTTAGCTCTACCTTCAGAATGGATCCAATTTTGACTACTAACCATCATCTTCATTGCTGCTCTCAGCCAGGTGACCCTCATCTCATTTAGACCACAGCTGATCTCCTTCTGCACCTGCAGCATGTAGAAGTTCCTGGGCTAGGGATCAAATCCACACCATGGCACCAACCTTGGCTACTGCAGTGACAATGCCAGATACTTAACCTGCTGTACCACAAGGGAATGCCCAAATCTCTTTGCTCTTATTGAAGCAGGAGATAGATGGGTCCAAGGCTGAGCAACTGTAATCTGTTTCCTGTGAACAGACAACTTTAAGATAAAAGCTGCATCTTGGAGTTCCCATCGAAGCTCAGTGGAAACAAATCCAACTAGTATCCATGAGGATGCAGGTTCGATCCCTGGCCTTGCTCAGTGGGTTAGGGATCTGGCCTTGTTGTGAGCTGTGGAGTAGGTCACAGATGTGGCTTAGGTCCCTCATTGATCTGGCTGTGGTGTAGGCCGGCAGCTGCAGCTCTGATTCGACCCCTAACCCAAGAACTTCCATGTGCCACAGGTGTGGCCCTGGAAAACAAAAAAGAAAAGAAAAGAAAAAAAAGATTTGCTGTGTCTCTTCATAAAAGAACACAATTCTGTTTCTGTCTTTGTTGTTGAAACTCATCCTTTGTCCCCTGGTGACCAATAGAAACTCAGAGACAGAGCTTTGGGTGAAGGAGAAAAAGAGCTTTTATTGCTTTGCAAGGTGAAGGGCGGTCACAGCAGCTTAATACCTTAAAGACTGCCCACCTCCAGAAGAGTGGTTTTATAGTTTGGGAGTGAAAAATAGGGCTACAGATAAATATGGGGTTAGATGCAAGCCTTCCTTGTTTTTCCAAGCTGGTGATCCCTCTTTCTGTAAAGAAGAATGCTTCATTAACATCTTCCATTTGCCAGAGGATTTAATTCTGCGGAAGAACTCAAAGATATTGTCATGTATATTCCTTGAGGATGAACCAGGACCGGGCCCCAAGGCTCTAAAGTCTCTGGACTGCTCCTCCCTGGCCTCTGCATCCCCTCCCTTCTCTGATTAGCAACTGTTTGAACTTGCCCTTTGGAACTCAGGGAAGGCCATGGAGCCTAACCTTGGTCCCTGAAAGGAAGAAATGGGGGCCACAGAAAGGCTTTCATGCCCAGGAGCCCCACAGGGCCCTGCTTGATTTCATCATTGCCTCCTTTCTCTTCAGAAGGTCAGACCAAGTCCCTTCAGCCAGATACTAATGATGAAAATGATGGTGATCATATCAACGACACATCAATGTCAAGAACTTTCCTATGTGCATTATATGCATTATCTCATTTAATCTTCACAGCAAATGTCTTAGGGAGATACGATTATGCTCCTACGGCAAAGTAGAGGTTGCACCTGAGACAGAGAGAGGGGTGTTATCTCACCCAAGACTGGTGAGTTAGCCATGTAACCGAGCATGCCCATCTGAGGCCTTCCCAGAGGGGACCCCCACCTGCCTTTTTATCTATAGAAAAACTTTAGTCAAAGAATCAATCTAATCAGAGAAGCGAGGGGAAAAAAAATACAGGGAAAAAGGAAACAGTCAAGCAAGACAATAATAATAGTTTAGCCACTCAACAAAGTCAAAAACCTTTGGTTCGTTCTTCCTCAAGGACCAGAGATAATATTCTGAGCCATGTCCTTGGAGCTGTTGTGCAGATGCTGAAGCTCTGTTTGCTGCCCACAAGCATGTAGACCTTGGACTAGTTCAAACCACAAGGTTGATGACACTGACTCCCAATTATCTCACCTCCTATCAGTCAGAAAAATGTCCATGAGCTATCAGGCCCTGCTCCTTGACACTATGAGACTCCTCATTACCCTATCTATGGGGGCTGGGGGGGGGCACAGTCCTTGAGGAACTAGCCTGTGTTCCCCTCTTAGCCTGGCAATTAAAGCTACTTTTTCTTTTTCTTCCTCCAACTCTTGTGTCCAAGTTGCTATTTGCATAGGTGTGCGGGGGCAGCGGATATTTCGGCAAGAGCAAGTTAGGGACCCAGGAGATGCAAAGCAGGCACTCCGACTCTATGCTCTTCCCTCTTCACCCTAGAAGCCCTCCCCAGGGGAGCAGACACCAGCCAGAGTTCAGTTTCCTTGTCAGGGTTCCTGGAGTGACAGGACATCCCCCACCCCCACTTCCCTTTCTCTCTGCTAAAGAATTAAAGCTCCAAGCTCCCAGGCATACCAACATTTGCGTAGCCAGCTCATGACAGCAGCACTGCCAGGTCTTCCCATTTAATGACAGGGTATCACAGCACATTCCATTATTCTTCCTGACAATAATAATATTATTTCAAATGGAAAAGAATAATATTTTGCCTTGTTTAAAAGGTTAACTGAGGAGTTTCAGTCTTGGCTCAGCAGTAACAAATCCGACCAGGAACCTTGAGGATGCAGGTTCGATCTCTGGCCTCGCTCAGTGGGTTAAGGTTCTGGCATTGCTGTGAGCTGTGGTGTAGGTCACAGATGCAGCTTGGATCCTGCTTGCTGTGGCTGTGGCATAGGCTGGCAGCTGCAGCAGCTCTGATTGGTCCCCTAGCCTGGGAACTTCCATATGCTGCACCTGCGGCCCTAAAAAGTGTGTGTGGGGGGGAATTACTTTTCTGGGGAAGGTCAAAACTGCAGTTAAGTCAGGTATTAAGTCTAGATTTTGTACATCGGTTTTAGCTCAAGTGGCATCCTTTGGGGCTTTCTCTTTAACAGAGATAAATACGGTCAAAAGCTAAGATGTGATAAGACTGTGTGGCAGGTATGTGTTTGTTATATTATTCTCTATACTTTTTTTTTTTGGCTGTAGCCATGGTATGTTGGAAGTTCCTGGACCAGGGATTGAACCTGAGTCACAGCAGCAACCCAGGCCGCTACAGTGACAACACCAGATCCTTAACCAGATCTGGCCTTAATTCTAAATAATAGATTTGACCAGCATTACCTTTCTGAATGAACCAGTCTCTTGAGGAAACAGACTAAATTGGCTACTTTTAGGTCAGCCCTGGTGTTCCATTTACTCTTCCCAGTAGAGGCTGCTATGTAATGAAATCTTTGCTTACACAATTGCGTACATAGTGTATAATTCCCCCCATACAAAAATTTTGTGAAATTTTTTATTGCTAGCTCACTTGCAAGCCCAGTGTGTGAAAGAGCCTAAACACAAGGTGGAATGGAGGCCAGAGACCCAAGAAACTGGTTTGAAGGCCACTGCACAAATATAAATAATACTTATGAATGTGGCATACTGTGGTTGCTCTTATGGCTTCAGCAATTTCTCCTGATTTCAAGGTGAAGATTCTTCTCTCTGTTCTCCACAGAGCACCCATGTGGTATCTGTTGGGACTAAGTCCCTAAGAATCAGGAAACTGAGGAGCCCGGGACCGCTGAGTCAGAGGGTAGTG
Organism: Phacochoerus africanus; assembly: GCF_016906955.1. Lineage (NCBI taxonomy): Eukaryota > Metazoa > Chordata > Mammalia > Artiodactyla > Suidae > Phacochoerus > Phacochoerus africanus. The sequence continues at coordinate 63,081,932 of NC_062549.1, forward strand.
TCTCCTCCAGAACCTGTCTTCATGGCCTCTCTCTTGAGGAGGACAGATCGGGACTTCTTTCTGTGGCAGCTAGGCTTTAAAAGAGCAAAAGCAGGAGTTCCCATCGTGGCTCAGTGGTAACGAACCTGACTCATATCCATGAGGACACGAGTTCAATCCTTGGCCTTGCTCAGTGGGCTAAGGAGCTGGCGTTGCTGTGAGCTGTGGTGTAGGTCACAGATTTGGCTCGGATCTGTTGTTTCTGTGGCTGTGGCTGTGGCTGTGGCGTAGGCCGGCAGCTGCAACTCCAACTTGACCCCTAGCCTGGGAACCTCCATAAGCTGCAGGTGCTAAAAAGACACAAAAAATATATAAATAAATAAAAGAGCAAAAGTAGACACTTTCCGGCCCCTGAAAGCCCAAGCCCAGAATAGCACAGTGCCACGGCTTCCATACCCTTTTGGTCAAAGTCAGCCATAAGGCCATCCCAGATTCAATGGTGGACAAATGGGCTTCACCTCTTGATTAGAGGAGGAACATCCGTTAGAGGAAGTGTTGAAGGCTATCCTTGTGACCTATGTACATACCAGAGTTTTGGACTGAATGTGGAAAGATGAGATGCTGGAGTCAAAGGTTTCATCCAGGCTAGTAGTTATCCAAGCAGATTTCTATCTAATAGTCAAAATGACTCAAGATAAGAGTTCAACTAGGAGTTCCCATCATGGCTCAGTGAGTTACAAATGCAACTAGTATCTATGAGGATGTAAATTCAATCCCTGGCCCCACTCAGTGGATTAAGAATCTGATGTGGCCATGAGCTGTGGTGTAGGTCACAGAGGTGGCTCGGATCCCACCTTGCTGTGGCTGTGGTGTAGGCTGGCTTCTGCAGCTCCAACTGGACCCCTAGCCTGGGAACATCCATATGCAGCAGGTTGTGACCCTAAAAAGACAAAAAAATAATTTCAAAAAAAAAAAGAGAAAGAGAGAGAGGTCAGCTAAACATGGGCAAAATACAGTGGTTTCTTTAATCAAGTAGCAAATCAAGTAGAAGGAGACCACATAAGGACTGTGGTTGAGAGTAGGTAGAACATTCTGCATGTGGCATTTTCCTGATACCTGGCCGTGAGCTGTCAAACGGGATCCTCCGCAACCTCTGCAGCTGAGGGGAAATGTTTAGCTCTTACACAGGAAGCGCCATAGGGGTCCATGTGTCTTTCCCAAAGGTCTTTTGTCTGGACCAAACTAATGTTGAATTTATCCTCCCACTGAGACGATGAGATCATAAAATCCCCCTTCTATTATCACACCTTGGGCAGAACCCAGAAAGCAGATGGCCGGACTATATGGAGGCTCTAATTAGAGAGAAAAAGCTTCAGGACCACCAAAATAGATGGAGCCATCTTCCCTTGGTAGTAACTGAGCTGTTGTGGGCATTTTGCTGAGGTTTTTGGAAGAAAATAAAAGCTTATTTTTGTCTGAGTGTGCTATACTAGATCCAGGTGAAATTCTGCAGCTCCTAATGCTTTTCAAAATTATTTTGTAAAAATAAAATCCATTCCACATGGAGGTCTTTTTGTTTTTATTTTTAAAGGCTTTGAACAACTTATGCTAATTCTCCTGTGGAAGAACTAAAAGTGATAAACTTTTTCCATTTTATGCATTTAATATTCCGTGGTTCCTACAGACTCTCTCTTCAGCCCCAAGGGCTAGTGTTATGATCACAGAAATGATGATAATAATAATAGCAACTGATATTTAAGAGATGTTTACCTTTCTTTCTTTCTTTTTTAAACATATGGGAGTATAGTTGACTTACAGTGTTTTTACCTTGTCTTAAGGGATATTCACATTTATTATTTATTTTTATCTTATTTTGTCTCACTGGTGCATCTGAGTTTCCAATGGCTCATGAAACTTCTAGATAGGCTGTAAGCATCAGAAACTGAAAAAATCTGGAGTTCCTGTGGTGGCTCAGTGGAAATGAACCTGACTGGTATCCATAAGAATTCGGGTTCGATCCCAATGGGTTAAGGATCCAGCGTTGCTCTGAGCCGTGGTATGGGTTGAAGATGCAGCTTAGAACCCAAGTTGCTGTGGCTGTGGTGTAGGCTGGCAGCTGTAGCTCTAATTCAACTACCAGCCTGGGAACTTCTGTATGCCGCAGGCGCAGCCCTAAAAAGCAAAAAAAAAAAAAAAAAAAAAAGGGAAACTGTGAAACAAAATGGCACCACTCTTGCATCCATTTCCTTTTAATTATTCCGGCATTTTATTATTTCCTTCTCCAGTTTGAAAGTTCTCCATTTTTTGACATCATATTTGGAAGCCAAAATTTAATTAGAACCCATGAATGCTAATTTTGTTCTTCCTCTAATGAGAGTCATTACTTTAGCAGTTCCTGTATGTGTCCCCATTAACACACAAAATGAAAACGAGTGGTGTTATCAGTTTAATTAGGCTTAGCATTTAAACTGTGTGTTCAAAGATTATTAAGGTTTGTTCAGAGCTAAGGAGCACAGAGCTCATCAGTGGTTAGCTTACAGGGACTGATAGGCCTGGGTACCGCTGTGGGCTGTGGCTGTACAGACCCCCAGCTGTTCCCAGATCAGGGAATGTCTGAGTCACAAGACCTAGACCCAGGGCAGATCGGGGTTGTGTGGGGTCTGAAGCTAGTGCTCCTTCAGGGACTTGGAAGGGCACCTTGGAGTGAGGTTCTCTGAAGCTAATGCTGTTCAGTTTCATAGAAGGTTGATCCTTCAGGGGCTGGAAGAGCTATAAGGACTGGTCTCTGCTGAGCAAAGAGGTGATTGGGAAGAAAGACTAGACAGGACAGAGGGGAGCCATCATCCAGGAAGATTAATACTTTGTGGTTTGGGGTTTTTTGGCCAACACCCATGACATGTGGAAATTCCCTGGCCAGTGATCAAACCCTTGCCAAATCAGTGACCCTAGCCATAGCAATGAGAATGCAAGTCCTTAACTCACTGAGCCACCAGGGAACTCCATATTGTCTCAAATATTCTTTCTTTTTTTCTTTCTTAGAGCCACACCCCTAGCATATGGAAGTTCCCAGGTTAGGAGTCTAATCGGAGCTTCAGCTGCTGGTCTACACCAAAGCCACAGCAACAAAGATCCAAGCCACTCTGTGACCTACACCACAGCTCACAGCAATACCCAATCCCCAACCCACTGAACAAGGCCAGGGATCAAACCTGCTTCTTCGTGGATACTAGTCGGGTTCATTACTGCTGAGCCACAACAGGAACTCCTTGTCTTAAATTTAATGGGGAAAGAAATTACAAATTCTAGACAAGGCAGAGTAAAAACTGACAAAGCAGCATTCAGCCTGGTTGTCTTTTCTTAGCCTGAACCAAGCAGAGAAATTTTAGAAGTCTCTCCACAGCAAAGGCCTTGTGGAATAGGCCTTTTGCTATTCTTCCTTACCCCATGACTAGCTCATTTAGCTTTTTTGTTTGTTTGTTTGTTTAGGGCCGCACCCACAGCATAAGGAAGTTCCCAGGTTGGGGGTTGAATTAGAGTTACAGCTGCCCATAGCCACACCAACTCGGGATCCGAGCCTCAACAGTGACCTGCTTTGCAGCTCACAGCAACGCTGGATCCTTTAACCCACTGAGCCGGATCCTTTAACCCACTGAGCAAGGATAGAACCTGCATCCTCATGGATACTAGTTGGATTCTTAACCCTCTGAGCCACAATAGGAACTCAGAGCTCGTTTAGCTTTTAAGTCATGAGGGAGGGGTAAGACCATGCTTTAAGCCCTCCCACTGCCCCCTTCTCTTTTTAAAGTGCTTCAGGTCCTCACTTAGTAGGCTTTTAAAAACATTATGGTAGACTTCAGTAGACTTAAAAAAAAAAAAAACCAGTATGGAGGCATTATCATTTATACAAAATAAGATGCACTTATTTTAAGGCACAGTTCCATGGATTTTTGATAAATGTGTATGCCTATGTGACCAGTAATTGACCTTTTCTTTCAACATTTTAACTATTTCACTTCATTTTCTTCTTGCACGCGTTGTCTGTGTTGAGAAGTCCACCTTAATTTTTATACTCATTCTCTATAGGTAAAGTGAGATTGTATTTATTAGTTTGTTTTGTTTTGCCTGCCCCGAGGCATATGGAGTTCCTGGGCCAGAGATCAGATCCAAGCCACGGTTGTGACCTACACTGCAGCTGCGGTAACACCAGATCCTTTAACCCCTTGTGTCAGGCCGGGGATCGAACCTGTGTCCTGGCACTTCAGAGATGCAGCTGGCCCGATTTGCTGCAGTGCGAACTCTGGTGAGGTGTTTTTCATTCTAAGAGATGTTGCTTGCTTACTAATGGCCAACACCTTTACTAATATAAGAGTGTTAGACTCATGTATAAATTCTTTAATGCTCACACAACTCTATGGGGCAGGGTCTGTGATTAAATTTATAGAAAAGGTAGGAGTTCCTGTTGTGGCTCAGCAGTGATGAACCTGACTAGTATCCTCGAGGATGTGGGTTCAGTCCTTGGCCTTGCTCAGTGGGTTAAGGATCCAGCAGTGCCATGAGCTGCAGTGTAGGTCAAAGACAAGGCTCGGATCCTACATTGCTGTGGTTGTAGTGTAGGCTGGCATCTGAAGCTCTGATTCAACCCCTAGCTTGGGAACTTCCATATGCTGCAGAGGCAGCCCTAAAAAGCAAAAAAAAAAAAAAAAAAAAAAAAGTGGAGAACAAGGAACAGAGAGGTTATGCAATTTGCCCAAAGTCACACAGCTATTAATGACCAGATTTAGGACTTGGCCTAGGCACTCTGGATGCAGTGCCTGTGCTCTAAATTAATACACTCCTGTATCTGTTGCTTACTGATGAGCTCTGGGGAACCAGACCAGATAAATGGAAGACTTTTCTAGGGTACATAGAATTGATGATAACAAGCAAACTTTCTGTTGAGTCATTGCTATTGTTCTTAGAAATCCCAGATGTTTAGAAGAGACTTAAAAATCACCCAAGCCAACCCTTCCATTTTTACAGACAAAGGACCTGAGACCCAGAAAATCAAACCCCTCAGTCAAATGTGGTAAGAACAAATTTTCTTTTTGAAAATGACTCTTGAGCCTCAGTGAAAATGAGTTTTAATTTCTCTTAAAGATTCAGAGTTAACTAAATGGCATTTCTTCATATTCAGAACTATAAAACATTGAATAGGTAAAAGAGAAAATTGTGGAAGCTCTTCCATTTCCCTAAAATTGAAGAAGTGTTTGCCTAAAATAAAGGTGATTAGCCTCTTATAAGTGGTCACCTATTGTTCCAATTTCCACTCACTCTTCCCTTAGGAATGACATCCTGGAGGACCCCTGTGGCTCAGCATGTTAAGGACCTGGCATTGTCACTGCTGTCGCTTGGGTCACTGCTGTGGCAGGATTTTCTTGGGGTGGGGGGGCCTGGCCCACATCATATGGAAGGTCCAGGGCTAGGGGTTAAATCAGAGCTGTAGCCGCCGGCCTACACCACAGCCACAGCAATACCAGATCTAAGCTGCATCTGCAACCTACACCACAGCTCTCGGCAATGGTGGATCCTTGATCCACTGAGCAAGGCCGGGGTCGAACCTGCATCCTCATGGATTCTATACTGGGTTCTTAACCCGCTGAACCACAGTGGAAACTCCTGTGGCGTGGGTTTGATTCCTGGCCCAGTAACTTCTACATGCCTTGGGCACAGCCAAAAATAAATGAATAAATAAATAAATAAATAAATAAATAAATAAATAAATAAATAAAAGAATATATGACAAACCCTTAGGAATGACATCCTGATTTTTCTCAGGGGAATGTGGCCCTCCCATTCCCTCTCTCCAGGTCCATGCTTGGGTAGGGATGATCTTCCTTATCCTGGCAGACCCAGGTCCCGGGCCAGTCAGAGCTTTGCATTCCCTTGGCTGGTGATTGGTTCAGTGTTGGGCACAGTGTACAAGCAACAAGACTCACTTCTGGGGATATTAAGGAGGCATGCCTTCTCATTCAAGTTTCTTGGAGCCAACATAGAGAAAGCAGAGGAGACAAAAGCATATCACTTGAGCCACCGGATCTGAAACTGACAGCACTGATGGCTTGAACCCATCCTAAACCCAGATTGGGCCTTGAACCCATGGTTTTTCACTCACCTGGTATCTGGACTTAGTGAAGTTCGGGTTCTTTGTGCCTCGGTGCAGAAGGAATTCAGTGAGAGACCAAGTGATAGGCAAAAAATAGATTTATTAAGATAAGATGCTGGGAGTTCCTGTCGTGGCGCAGTGGTTAACGAATCCGACTAGGAACCATGAGGTTGCGGGTTCGATCCCTGCTCTTGCTCAGTGGGTTAAGGATCCAGCGTTGCCGTGAGCTGTGGTGTAGGTTGCAGACGCGGCTCGGATCCCGTGTTGCTGTGGCCCTGGTGTAGGCCAGCGGCTTCAGCTCTGATTAGACCCCTGGCCTGGGAACTTCCATATGCCGCAGCAGCAGCCCAAGAAATGGCAAAAAGACAAAAAAAAAAAAAAAAAAGATAAGATGCTTATGAGAAATGCAAGCAGGCAGGTGAGGAGGTTCTGCCCCAGGGATCAGGTGGGCTGCAGTTTTATCATCCAAGGGGAGCGGGAGTAGGAAAAGACCACCTCTTCCTCTTTCTTCAAGTAGTCCCTAAGAGAGTATTTGACCCTGTAAGGTCAAACTAGGTCTGTCCTGGTGCTTATTCAAATCAGCAGAAGGGTGGTCCTTAAACTCCTGCCCTTGGTCTGAGCCTGAATGCAGACCCCACTCCATCCTCCACCCAATGACTTGAGGCATGTCTCACACCTCCACTAGTCAGACAAGACTGCCTCATTGTTCTGATGGTCCTCTTGAGCAATTAGTAACTTACAGTGGTCTCCCAGAGGTCTCTAAGTTTCCCTCTCTAGGTTTTCTTACTGGGACTTCTACAGCTACTGGTATAACTATCCTGCTCCATCCCTATCAGATCCAGCCCTATCTAAAGCCAGAAATGTCTGCATTTTTGAATACTTGAGTCCATCTGACTATAGTCATACAGAGTGTTTATCAAGCACTTCGTTGTTTTCTCCTTTTTTTTTTTTTTTTTTTTCTTTTTAGGACTGCACCTGTGGCATATGGAAGTTCACAGGTCAAATCAGAGAGCTATAGCTGCCAGGCTACACCACAGCCACAGCAATGCCAGATCCCAGCTGTGTCTGCGACCTACACCACAGCTCCAGATCCTCAACGCACTGAGCGAGGCCAGGGATCGAACCTGCATCCTCATGGATACTAGTTGGGTTTGGAACCCACTAAGCCCCAACGGGAACTCCCTCCAGGGCTTCTTAAGTGTCAACAATGCTGTAAGAACTATAGGTGAGTTTCTCATTTAGTTCTCACAACAGCTTTATTAAACAATTACAATTATTCCTTTCATAATATAGATGAGAAAACTACGGCTTGGAAGGGTTAAATTAGTTGCCTAAGGTACAGAGGTGACAAATGGTGGACAGGAATTTGAACTCAGGCCGTCTAACTCCTGGACTTGAATTTTTAACCGTTTACATTTTCATCAGAGTCTAAAAGACAGCTCTGACTCAAAAAAGATGAAAAACCACTACCATCCACTTTTAATGGAGAGGAGATAATTGTCCCAGATCTTTTCTCTGATTCTAACCACAATTCCATGTTGTGTTGGTTTTTCTTTTATATTTTGCAAACATGACAGCTAACTTCATTTTAACTCTTTGTATCCTGGTTCATCTGAATGAAGAGAGTGCTTTAATCTTGCTAAAATGATCTTTTCCCTCACAAATTAATTAATTTTAATTAGAAGGCTGCACTCATGTCACACAAACATTCCCAGGCCAGGGATTGCATCTAAGCTGCAGCTGCAATCCAGCGATCCAGATGGATCCTTAACTCCCTGTGCAGGGGATCGAACCCAGACCTCTGCAATGACTGGAGCCACAGGAGTCACAGCCCGATTTTTTCCATTGATGATTAAACTTTTAGTATTTTGGGCTTTGGAATTGCTTAGCCTCTTTAAAAATCTTGCAGCCTAAAAGCTAACATGGACAGTTCCTCAGAGCTAAAGGAATTCCCTCTGCTGCCTGCCCCTTATTTCCTGGTTTGCTGCTTCCATCTCTAATGGTGGAGTGGTCCTTCTGATGGCGGCTCATTTATAAAATGGTTACAGTTATGAAGTCTCCGAAATGGGCTTCTGTTCTCTCAGAGAGGAAATGGCTCTTTGGAGAATCATGGCTGATTACTTGTTCAGCAAGAGCACAATTTTCCATTTGCACAAAGAATTTTTAGGCTGCTTATGCCATCTCTTTCAGTGCCTCAATATCTAGGAACTTCCCGGTGCAATTTCAAGTAAGTTAAAGAGAAAATCCAAGGCCCCCACAAATGTTCACAGGAGGTGCTTTTGGAGGCATGTCTGGAAGGGGAGAGTTCGGGGCTGGTGGAGAGTGGGATGGAGGTAGGGGTAGGATTTCCTACAGCCAATTCAGAGTCAGCTCTGCATGGCACAGAATCCATCGCCTTCCCTTCCCGTGCTTATCTTGCCTTCTTACCTTGTAAATAGTTCCTCTGAGCCTTATTCTCCATCCTTGAGACAGTGATGAGTAGCACAGTGGGCCATGATCAGGATTAAAGAAAAAGTAGGGAAGATGAGCCCAGATGCCACACCCCGCCTCCATTCTGTGCATTTCTATTTAGATTCCCTTTTACTCCCTTGCAGGACAGCTGTGGCCTTCCCCACTTTACTGAAATGTTGTTTGTTTTTTGTTTTGTTTGTTTGTTTGTTTTTTGCTTTTTAGGGTCACACCTGTATCATATGGAAATTCCCAGCTAGGGGTCAAATCAGAACTGCAACCAAGGGCCACAGCCACAGCCACAGCCACAGCCACCCGGGATCTGAGCTGCATCTTCGACCTACAACACAACTCATGGCAATGCCAGATTCTTAACCCACTGAGCGAGGCCAGGGATCGAACCTGTGTCCTCATGGATCCTAGTCAGGCTCATTGTCACTGAGCCACAATGAGTACTCCTTTTTTGGGGGGAGGGTCACACTTCAGGGCCTAGGGAGCTCCAAGGCCAGGGATCAGATCCAAGCCACAGTCACAACTTAAACTGCAACTTCGGCAACTCCAGATCCTTAACCCACTGTGCTTCCATGCTCCCAAGATGCTGCTGATCCTGTTGTACCACCCCTGAAAAGTTTTCTTTTACAGTTTTTTTTTTGGAAAAAAAGTTATAAGCACATGAAAAAAACCCCGAAATACTACAAAAAATTTACAGCAAAATGTACTGGGTCTCCTCCCCAGTTCCAGGTGAGCGCTCAATCCCCTAGCTTCTTTCCCAGAGGCAGTGATGGTTACCATTTTCTTTGAACTTGTCTTGGAAGGACTGGTCTCCCTCAATTTGTTTCTTCTTCTTTTTTTCTTTTTAGGGCCACATCTGCGGCATATGGAAGTTCCCAGGCTAGGAGTCTAATTGGAGCTACAGCTGCTGGCCTACACCACAGCCACAGGATCTGAGTCTCGTCTTCGACCTACACCACAACTCACGGCAATGCCGGATCCTTAACCCACTGAACAAGGCCAGGGGTCGAACCTGCAACCTCATGGCTCCTAGTCAGATTGGTTTCCACTGCGCCATGAGGGGAACTCCCTTTTTCTTTTTCTTTTTTTTAACAACTTCATGGAACTCCATTCTCTATACTAGGATTAGTGTGACTACCTGGGTATTAATGGTTCAGGGGAGAAATGACTTTCTACTCTCCTAGATTTGCTAGCTGGGTCTATGAAGTAAACTGATAACAAGTAGATTAACAGGAGAAAATGTATACACCTTTATTAACTTTTTAATATTGTTGTGGTTCATGCATATGGGTTGGAAAAAGAATTTTCCAGCATAGTGAGGTAAAGAGAAGGAAGAGCTTATTGAGATGAAAGACACTGCTGGCTCATTGGGACAACTTCCTGATGATCAGGGAGAGCAAGCATGTGGTCAAGAATGTTTTTATAGCCCAGGGAAAGAAGAGGTCTTAAGATACACCTGCTGACCTGCTGATTGGTTGGGGAAAGAGGGGTCTTACGATATACTTGCTGGTTAGTTGGGGGTGTGTAATGCCCCTACAGGGGTGGGTTGAGGAGTGGGCCACATACCTTTCCTATTATGGGGTAGGAAGGAATAGGTTGCTCAAGGTGGGGGAGAGAACATTACAATGAGATGGGTGGGGATAACAAGAGTCTGGTAATTTTAGTCTTGTCCAGAGGCTTTGAGTTCTTTTTCCTTGAAGGGGCCTTGAAGTTCCACAAATATTATGTGCACAGGAGGATCACATAAAAAAAAGAGAACATGAATATCCACAAAAGCTGTCAGATTTGAGAGTTTCTTATATCACCTTAATAGGGGAAGAGGAGGAGAGATGTAGGCCTCTTAGGGGATCGTAAATGATTCATAGGTTAAATGAATGGTCCTAAGAAGGAGATTGTGCCATTTGTGACAAAGTTTATCTGGGTGTGGTGTTGACTTCTAGTCTCCTCCCCTGTGATAAGAGTCTGTCTTTCTTGGGGTGGGAGGGGTGAGTGGGGAGGGGGTACTTATGACAATTGAGTTCCTTTTGAAGGATATGTCTTCAGGCAGATAAGGGGGGTTCAGAGGAAGCCTTTCCCTGCCTTTGCTATTCTCGAAAGTTTGAGAGTTTCTTCTATTCTGATAGAAGAAAAATGACATCTTTTTTTTTTTTTTTTGGTCTTTTTAGGGCCACTCCCAGGGCACATGGAAGTTCCTAGGCTAGGGGTCCAATTGGAGCTACAGCTGCAGGCCTATGCCACAGCCACAGCAACCTCGGATCTGAGCCATGTCTCCTACCTACACCACAGCTCAAGGCAACGCTAGATCCTTAATCCACTGAGCGAGGCCAGGGATCGAACCCACGTCCTCATGGATACTAGTGCGGTTTGTTTCCTCTGCGCCACAACGGGTTCACTCTTAATTAACCTGAAATGTAATCTTTTTGAGTAAGATAAAGTAGAGGAAGAATAATAATTTCCCTTTATCCTTTTGGATTTTTAGCGAGATGCACCCCAACCCACTCCATAATAAAGACAGATTAACAAGAGAAAACAATTAAAATTTATTTTTTGTGCTTTTTGGCCATGTCCGCAGCATGTGGAAGTTCCCAGGCCAAGGATCTAACCAGCGCCATAGCAGTGACTAGAGCCATTGCAGTGACAATGCTGGATCTTTAACCCACTGCACCACAAGAAAGCTCCAGAAATGAAAGTTTAATGACATGTATACTCCCTGTTTACATGGGAGATACCAGGAAAATTAAGCAGAATTCCCCAAAGTGGCCCAAGCCACCACCTTAAAACACTCTCTTCAGCTAAAGAGAGAAGAAACATGATGAGGGATGGGGAGGCCAGGTATGGGAGGTGATCTAGACTGAGGTTGTGATTTTTTTCAGTCTGTAAGAGCTTCTCATGATAGAGAGACGTCCTGCTGTTCCTGGTACAGGGTGGGAGATACTTTTGCCAAAGGAGATTTCCCTCATAGACATAGATGTTCTTAGTCAATTTTCAGAGCTTCTCCTGTGTTTGCTGCTTCTTAAAAATAATCAGCTCAAAATAATCTTTATGCTAAAGAGGCATATTTTGGAGTGCATAATTGGCTACCCTTCAGTAGTTAACGTAACTGATGGTTGATGGGATGTCAAGAGGAAAACATTCCCTCCTTGCTGAAAATCTTCTTGAAATATGTTAACTCCCTTGGTTAAGGATTTTGGTTAAGCTTCTTCATACAGAATGTTAAAAATAAGAGGCCCAAAATGGTGTTGCTTCTGCTAAACCCCATGTCACCAAATGGAGACTTAATTACACTTTTAGTTCTCCCAGAAATGGAATTTAAACCAGTCAATCAGGAATTACCTGATCAGTACTAGTTAGGTCATTGGCCTAGTAGACCCTTGCTGTCCCAGAAAGGGAAATAACTTGGCAATCAGCAACTCCTTTTTTTTTTTTTTTTTGGCTTATTAGGGCCCTACCTGCTGCATATGGAAGTTCCCAGGCTAGGGGTTAAATCGGAGTTACAACTGCTGGCCTACACCACAGCCATAGCAGCTAATGGCAACTCCAGATCCTTGACCACTGAGAGGGGCCAGGGATCAAACCTTTCTGCTGTGCCACAGTGGGAACTTCAAAACTGTAACAATTTTTAACATGCCATTTATTTATTTATTTATTTATTTATTTATTTATTTATTTAGGGCTGCACCCATGGCTTATAGAGGTTCCCAGACTAGGGGTCGAATCACAGCTACAGCTGCCAGCCTACACCACAGCCACAGCAACACCAGATGCAAGCCACATCTGTGACTTACACCACAGCCACAGCAGCTCACAGCAATGCCAGATCCTTAACCCACTGAGCGAGGCCAGGGATCGAATCTGCAACCTCATGGTTCCTAGTCGGATTCGTTTCTACTGCACCATGACAGGAACTCCCTAACATGCTTTTTAATCTTTTATCTTTTTAAAATTTTTTTTGCCATGGGATGGCGGTGGCTTAATGCGGGATTTCAGTTCCCAGAACAAGGACTGAACTCAGGCCAAAGCAGTGAAAGCACTGAGTCCTAACCACTAGGCCACTGGAAAATCCTGTCTTTTTTCATTTAACAAGAGGAAGTTTATTTGTTTATTTACTTATTTATTCATTTATTTATTTATTTATTTTGGGGTTATACTCATAGCATGTGAAAGTTCCTGGGCCAGGGACAGATCCCCTGCTGCAGTTGCAACATATGCCGCAGCTGCGGCAATCCTGGATCCTTAACCTGCTGCGCCACTTGTGAACTTCCAAGAGGAACATTATTTAAACTTTACCAGGAGTTCCCATTGTGGCTCAGAGGAAACAAACTTGACTAGCATCCATGAGGACACGGGTTCAATCCCTGGCCTTGCTCAGTGGGTTAAGGATCCAGTGTTGCCGAGAGCTGTAGGTCGAAGACACGGCTCGGATACGGTGTTGCTTGGCCGTGGTGTAGGCCAGCAGCTGCAGCTGCAACTCCAATTCAACCCCTGGCCTGGGAATTTCCATATGCTGTGGGTGTGGCCCTAAGGAAAAAAAAAAAAAAAAGCATAAACTTTACCAAAGAAAGCAATTCAAGGTGTAAAAGAGATTCATTGTCATCATTCTGAAGGGAAACAGAAAAGGCTACCCCAAAACATGCCACTTTGGTGCATGGATTATTTTGAGCTGAAGGCAGTCAAGACCCACCAAACTCAGGAAGACTTATGTCTCCACTAACTGTCTAAAAGAATTTAGGTGGGGGCCTGGCCCAGAAAGAGAATTGTTACCAGATTACAACTTTTTTTTTTTTGTCTTTTGTCCTTTTAGGGCCGCACCCGTGGCATATGGAGGTTCCCAGGCTAGGGGTCAAATTGGAGCTGTTGCTGCCAGCCACCAGAGCTACAGCAATGCTGGATCCGAGCTGTGTCTTCAACTTACACCACAGCTCATGGCAACGCTGGATCCTTAACCCACTGAGCAAGGCCAGGGATTGAACCTGCAACCTCATGGTTCCTAGTTGGATTGTTTCCGCTGTGCCAGAATGGGAACTCTCAGATTACAACTTTTTATCGGACAGACTTATCTACATGGCAGAACAAACGTCTAATAACCAAACTTCTCCTCTTCTGTCCTATGAATTGCCATTCTCCCATTTGAAGCCCCAGGCCCCATCCCACTCCTTAGTCAGGGTGACTTATAAGCCTCAATTGCCTGACTACCTTTGAGGTCACATATTTTTATGGAGCTCCCATGTGTACAAAATTCAATATTTTTTCTCCTGTTAATCTGTCCCATGTCAATTTAGTTATTAGACCAGCCAAAGAAGGGTAGAAGAAAAAAATTTCCACCCCAGCAGTTGTGAATCTTACTTCTTATTGGTCATTACTCTATATGAATCGTTCTCAACCATCTGGCATTTTTCTTTCTTTCTTTTTTGAAGAGCTAATTGGCTTTATTAATTGATTCATGACTTGGGCAGCATCTAGCAAGCAGAAGGGCATTTAAAGGAGTTGTACAAAATGGTAGGTATTTATAGGCAGAGGCTATAAACAAACAAAAACGATTGTTTCAAGCCAGCTCATCTTCTTTTGTAGGGAAGGGAATGGCAGGGGTTTTATTGTGCTGGAATCAGGAAATTCCAGACATTGGTTTAAAATTCCACTCCTGGGAGAGCCTGAAACTGCAGTTGGGTTGGGTGTGCCGTCTAGGTGGGCTTACCACAAGTGACTCCATTTTGTGTCTGTTTGTTTCTTTTTAATAACTCTCCCCTTTGGATCAAACTCTCAGTCTGAGAGAGCTGATAAAAAGTTAAGGCATCAGCGTCACCCTCAGCTAGGGCTCTGAAGTCCTCGAAACTTTGCTGGTCTTTGGTGTGGTGTCCATTGGTCATGGCATTTTTGCTTAATCTTTGTGACAGTCACTGGTTGTGATTCCAGGTTCACAGTCTTTAAGTCAGTCATTCTCTTTGTTCTTTTTGACATTCCCATTCTCAGGGTGATCATTTGCCTGATGGTCGGCGGCTTTGAAGAAGCATTTTAAGCTTTTGAGAGACTATAACACACCAGGGAGATTATTATCATAACAATAAGCAGGATAATTCCCAACGTTTGAAGTACACTTCAGAGCCGAAGTGCTCAAGACCCAAACCAATCAAAGGTAAAATAAATCAAAGTCCTTGTTCAGGGAGCCACCCTTTTAAGCCAAGTGATTTGCTCAGTGATCTTATGTATCCGAGTTTCAACTTCCCCAGAAGTGTCAGTCGGCTACAGCAGGTGGTGTGGCAACAGCAGATACCTCCTTGCTCAGCTAAAAGGTAATTGAGGACTATTCTATTATTAAGAAAAGCTTTGGGGAGTTCCCGTCGTGGCGCAGTGGTTAACGAATCCGACTAGGAACCATGAGGTTGCGGGTTCGGTCCCTGCCCTTGCTCAGTGGGTTAACGATCCGGCGTTGCTGTGAGCTGTGGTGTAGGTTGTAGATGAGGCTCGGATCCCGCGTTGCTGTGGCTCTGGCGTAGGCCGGTGGCTACAGCTCCGATTGGACCCCTAGCCTGGGAACCTCCATATGCCGCTGGAGCGGCCCAAGAAATAGCAGCAACAACAACAACAACAAAAAGACAAAAAAATAAAAAAAAAGAAAAAATTAAAAAAAAAGAAAAAAAAAAGAAAAGCTTTGGGAGTTCCTGTCATGGCTCAGAGGTAACGAACCCAACTAGAATACATGAGGGCAAGGGTTTGATCCCTGGCCTTGCTCAGTGGGTTAAGTGTCTGCGTTGCTGTGAGCTATGGTATAGGTCAAAGACACAGTTCAGATAGCGAATTATTGTGGCTGTGGCATAGGCCAGCAGCTACAGCTCCGACTCGACTCCTAGCTTGGGAACTTCCATATGCCACGAGTACAGCTTTAAAAAGACAAAATAAAATAAAAATAAAAATAAAAAATAACAACTTTGGGAGAGTTCCCACTGTGGCATAAGGGCATGGGTGGTGTCTCTGTAGCACTGGGTCACAGGTAAGGATCCGGTGTTGCCACAGCTATGGTGTAGCTCAGATCTGATCCCTGGCCTGGGAACTCCATATGCCACAGAGCAGCAAAAAAAAAAAAAAAAAAAAAAAAAAAGGAACCACTTTGGGGAGTTCCCTGGTGGCCTAACAATGAAAGGATCCAGCACCGTCATTGCTGTGGCGAGGGTTCATTCCCTGGTCTGAGAAGTTTTATATGCCATGGAGGCAGCCGAAAACAAAAGTGAAAAGAAAAAAAACCAACCATCGCCAGAGAGCTTAAAAATCTTTGCTGAGCAGATAATGCAACACAATCTATAATGTCTCCAAGAGTTAAGGAGAGGCTTCTGACTATATTCTCATTTGTAATTACTCCTAACCAGGGAAAAGCCCTGACAAAGGAAATGATGCCTAGATCATGAATGCCTCCTCATGGGTCCTTCCTAGAAAGGTTAGAGGCCGACTTCAGTAACCTAAGAGGTGTGGCTCAGATGTGCCATCTGGCAACATTTTTGATTGTTACCACTGAGGGGGTGCTATTGGCATCCAGTGGGTGAGGCTGGGGATGGTATTAAGCATTCTGTAATCACAGGACACTCCATCATAACAAAGAATAACTCCCCTAAGATGCCAGTGGTTGAGAATGTAAACAGGCTGAGAAACCTGTGTTCAGGTAGAGAAAAATAGGGCTAAATGGCCCCCAAACCTAGGGCT
Organism: Phacochoerus africanus; assembly: GCF_016906955.1. Taxonomy (NCBI): domain Eukaryota; kingdom Metazoa; phylum Chordata; class Mammalia; order Artiodactyla; family Suidae; genus Phacochoerus; species Phacochoerus africanus. The sequence goes on from NC_062549.1 coordinate 63,098,202, forward strand.
GCAGCCACAGCACATGGAACTTCCTAGGCTAGGGGTCGAATCAGAGCCACATGTTGCCTAACACCACAGCCACAGCAACGTCAGATCCAAGTTGTGTCTGCGACCTACACCACAGCTCATGGCAACACCAGATCCTTAACCCAGCGAGTGAGGCCAGGGATCGAACCCGCAACCTCATGGTTCATAGTTGGATCCACTGTGCCACGACGGGAACTCCATGAAATGCAGTTCTATAAAGTTACTGTTTTCATTGCTTTGGAGTTTTGAGTCCTAGTTCAGATCCTCATTTCTTCTTCTCCGTCTCCTCCCCCCCCCCCCCCCCGCCCCCCCCCGCCCCTTCTTCTTCTCCTTTTTTCTTTTTGACCCCCTGAGGCATACGGAGTTCTCAGGCCCAGTGATCAGATCCAAGCCTCAGTTGCAGTCTACACTGCAGCTGTGGCAACAATGAATCCTTAAACCCACTGTGCTGGGCCAGGCATCCAACCTGTGTCACGGAGCTGCAGAGACACCGCCAATCCCATTGTGCCACAGCAGGAACTCCCTTCATTTACTTTTATTTATTTATTTTTATTTATTTTTTTATTAAAGCATAACTGGTTTACAATGTTAGTTTTTGGCATACAACAAAGTGATTCAGTTATATTCATATATACATTAATATTATACATACATATAATTCTTCTTCATATTCTTTTCCATTATGGTTTATTATAGGATATTGAATATGGTTCCCTGTGCTATACAGTAGAAATTTGTTGTTTATCTATTTTATTTTATTATTATTGCTTTTGGCTGCCCCTTCAGCATATGGAAGCTCATGAACCAGGGATGGAATCTGAGCTGCCACTGTGGCCTATAGCCGCAGCTGTGACAATGCTGGATCCTTAACCCTCTGTGCCACAGTGGGAACTTCTCCATTTTATATATGAGTTTGCATCTGCTAACCTCAAACTCCTAATTTATCCCTCTCCCATCCAAAAGGGGAAAGGCCCTTGGCTAACCCTAACTTTGTCCCGTGAGTCTAGTTCTGTTTCATAAGTAAGTTCATTTGTCAGACCCTCACATCTTATCTAAATTATTAAAATGGTGTTCTCGTTTCCCAAACTCAGTTTCTAAGCCTCAATTTCCATACTATAAAGTGGGAGTGGCAGAAACACATTCCTCACCCATATGGTGGTTGTGATGTTTATGTAAGATTAGGCATATAAAGCACATGGCAAATTCTTTCCTGCATCTCCAGCGCTCAGTAACTCTCTCCCATTTAAGTTTCTCCTCTTTGCTTTAATGCCTCATTGGCTTCACCTCAGGTGTCATTCTCTCCTTCAAGGAATTCTCTCTCTTTATCTAGTAAAGGTGACATTCCTTAGCATGACTCTATGAACTATAGCTTATATCCTATAAATTATAGCTCCAAGCCACTCTGTACCTTCACACATTCTGTGAGGTATTTGCTGTTTCCAGAACAGACCAGACATTTCTGTGTCATCAGTCATGGTCTTCCTCAAACTGGGCGTATTCTTTCCTTTTCTTGGCTTCTCAAAAACCTATTAGCACCTATGTTGCTTCCTTTTTGAAGCCCTCCGAGACTTCGCTACCTAATTTCTATGTCCCTACTGCAGTAGCCCTGCACTCTGCCTGCACTTCCCTCCCAGTGTTTGTTTTATTTGGCCTCTTTTTGTAGACAATTTATGAGCTGTCTCCTATTAGGCTATAGGCTCCTCCAGGGCAAAGGTTGCTTCTGCTCACATATGTTTTTCCCACAAGACCTTGGGTAGCTTAAGGAGCCCAGCTCGGCATGACTCTAACGAGACCTAACAGACACCTCCTAAAAAGGGATGTCCTAGTTCCCAACAACTTTCATGCTCTTAGTTTCTATACCATTAAACTTGACTTCTTGAGGGCTATTTCTCTTTTCATCTTTCTGGGGTCTCAAAACCTTTCCTTCCCTCACTCTCTCTCTCTCTCTTTTTTTTGTTATTGCTTTTTAGGGCTGCACCTGTGGCATATGGAGGTTCCCAGGCTAGGGGTCAAATCTGAGCTGTAGCCGCTGGCCGATGCCACAGCCACATATGCACAGGATCCAAGCTGCATCTTCAACCTATGCCACAGCTCACGGCAACACCGGATCCTTAACCCACTGAGTAAAACCAGGGATCGAACCTGTGTCCTCATGGACAGTAGGTAGTCAGATTCATTTCTGCTGAGCCACGACAAGAACTCCTTTAATTCTTTTTTTTTTTTTTTTTTGCCTTTCCTGGGGCTGCTCCCATGGCATTTGGAGGTTCCTAGGCTAGGAGTCTAATCGCCACTGGCTTACGCCAGAGCCACAGCAATGCGGGATTCGAGCGGCATCTGCGACCTACACCACGGCTCATGGCAATGCTGGATCCTTAACCCACTGAGCAAGGCCAGGGATCAAACCCGCAACCTCATGGTTCCTAGTCGGATTCGTTAACCACTGAGCCAGGATGGGAACTCCGGAACTCCTTGAATTCTTAAAATAGAAAAATGTCTAAGATGTTATTCATTGTTTTTCTTTTTTAAAATATTGGATTTCAGAATCAGTTAGTTTCTTCAAGTAATAACTGTTCATGAAATTACACTCATCCTGAAATAAGGCACTTCGCCACAAATTAATTTATTCGCACATGTTAACTTGATTCATTTGTGTTAAGTTTCCCGGCCTTTACCTTTGCATCAGGTCTAGCACATGCCTTGAGGTATTTTGAGAGTATTTCTCCAAACAAGATGTGTGCTTCAGCACCAAAAAATGTAGATATGTGATTTAATAGAAGTTTAAAAATATGTTTTTGCAAATTGCTTGCCTCCCGCCCGCCTTGGCTAATTTGTCATCTGTGCTAAGTGGATGTGGAGACAATTTAATGAATACAATTTACCACAGACTTTAGCAAAAAAAGAAAATTTGATTCTGGAGCACCACAAATTATAGAAGCTCGGAAATGAAAAGAACACCGAAAGGTCATCTGATTTGTCCTTCTTCACTCAGACAGGTTTGCACTTCTCATTATAGCGGGGCGAGAATCTATCCTCATTCTGAAGACATCTTGGGAAGCAGATCTCACCAGCTCTCTTGTTCTTGCTAATGGGAAGCATCCATCACTTGTGGAAAATTCATCTGAAGGACATCTAATTTCCTCATGCTAGAGTTTATTCCCATTTCCTTTTAATGAGTCTTCCATGATGACCACATAAAATTTCTGTTAACCAACCACTTTAGAGAAATGCGATTGAAGGAAGTAGTGTGTATAAAGCTCTTAGAACAGCGTCTGACACAAAATGGGCTCTCCACGTGCATTAGCTGCCAGAATACCCATCATCACGATCTTACTGCAGAAGGAGACATCAGGGTCTTTGGTGATAAAGGAGCATAAAGTGGAGTTCCCGTTCTGGTGCAGCGGAAACGAATCCAACTAGGAATCATGAGGGTGCGGGTTCCATCCCTGGCCTCGCTCGGTGGGTTGAGGATCTAGCTGTGGTGTAGATTGCAGATGCGGCTTGGATTTGGCGTTGCTGTAGCTCTGATTGGACCTCTAGCCTGGGGACCTCCATAGGCCACAGGTGCAGCCCTAAAAAGACAAAAAAAAAAAAAAAGCATAAAGTCATTTGGGAGTTATCCTCTCTGACTGCCTCCTAGTGATTGACTTGGGTGTTGTAGCCTGGCACCTTGGAAAGGAATGCACAGTTAATGGTTGACACAGGTGAGGGCAGGGGGCGGCAATGAATGAATGGCTACACTTGTGCCAGCTGTTTGCCATTCCCGTGATGATGACTTCAAGCTTTTTGGAGTAGGGACCCCATCTTATGAATCTTGGGCTCCTGGTACTTAGCATAGTGCTCAGCACAGAGACACACTATTTTTATTTATTTATTTATTTTTAATGGCCACAGCTGTGGCACATGGATGTTCCCAGGCCAATGTCACAGCCACAGCAACACTGGATCCAAGCTGCATCTATGACATATGCCACAGCTTGAGGCAATGCTGGATCCTCAACCCACTGAGCAAGGCCAGGGATTAAACCCACATCCTCACAGACACTGTGTTGGGTTCTTAACCTGCTGAGCCACAACGGGACCTTCCACACTAGGTATTGAACACTTAAACATTGATTATTATAAAAATCACTCAAAGAAATATTTATGTTATCATGTGAGAGTTTTTCCTATCTTCCAGTATGGTGTTATAATTAAAAAAAATTATCCTTGAACATATTGCTGTTTCTCAGGTCAGTCCTCTTCCATCTCTCCCACTTTTTTTTTTTTTTTTTGTACTTTGGCCAGTGGTCATGGTGACTCTCCTCTGGAGGTGCTTTAAGTTCATCCAGGTTATTTATGAGTTCTTGAGGCAAACTCTGCGTCTTGTTACAACCTTGAGCATTATGATGAGTGCTGGTATTTCAAGCTCTGTGCTGATGCTTCCTGGCATCATGGCGGCTTCATTCATTTGTGAGGAAGGACCAAGTTCAAAGTCAAGAGAGGTGTCACAGCATTTCAGCCAATGGTATCAGAGGGTTTCCCACAGCATTTCATCCTAATTAGGGTTGTTGCCCACTTTGCCAATCAAGCTCTAAAGTTCTTGCAGGGGAGCTTTACAATCTTTAGGCCTTAGAAAATTCTCAGAGGAGACATAAGTGTTGAGAAATGAAAATCCTGGGGCTGGAGTGAGGAATGTGCTTGGTTTTGGCTCCAGTGCTGTCGCTGCTCTTTTGGGGCCTCCTGAGTCACACTGTTAAACCCATCTGTGCACATGAGGTTGAATGTGGGAAGAAGGAGAAGGGGGAAAAAATCTCTTTTGAGTTTGCTCAGAGTAGATGCCATGCTATTATTCTCCCTTCCACCTCCATCTTTTTCATGGCTCCATCTTTTCTGTGCACTATAGGATGTATTCTTCTAAGGCTGAGGATGGAGCTTGAATAGGGTGGACTGGGGCAGAAAGAAGGGACCATACCAAAGGGGTGAGAGTTCAGTATTAAACCAGGTTAACAAGGGGAAGGAGATGAAAGCTGCTTGTATTCCCTTTCCTGTGGGATGGATGGAATTCTAAGATTGCACGACTCTAGCCCTGACTTCTCCCAATTGATCTCTCTCTTAGTCTGTGTCTCCTGAACATTCAGGAAAACAGAGTTTGGGAAATGGAGTGTGGTGGATGAGATGGAGAAGCTGATGTAGGAGAAGATTTATATATCCTCCCGTGGCTAAATTGTCCTTTCCCTGGGGGCTGCTGACCCTCTGGAATGACCAGAGAATCCTATGGATATTTTGACTGAGGGGCTTCTCCTGGGTGGCACTCTTCAGCCTGGAGGATGCAGTACAGCAGGCTTTTGGGGAGCCCTCTTTCCTTATCTATAGCTTTAGACTTTGAGCTTTAGTCCTGAGTGAAGAACACTTGCAGACTGAATGACCAGTGAGCATGTCACTCCTTGTCTAATTCTCAGAATCTAGCACTGAATTTCTCTGTATCACCAGCTCCAACCTCTTATGTCCATAAAAATGCATTCTTTATGTGCTGTTTCCTCATTTTTTTCCTTTTTTTTTTTTTTTGCTTTTTAGGGCCACACCTGTGGCATATGGAAGTTCCCAGACTTGGGGTTGAAGTGGAGTTGCAGCTGCCAGCCTACACCACAGCCACAGCAGTGCCAGATCCGAGCCACATGTGCAACCTACAATGCAGCTTATGGCAACACTGGATCCTTAACCCACTGAGCTGAGGCCAGGGATTGAACCCTCATCCTCATGAATGATAGTTGGGTTCTTGACCCGCTGAGCCACAGTGGGAACTCCTCAACTGGCAGTCTTATCATTTGCCTCCCTCTATACTTTATGAGGTCTAATAGAAAAGGAAAATACAGGGTTCTTTACTTGAAAATTATTCAGAATTTCAAGAAGGCGACAGCAGGGCATTAAATTAAATGCTGGCTCTTGTACGCATCAGCACCTCCGTGTGACTGATGCATAGATAACCCTGCTATTTATGAAGCTAACCCTGGAGTCCGGAGTTAAGACTCCATTTACCCAAGGAGGAATGTTCTGAATTGGTTTTAGGAATGGCCATGGGAGACTATCTCAAAATTCATTGATGATCTCACCCCAGAGTTTTGGCAAGGTGGTATGTGTTGAGTCTTTTAAAAAGTATAAACCAAGTGATGTATCTGTAGACTAAAAGGATTCATTCAAAAAGGAGAGGACTTTGGCAATGGATCCAGCTTTTATCTTTTCGCTGGTCTTAGCAGTTTTATCCTATACTTCCTCCAAAAGTTACCTGCCTCCACAGTTAGTAATGAAGTGTCAAGAAACCATGGATTGTTGGGTGGCGGGCATGTATGCCATGCTTGATGTGAAGTGATTTCATGCAGAGAACCGAAATGACACAGATGATTCATTTACACATTTATTTTCTGTCTTGCTTTTTCTACCAGACTGGAATGAAGAACAATGCCAGCAATTTTACAGACATTTTGACATAAAGTAAACAAGTATTTTGATGTCGAACAATTATACAGACTACTACATGCACATAAGGATGCTGATTGGTGCAGAAATATTGAGCTGATCAGCAAAACTACTAATACAAAAATCACATTTTCTTTTTATGGAGTTCAAATGCAGCAGATATGGGAACACTGATACAAACACCATTAAATGGGAGAGAAAGGCATTGTCTTAATGGTGCAGGATGGACAGCTGAACAAACACGTGTCTGCTAAACCTCTTTACAAATTGAAATCAGAACATTGCAAATAGAATGAAATAAAGCATGTTGAGGCAGATGAATGAGACTAGACAAGACTTACCATTTAACGTGTACACAGGCTCTGGCTTCTACTGAGAGTTTATATTAAAAATATTTCAACATAGTTATAGGATGAAATGTTAATGCTATTACGTGTGTAGATGGGACAGGATAACTCAACTGAGAAATCTTCAAAAATAAAATACTGATTGTGCTTTTCCCCTGCAGCATTCAGAGCATTCACAGATGGTATGAAAACTCTCTAAAACATTAATGTTAATAAAAGACGATGATGCTTCATGGACCGTATCTATAAATCTAATACCATATGGAACTTAAGAAATACGAATTTGCATTACTTAAGGTATACAGTAATTTTAAGAACTATTACCTAACTTTGAATTTCTGGTACTCTATATTCCTCAGGTTTTAAAAATAGTTTTGAGTATTTTCAATCTGGGAGACGTTAGGGACTTAATAGAAACAATTAAAATTTCTACAACTTGAGAAAACAAGAATTAGGTTGTTTATCAACCTGTTTTACAGGGAAATCACCCATGATTATTCCCAGCAAGGCTTTTTGTTTTGTTTGTTTGTTTGTTTGGGTCTTTTTTTGCTTCTTGCTTTTTAGGGCCACATGTGCAGCATATAGGGGGCAAATTAGAGCTATAGCTGCTGGCCTAGCCGCAGCCACAGCAACGTGGGATCCTAGCTGCATCTGCGACTTAACACCACAGCTCACGGCAACGCCAGATGGTTAACCCACTGAGCATGGTCAGGGATCGAACCCACATCTTCATGGATACTAGTTGGATTCACTTCCGCTGTGCCATGACTGGAACTCCCCCAGCAAGGCTTTTTAGTGTGCATTACTCTCTGACAGTTTTATAGTTTCACTGTAAGTTTTCATAAAATTATTTTGTGCATATTCACAGAGTTGTCCTGAGTTTAACTGTGAGATAATTCTAACATTAAACATTGAGTTAATGAGTTTGGAGAGTTAGACGTACTTGTTTGTAATAACCATATGACTCATGTTAACTGAAGAAGCAATAGTTCGTTCAGGTTCCCCTTCCTGACCCTAAACACACGTGCACACAGACAAACACCCACGGCCTTCCCCAAAGCCAGTCAACTTTTCAAAAAATGCACATTATCAACTTCGGTTCCCCCATTTAACTCATTTTGGGGAGATTAGCTTTTCTCTACTAGCTTTTCTTTTTTTGCTTTCCTCTTCTCTCTCCCTTCATCTCCTCACCTCCTCTCCCCCTCCCCCAAAATACTAGCCTTTGAGAGCCTATATATGTTAATTTTTAGATAATCCAACTGCAGTATGTGAAGACCAAAACGTAAATAGTGCACACTTGACTACTGGACATCACTAAATGGGTCACTTCTGAGGAACGGAGATCCTTTGACCAGTGAAAAGAGCTAATGTCAGACAGGGAGTCATTCACCACAACATCCTCTTTTTATTTAACATGTAATAGTGGTGAAAGAAACCATTTAAGGCAGGTCTACATTGGCAATGAAAAATAAATCAAGCAGTTCTCTGGAAAAATCAGCAGCTATTTCTCTTTAGTTTGTTAGCAGACAACATTTTTTGAAAACTGAAGTATTTGACATATTTAGACTATGTAGATATGATGTAGAGCTTTTACTTACAAGCCAGAAAAGACAGCTAAAAAAATACGACCTCCGTATTTCTGGAAAAAAATGCACAGATTGAAATGATTCAAACCGTGAGCCATTTTAACTAAAGGCGTTATTGCACTGCTTCTGATCTTTTGGGGCTAGATGTTGAGTAAGCAGTTTACAGTTACTTTTGTACCACGGCCTATGTAGGTGACGCTGTGACATAATGTGCTGACATAATAAAAGACAATCACTCTGGTGAGCTTTTAAAAGCAGCAGACACAGAAGTCAACATTGAGTTTTCACATAAGCTATGTATAGACAGGTCATAAATACATTTAGTGAGCTGGTTGGGCAGCATAATGCTTTATCTGAATACTATTTAATAAGCTAGGGACTTCATTTTTTGAGAAAACAGGTAGGAATACAGTATTCGTTAAGCTGTAACTAAATAGTAAGATCAAAACTGTCATGCAATTATGCTTTAGAACATGGATTATTTTTTAAGTATCATAATACTCTGAATGAAACCCCAAACTAAATAATGTGTTATATGAAAGCTTTCATAAAATTACTAGCCCAAAACAGCAAAAACAAAATAAAAACAAACAAAAATGCTTATTAAAATTAAAATCAAACTATTATTTTCAGCTTACCAATGATGAATATTGGATACTTTAAAGGTGAAATTTTAGCATATTTTGGATGTTCCTTTGTGGTGTCAATGGACAATCTACCCAAAGTAAGTCTGTCTTTCCAGGGTTACAGTTAATTTCCTCCCTCTGGTTGCACAGTGATCACGCTGATTTGGTTGGAGTAGTTGCATTTAGTCAGTGTAAGGACTAGATGTGCTGCATTACATGTAGTCCTTGGTCATCACCAATAAGAAATAAGGGCTCTAGCTAAATGTTTGTGACTTGGCATTATAAATAAATTGAAATAGAAAGTGAGCCCCCTCCTCTGTTACTTTTCTTGGTCACTAAGATTTGAACATCAAAAAAAAAAAAAAAAAAAGGGAAAACAAGCCTCTGATGAAATCCAATGACGGTCCATACTCTAGATTCTAAAAACACAATTTAATGAAGAATTTTTTAATATTGAAAGTTTTTGCTCTCCTTTCAGAGTTTAATCTGGCCAATAGCCAATTACAATAATTCTGGAACAAAATTTGATTATGAATTACTTTATGAAATAGATCCTTAGGTTTACAAATATTTAAAGCATAAAAATGGAACAGTATATTGAACATTTACATGGACTAAGTGTGTTTAAATTTGTAGTAATATGGATGGTAATAGCTATAAAGTCTTAGTAATTACAGGAAGCTGATTTTTCTCTAGGGGAAATTGACATTTGTCTACTAAACATTAAAAATCTAAGGCTGTTAGGCAAAAACCTACATTACATAAGTCTTCATAGCATATTATTTGTCCAAATAAGGTCAAACCTCTTTTTAAAGCCACATGAGATGGCTTTATATATTATACAGGTATATATAAATTAGCAAATAAAATGCTATCTATTTTAAGGTAACGGTGAGTAAAAAAAATCTACATTTATACTGACACACACATTTAAAATTTTGACTGCCTAGGAAGCCACAGAAGAATTTTAGAAGACTAAGTAACACATAAATGTGAGCTGAATGCTTTCTTTTGGAGTATTTATTTATTTATTTATTTTTGTCTTTTCTAGGGCCACACCCACTGCATATGGAGGTTCCCAGGCTAGGGGTCTAATCGGAGCTGTAGTCAATGGCCTGCGCCAGAGCCACAGCAATTTGGGATCCAAGCTGCGTCTGCGACCTACACCACAGCTCACAGCAATGCCGGATCCTTAACCCACTGAGCAAGGCCAGGGATCGAACCCACAACCTCATGGTTCCTACTCGGATTCGTTTCTGCTGTGCCACGACGGGAACTCCTCTTTTGGAATATTAATAAAAAAAAAATCCTCCTATTTGTCTTCAGGTATTGTGCTAGGTGCTTTACTATATACTTCGCCATTTAATTAATTAATTAATTAATTTTTTGGCTGTGCCTGTAGCATGTGGACGTTCCCTGGCCAGGGACTGAACCGGAGCCATAGCAGGGACAGGAGCTGCTGCAGTGACAACGCTGAGTACTTAACCCTCTGTGCCACAGTGGGAACTCCATTGTTCCCCCTCATTTAATTTATGATAGTTTTTTTAAAATGTCATACTTATAGTAAGATGAGACATATCAATTTCAAATGACCACCTAAAGGTATTTTTACATAAAAAATTAAAAAACTCCTAATTCAAATATGAATTATTTCTCATTGGATGTAAAATTAAGTATAATTTTTCAATATGGGCATCTTTCTACCCCTAGTATCTTCTGCTAAAGTTTTGTTTAAATTGCCATCATGATTTTGGCCAAGAACCCTATAAAACTACCATCCTAATATTAGTTTTCCCTGATTAAAATGTTTGTTACCATTGAAAATGATTAAAAGGGTAAGGTTGGTACTTTCCTTTTGTAGACTGTCTGGAAAACAGACAGACTAATCAGTTACATACAAAATTTAGCGAAAGTTTGCATTTAGAATGATATCTTAGGATAACAGTGAACTGGACACCACTTTTCTCATCGACTTCATTATTTACCTTAGAAGTTCAAGAAATGAATAAAGGCTTTAAAGTTATAGTTCTTTTGTTAATAGCGGGAAAAAAATATCGTGTCATTGCTTTGTTGGTTAAATCATATGATGACACGGTGTGGAGACTGTTCCTTTGTTATTAGGCTTCTCTAAGGTTTTTGACCACCTGGATAGTCTCTTGCTACACTTGGCTTTGGGCTCCAAGTTGCTACTGCTAATGGCTCATTTGGTCCTGCCCTTGACTTGACAGTGAAGTCCTGTATATACAGTTAGGCCCTAGGGAAGAATTGCTAGTGGATACTGCAGATAGGAGAGGAATGAAAAATCTTGATGACAAGATCTGAGATTTGATCCAAAAAAAATCTGCTTCCAAACCAAGATGATGAAACTTGGATAGAAAGTGGAAGGGAGTGAGAGAGAAGACCAAGTCACTTCTGCAAATGGTCTCCACTGCATCCCAGGGCACAGAAGATAATAGTAGTAAGTCGTCCAACAGTTTCCCCCTTTAAGCCTGTTCTTTCACTTGTCCTCACTTCTTCAAACAAAACAAAGCCAGGCAGCTGCATACAAGCAACAATATAAAACAGAAAAGCTTTCAAATTGAAAGCAAGGTGCTAAGAGCAGACGTAGTCATTATGCAGTTAAATGAAAGGCTATTAAAAATGCTTCAGTGTGCTAATGGTACCTTATATTTGCTTAACAAACCTATTTTATACATTCATTGTTGAATTTTTAATGGTTTAATATCATACCTCTTTAAAATTGTATAAATTTGAAACTTGGCTGTTGTATGACAAAACCTAGTGTTTTGTTAAGTTGCAGGTTTTTCTTTTTCTTTCTTTGGCTTTGAAATAAATAGGAAGATTTTTGCAAATTCTTTAGTGAGATTCTTGTAGTATGTACATATTCTTTAATTCTGGTGAGTATTTTGTTGGATAAGTAATTTGGATAATATTAGTACATACTACTTTCTGTGTACCTGTTTTCTTTACAAAAATCCTCCTAATTTCAGTTAAACATTATGATGTGAGTATAATCTGTAGGTTAAAGTTATAGCCTAGCCCATGTGCTGCAAATAAGAATGTTAGAAGCATCTTGGTTTAAAGATGGCAGAAATCTGGCTGTAATAGCATTTCTGGCTAGTACTCACAGATATGGTTTGGAAGTTTAGAAACCACCTGCTTCTTCACCAGGGTCAAGTCAAGGGTATTTCACGTTCTACTTGTAATCTTCAAGGGGAATGAAGACTGAGGGTTTATCCTTACAGATCTGTGATTCTTAAAAAAAAAAAAAAAAAATCATTGTTTTGTGTTCTCTTCTGCCTTTACCCTAATGGCAGAAAGGTCAAAATAGCATTTACTACTGTGTATCCAGACTACAGACTAGAACACTGTTAAATATTTAGCTAGACTTGAGATTTTGTTTTGATTTGGAGGTAGCTTGGTAGGAATATTTTGAAAGCACTGTTCAGAAGGCAGTAAGAGTTTTATCAGATGTTTTGGAATATGAAAAAGCAAATTGAGAGGTGATCGCTGGAAAAAATATCTGGGACATAGTTGTGATTTTTAACTATATGCACAGGTGGAACATGTTTAGGAATTTTTTAAGTCCTCCTTACTATAGCCTTTCCACTGGCCTCTCAAACTGACCACTAGAGGGCGCGCAACATAGAGACTAAGAAGCAGGATGGCTGGCTCCTGACATCCTTTCTGAGTCTGTGCATTTACCTCTTTCTTTAGCCGCTGTTCTGTGTCTATTTCCCTGAGTCTTATTCTGAAAGCCTATTTTTATGTTTGGCTTTGAATTTGAAATCTTTTTAGGTTGAAATGGAGCAAAAATAACTAAAAGGAAAACTTCAGTTATATCACTTGCTACCATTGCCCACAGTGGATAGATAAACTACTGTGTTCAGATTGGCAATAAGCTTTCCTTACATCAACAAGTAGTGATGGCTTCTATCATAACATAGGCTATGGGTTTAAATAAATCAAACAAAACAGTTATGGGACTATAAAAACAATTATTTTCTACATCATTTTTGCTAGAATCCTATGTCCTTTAGTGGAACTGGGTAATGTCTACATTGAAATAAATTGTCCCTACTAGCTTTCAGACATCTACTACATTTTAAGCATGGATGTTTAGAAAGCTCATGTAACCGTAAACCAACTATAATGGAAAAAATAAAAATCATTTTTAAAAAAAGAAAGCTCACATGGTGATCATTCAGATTCTGGATTAAGGAATGAAGATAAATAATTTGAGTCTGAGAGAAAATAAAGATGGATTATTGAAATCCTCAGATAATACCCTCAAACATATTGCCATACTAGTTCCAGCCCATCCTGTGGAATTGGATTTCACTTGGGAATATAATCTCTTTATTTATTTATTTTTTTACTTTTTAGGGCCACACTTGTGGCATATGGTAGTTTCCAGTCTAGGAATTGAATCAGAGCTGTAGCTGCCAGCCTACACCACAACCACAGCAATGCAGGATCCAAGCAGCATCCATGACCTACACCACAGCTCACAGCAACACTGGATCCTTAACCCACTGAGCGAGGCCAGGGATTGAACCCTTATCCTTCTGGATCCTAGTTGGGTTCATTAGCCACTGAGCCACAAAGGGACCTCTGGGAATACAATCTCTTTCAACATGAAATCTCTGCCAGACTGTAAAACTGAGAGCATGGACTGTAAGTAAGTTAATTTCTGGCATAGAGTAGGCAATAAATGTTTGTTGAATGAAATATTTTATTCTAGGAGTTCCTGTCATGGTACAGTGGAAACGAATCCGACTAGGAACCATGAGGTTGTGGGTTTGATCCCTGGCCTCGCTCAGTAGGTTAAGGATCTGGCATTGCCATGAGCTATAGTGTAGATGGCAGATGCGGCTTGGATCTGATGTTGCCATGGCTGTGGCATAGGCCAGCATCTGTAGCTCCGATTGGACACCTAGCCTGGGAATCTCCATATGCCACTGGTACGGACCTAGAAAGCAAAAAAAAAAAAAAAAAGAAATATTTTATTCTAGAAATATGGAAGTATCTGTTAGATAATAAGAAACAATTTCTTCCGGAGAGAGATTAAAGTTGGAATTATGGTCTCAACTGCAAATTTCAGGTTAATAAGTAGTTTATATTATATATAAGAATATGTATATGTATACATATATATGTACATATATATGTAAATGTACCTAAAATAAATTTCTCTGCTTAAAAACATGTTTAATTTACTATTCCCTAGACTTTCTTCCTTTTATTTTTTGGCCCTGCCTGGGGCCTTTCTTCCCTTTATTTTTTGGCCCTGCATGGGGCTTAGGCAAGGGATCGAACCTGAGCCACAGCAGTGACAACACAAATCCCCAATAGCTAAATCACCAGGAAAGTCCCCCGCCCCCCGCCTCTTTTTTTTGTATTTGTATCTTTTGCTGGCTTTGGGTTTTATCTTCTTACTAAAGAGAATCTCCCACTTTCCTTTATTTATATATATAGGTTAAAATACTTTCAGACTTAAGAAGGAAGAGATTATGCATTAATGGCAGTGGTAAACAAATTTTATTAAATAAAGTCAGGATGTTTTCTAAAAAGTAAGGTAGAAGAAATGGTAACTGGAGCCACTAAAGAATAGCATTATATTATAATAAGTATTAACTTCGATAATATAGAACGTTCACCAGGGTTTTGGAATTGAAACCTTTCCTCCTTCTTATTAGGGACTTTGAGTGTTTCCATTTTTTGCTTAGATTATGTAGACTTTTTCTTTTAGTTCTGTTTGGGTGAGGATAGTGCAATATATTTTCAAACTCACTGGACCACATGGACCTAGCAAATAAATCTCTTGAACTAAGCTAAACAGGTCTTTTTCTTTTTTAAAATTTTTGGCCGCACCCATGGCATGTATGTAGAAGTTCCCGGGCCAGGGAACAAACTTGAGCCATAGTTGTGACCCAAAGCACTGCAGGGACAAAGCTGGATCCTTAACCCTCCGAGCCACAAGGAAATGCCTAGCTAAATAATTTTTGATTATTGAATTTTAAACATCTTTCATTTAGAAATTCAGAGAACTAAACAGAGAATAGTGATATACTGTTAAAATGTTGCCTATAATCAATAGGAATTAAGAAAAAAACATTAAGATACTTTGTTTTTAACCAAATAACTATCAACACATTATTAAAATATATAATTTATTATAGATTTTTTTCACTGATTAGTGATAGACTATTATTAGCTATTTTGACAAAGTACTATTACTGAAAAATTATTTTTCAATTTATCAGATAATAAAGACAACTCATAATCTCAATCAGATGAACAATTTGTTGTCTCAAAAGTAAAATCTAAACAGTGATTCAAGAATAATTAGCCATCAGATTTCCATTTATACCATCCATTTTTTTAGGCAAGTTGTTCTTTGGAAAAGCATTTCACTTTTTCTTGTCTATGCTTCCCTGGTTTGACATTTGAGGGATTTTTCCATAACCAGGGAGATATTTTTCAGTAAGCCAAATGATCCTCAACCTGATTTTAAATGGACAGGGCACTAAGCTCCATGAGGCTGGGGGCTGTATCTTGGCACCAAGCACAATACTTTCTACAGAACACAGGGGCAATGACCTAGTATTAGCTGAAAGAATGGTGAAATGCCAATCAAATTCTATTAGACAATACTTTTGAACTTAGAAGGACTTCTAAAGTTTTTTTTTCCTTTTTTTAGAAAATCAAGTGGTTCCCTTCAGCTTTCTGCCTAATGAGTATGTCATGTTACATCGTGAGTAATACATTCTTCTCTTCAACCTAGGGATGTGTATCTTATGATCAGAGTTTCAAATGAGCAAAAATATGTGCTAAAGACAGTCAATGTCCTTTATCTCATGTCCACTTGGCATGATCCACAGCTGCTTTAAACAAACTCCATGATGATAAACACACCTCCTCTTTTATTTAGACAGTTTTGAATATTCATAGAAAAAAAACCCTAACTAAATATACTCTCCTGTCATTTATTGGAACACTGGACTTGAAGCCAGAGGATGTAGATAAGGTCTCATTCTACTATTCACTAGTGATCAGTGTGAACTTGAACAAGATTCAGAACCTCTCTGGTCCTTTTTTTTGTTTGTTTTTAAATTTTTATTCTAGGGCTGCACCCGAGGCATGTGGAAGTTCCCGGGCCAGGGAATGAATCACAGCTGTGACCTATGCTGCAGCTATGGCAATGCAGGCTCTGAGGAGCTGCGGGTCAGATTCTTAACCCACTGCACTAAGGTAGGAACTGCCCCTCTCTGGTCTTTTATTGATAAACAATACCTGATTCAGAAGGAGGACTAAGCAGGACAAAAAACTCTAAAATACTCTACATACATAAGGCTTTTTTTTTTTCTATTCAAATTCTCAGAGAAAAATCATTGAACTGTTGATTTTCCTCATGTCTACATGACAGCGAGACTGTTTTGACAAGAAATGAATGGGAACAGACACTTGGCGCATATTCTTCTTGTTACCAAATCTAGTTCATAACAGGATAATGCTTCATTTGAATGCTTGCTTCAGAGCTGTTGGCTGTGCCAGAAAGAAGAAAATTCTAGTGAAAATGTTTAGAGAGTCATTAGGTGAACCTCAGGGACTCGGTGTGTCACTCCTGGATTTGTGACCCAACACAGGACATATATCCATGCACCCATCTTTATCCTCTTATGCTTGATCTCAAGCTTTGATCTAAAACAATTTGTGGCAGAGTTCCCCCTATGGCTCAGTAGTAATGAACCTGACTGGTATCCATGAGGATGCAGGTTCAATCCCTGGCCCCACTCAGTGGGTTAAGGGTCCAGCGTTGCTGTGAGCTGCAGTGTAGTTTACAGATGTGGCTCAGATCTGGCGTTGTTGTGGCTGTGGCGTTGGCTGGCAGCTGCAATTCCAATAGCTTGGGAACTTCCATATGCTGGGAGTGTGGCCCCAAAAAGACCAAAAACCCCCCTGAAAACAAAAAGCAAAACCCAAAAAAACCCCAATCCTGTGGCAATTTATACCTGTTAGGACAGCTAGTAGAACTAAATTAACCATTCCTGGGACTATGTTCTTTTGACTTCATTCAGTCTCTCCTCTGAAGTTAGTCCCTGGTCACTGAGCTAGATGATGACCAGGAGAAGAAACCTCCAGTGCCCCTCAGGGAACCAGCCTGTCTTCACCACTCATGCTTCTCAAACTGAGGATGTGTTTTCCAGGGGGTACAAAAGAGGTGTCTGAACTTAAAGAAGTATCTGTTTTACTAGTTGAGAAGTAATAGAAAACATATTGAAACATATTTATATTGAAACATATGAAGTCAAGTGCAGCATTTTCATGACTTAACATAAAACATAAGACCTTTAAAGAACTGTGCTTGGTATATCCCCAGACCGCTCTAGGTATATGTGTTCATTTCCTGCATTCGTTGCAGTTCCCTGAAAAGGTTTAGGAAGTGCTGCCCAAGTGCATTCTGGGAGCCCTCGTTCCCAAAATGCTTCCCTGTGAAACAATGTCAGAGCTTTTTTCAGAGGAATGTATATATTTTTTTCTTTCCTAGCTGAAGACTTTTGGCTCAGAGGGGCAAAGAAGAATTCAAGGATAAACTTTTCATAGGATGTTCTTGAAAATTCTTGAAAACTTAAAAAAAAAATTAAAGGGGAAAAGTTTTTAGGAAGAATGCTTTTGGCGGGGGGATGTCTAAAATTCCTTATCCAGGAAATATTTCTAATATTAAGCATTCTGGAGCAGGATTCTCAGGAGAAGGCCTAATGGACACAAGAAAAGTAGGCATTAGTAAACTATCAGATAAATTAAAATAAATTGAGATTCATCACCACAGAGACATTAGAAAATAATTACTTCATGAGACTATGTAAAGAAAATAATTTTCATGACTTATTTGCTACTTCTCTAAGAGCAGATATATCTGTTTACTTGAAAAACTATATATAGAAAATTCAGACACTCTAGATTTACAAAAGCTGATCAACATTTAGTTTTAGACACTGAAATAAGTATGGGTAATGTAAATATCCATGATAAATGACCATAAACTCTTAAAGGTTGTGTTTCGAAACAAACAGAAAAACCATTAAGAAATTCTAATAAGCACAGTGAAAAAGAAATGTTTAAAATAATTTTTAGCAGTAGGGCTCCTTGGATTTCAACTAAGATCAAAACTTGTTTTCTTATCTGAGACATAATGACCAGATTTGTAAAATAAAGAAATCTTATTCCTTAAAGCCTTAAATTAGAGTTTAAATATTCAGGTTGTTGTTTCCTAGTGTTTTTTTTTTTTTCTTTCAAAAATAGAAAAAAAAATTAGAATAGTTTTTCCTTAAATAAAATGTTGTGCTTTAAATTTGGCCTAGGATTTTCCTATTTCCCTAAACTATACACTCACACCCACACACACATCCAAAATGCAATATGCTGAGCAAAACTTGGACATTCCTGACAGACCAAGGAATCATATTAATCTGAAGGCTTAAGGTAGTTTAAAAATAATTTGTCTTAGTTGTTTTTTTTTGTTTGTTTTTTTTTTTTTGCTTTTTGGGGCTGCACCCGAGGCACATGGAGGTTCCCAGGCTAGGGTCGAATTGGAGCTGAAGCTGCCGGCCTACACCACAGCCACAGCAACTCGAGGGATCCGAGCCTCATCTGCAACCTACAGCACAGCTCACAGCAATACCAGATCCTTAACCCACTGAGCGAGACCAGGGATCAAACCCTCATCCTCATGGATTCTAGCTGGGATCATTAACTGCTGAGCCACGAAGGGAACTCCATGTCTCAGTTTTTACTGGAATAAAACCGAGACTAAGAGAGGTCTTCAAGGCTCATCCAGGATCACCCATCAGGCAGCTGCATATGTAATGTCAGAGCCTTGATTTCCTCTGAGGCAATGTGCTCCAAATGACCTGGGTTCCAGCACAGTCTTCCCCAACAGGACAACCACCAGCCAGAACCCTCATGTGTCTGGATTTCACTGTTCTCTATAGAAAATTCTGGAAGTACTGCTCTCGGCAAGGGTAATCCTTCAGCTGTTGCGGACGTTGGAAATGTGAGGGGATGTTTCTAGATGCTGCAATTACTGACTGGATGGTGCCATGGGCCTCTATGGTCTTCCCATATGGCAGTGTTCCCTCCCCCCCATGGGGAAATACTGGCTGACCCATTATCAAGTCAGGGTTCTTTTTATATTAACTCACTTCCAAACCTAACTCTACCTATGAGGGACAGGGGGTGACAGCCTCACTTAAATAGCTCAGCTTTGAGTCCCAAGTCATTTTTTTGGAATTCCCATCTTGGCATACATACATTCTATCTTTAGATACTTAGATGGAAAAGGTTAGGATGGATACAAGTGGAAAACAGTCATCTTTAGATAGCCAACATACATTTTTTTTTTAAAGAACTGATTTCCAAATGTGTGGAGTGCCAATTTAAAAAAGTTTAGTTGTATAATTTAACCTTTTACATATATTCAGGTTTATAAAAATGCATTTCTGTAATAGGCTGTCACATGATATATACTTTTTCCCTTGATAACTATTGACATATAATTGGCAAAATTTCAAGCTTTAATTCTCAATTTTTGGATATCTGGTCATTACATCTTGACTATTTTCATGATTTATAAATAAAACCACAAATGCCACAACTAAGCAGAAGCAAAAACAGAAAAATGAACCCTATGAGTCAATAAAAATACTGTATTCCTTTAAACAAATGTTCTTATGAGCTTTATAACCCAAAGCAAGATATGTGAGATGGTTTAAGAAGAGGTTGCAATTTTGCAACAAGAAGTCTGTACAGCTCCTCCAGGCAGTAGCTGTGAAGGAAGTGCTTGTGTCTCAGAAACTTGTTTCCATCTGTTCTTGACACTTTTGCATCCCAAGCCCTGTTATTTACAAAGTTATGCATTTTGCAAGCTCAAAGCACCTTGTGCCTTTATGAATACATGCAATGACATTTCATCCTTTCATGTGCAAATTCTAAATTCATTGTAACAGAAAAGCTCAAAGTTGAAACTCTGTCTACAATCTGAAATGAAAGGATCAAAAATGTTAGACATTGCAGAATACGGGTTCCTAATAGAGCTCTTTATTTGCTCACTGTTCTTCGTCATTTTTGTTTGTTTGGTACAAAATGCAGTCTCGAGTCTTTATTTAAACAGTACTTAAACTAAACTGTTCATGCCATGCAAAAATAACATTTTATGCACTTTTTGGGGGTGGGGAGAGGGGCTTCCCACGTTTTAGTTCACAGGCATTATTAACCGCATTTTTAAGAAACAAGTTTTTTTTTTTTAAGTATATTATTATTATTGCTTTTGGAACTAGTCACATGCTGGTTTCACGTGTGGGACAGTAACCTGTGTCTCCCGGGTTGGAATGAATTTCTGGAGCAAACAAGTGGTTTTCCATCTTGCACCCTTCTTGACTGTTGTCCTTTTTTACTTCCGCCACAGCCTGGTAAATGTCTTGCCTACAGTTGTGACTTGTGTCCCGTGGAGGGGAAGAGCCCACAGAGGCCTCTTGTCTTAAAGGGTCTCTTCCGTCACTAGGCTTATCTGCAAAGCAGTTTGGGCTGGAGTCTGCCTGTTTGTCCTGCCTAGGGGTCCCTTGGAGCTCTAAGAAGTCATCGTCTTCGCCAGTGTCTATTTCCGTGAAGCTCCTCCTCTCTCTCGACGAGAAAGCAAAGTGTTTCTGCTTGGGAAACCGAGGCGTCAGCCCTTTGGAGGGTCCCTGACAATGTGGCGGAACCTCGGCGCCCAGCAAGGGTCTGTCTCCCTGGGACGGGGTTTCTTCTAAGAGGATGGTGCTGATGAGCTGCGGGGCGCCCATCGGAAAGTCAGCCGTGGTGACCGGCAGCGGCCTGGCTGTGCTGGGCGGGGTCTGTGGAGCACCCCCTCTGCTGTCCTTGAAGTTCACCTTGAGCGATCTGGACTTGAGAGGGTTACTGCCTTTCAGAGAGCTCTTGGGGCTCTCGGAGGCACTGTCCGACTGCAGAGGGCCGTGGGGTCCACTTTGGGAGCCGCCGGTGTCAAGGTTCACAGTTATGTCGATTGGAGCGTATTCCGAGGTGGCCTCCCTGGCCGCGGACCCCTTCTCTCTGGTTAAGGTTAGGAAGGGGGGGGCCCTGGCTCTTTGGTGCTCTTCCATCCCGGTGAGGTCGGGGGGGAACTTCATCTGCAGGTGGGAAGCCGAGGGCGGTGGCAGGGGCGACCTCTCGGTCTCCGTGAAGTCGGTGGCACAGCTGGTGAAGCTGTCGATGCTGGAGGTGCTTTTCATGTCCACGATGGCCTCGGTCTGCGCCACGGCCAGCTGCTCCTGCGGGCAGACCACCTCCTCCATCTCTATCTCCTCTTCGTACGCAGACGGCCTCTCGGGTTGCACTTGGCTATTGGGGTTGGGGGGCGGGTGAGGCTGCGTCTTCGTGATTTCGTTGTACAGCATCTCCAGTTTCTGGGCGCTTAGATGCTGCGGGCTGGAGGAAGAAGTGTTGTTCAGCTGCTCGTGGGAGTCTTTCTGGCTGACCTCCTGGTACTTATTCTCGTAAGACTTGTTGGAGCTTGTTTCTGACAGAGCTTTCCTGGCCCACTTCCACCGGCTTGGAGAGAGGTGATTATCATCTGCGGAGTCTTTGGTGTTGGCCGACTCTCCCGTCTTCTCCACCGCCACGTCTATCAGTTCCATACTTCGAGCAAAGGCATCTTTTAAGTTCATAGAAACGATGCTTCCATTTCTCTTGGCCCGTTCGAGAGCCTCTCTCCTTTTGATGGCCTTCTCCTGGCGTTTCTGCTCTTTGTAAAACTCAGAAAAATTGTTCACAATGATTGGGATGGGAAGGGCAATCACCAGAACCCCCGCAATACAGCACAGGCCCCCCACGATCTTCCCTAATAACGTTTTTGGGTAGATGTCCCCATAGCCTACAGTGGTCATGGTGATGGTGGCCCACCAAAACGAGGCCGGGATACTGGTGAACTTGGTAGCATCTTCGTCCTTCTCGGCAAAAAATACCAGGCTGGAAAATATCATTATCCCCATGGCCAGAAACAATATCAACAAACCCAATTCGTTGTAACTCCGCCTCAGGGTGAAGCCCAGAGACTGCAGGCCCGTTGAATGTCTGGCAAGTTTCAGGATCCTGAGGATTCGCATGATTCGGAAGATCTGAACCACCCGCCTCACGTTCTGGAACTGCAGCACACTCTTGTTGGACTCCGTGAGGAAAATGGTGACATAATAGGGCAAGATGGCCAGCAAGTCGATAACGTTCAGTGGGCCTTTAAAGAACTTCCATTTATTTGGTGAGGACAGGAACCGTAAGAGGTACTCCATGGTAAACCAGGCAATACACACGGCCTCCACGTGTGCTAACTGGGGGTTGTCGTTGGGCTGTCCGAACTCATCCATCTCCTGCAGCTCCGGGAGTGTGTTGAGAGACAGCGCGATGGTGGAGAGGACAATGAACAGGATGGACACGATGGCCAAGATCTGGAAAAGAAGAGAAGGTCAAGTTAGCAGGTCCTCTTAGTTGCTTAGCCAACCAGGAGACATATTGGGTTCATCATTCTTTAAATGCTTTGTCTTGCTCATAGGTATTCCAAGGAGGTAACTTTACAACCCTTAATGAAAAAGAGAGGAAGGGAGAGAGAGAGGGGAGGAGGGAGGGTAGGGAGAGGAGAGCGGGAGGGAGAGGGAGGGGAGAGGGGAAGGGAGGGAGGGAAAAGGAGAGAAAAAGAAGACAGTCCTTCTGTTCTGGATCTATATCTTCTCCGAGCGACCCCATTCCGTTTCCTTCTTCTTTCTCTTTACTTTCTTCTTCTCTTCTTTATTTCTTTCGTTCTTCTTTCTTTCTTCTTTCTTCTTCTTTGTTTATTGCTTATTCTACTTCCTTCTCCCCGTCCTTTCTTTTCTTCCTCCCTCCCTTCCTTCTTCCTCTCTTCCCTCTTCTTTTGGCTG
The DNA here is from genome assembly GCF_016906955.1 of Phacochoerus africanus. Lineage (NCBI taxonomy): Eukaryota > Metazoa > Chordata > Mammalia > Artiodactyla > Suidae > Phacochoerus > Phacochoerus africanus. The sequence goes on from NC_062549.1 coordinate 63,121,199, forward strand.
CACATACTACCTATGGAAATTCCTGGACCAGGGATAGAATCCCAGGGGGAGCTTTGACCTATATCACAGCTGCAGCAATGGCCGGATCCTTGACCCACTGTGCTGGGCAGGATCGAATGGGCACCTCCACAGAGACAAGCTGGATCATTAACCCACTGCGGCCACAATGTGAACTCCCACACTCACTTTCCATGAGTTCATTGCACTTAGAAGCCTAATAGCATAACTTTAAGTTGCTAAGCAATTTGAAAAAAAATCCATTGGCCCCGCCTCCTTGCCCATTGTTTCTTAGACACCTTTGAAAATCACTTGCGGGAAATAATCATCTTTTGTCTCCTAGTTGTTTGGAATTTTCTCTCTTAAACCCCCATTTGTATTTCCTCACATGAATTGCCATACATATTGTATAACCGAGAAGAAATTGATGATTTCCCAAACTCTTATTCTACAATGAAAACCACAAATGCAGACCTATGCATGGAGAGATAATAAGGGCTCAGGCCAGCCATGCTTCCAAAGAACAAACACGATTTGTGGGGTAAGCACTAAAGGCAGGACCAAGTCAGGGGAGTCCTCTCCTGGGATTGTTGGCCTCGTGCGGGAGAGGGAGATGGTGAGTTAACTTCAATCAGTGGAGGAAGGTTTCATAAAGAAGCCCTCGAAGACTGCCCTTGGTGATCTTGTTCAGGGCAGCCATCTCGGGCAGGGGAACAGCAGCACAACATCAGACGTGGAAGGAAAGAGGTAATAAGAGTATTCAGTTTACTTCAATAAGTAAAAAAGAGGAGTTCCCACTGTGGCTCAGTAGAAACAAATCCAACTAGGAACCATGAGGTTGTGGGTTCGATCCCTGGCCTTGCTCAGTGGGTTAAGGATCCGTCTTTTCCATGAGCTGTGGTGTAGCTTGCAGACGCAGCTTAGATCTGGTGTTGCTGTGGCTGTGGCGTAGGCCAGCATATGTAGCTCTGATTCAGTCCTTAGCTTGAGAACCTCCATGTGCCGAGGGTGAGGCTGTGGAAGAAGCAAAAAAAAAAGTGAAAAAGAGGGTCAAGAGACTGAACTTGGGAGTCAGACGTTGTGACCTCTGATCTTGGCTTTATCACTTTGGGGCGAGTTATTTAACATCTCTGTGTCTCAAGTTTACAGATCTGTCGAAGGAAGACAACACCTGTACTTATTTCATGGCTGTTGTGAAGATGACACGCACGAAGACATCACTAAATGAATGAAAATTATCCCATAGTATCAGAGGCTGAAATGAACAGGACTTCAGTCTGGGAAGATGAAGACCAAGAAAAGGTATGTGGAAAATCTATAAAACCATGATGGGTATAGACGACCCAGGCAGGGATGTCCTCACCATAAGCCGGTGTTCTAGACGGATAAGGCCAAGACTGAGGGCAATGGAAGGAACCACTTCTTGGCTTAATAAAGATTGTGCACTTGGGGCATTCAGTCCATTTACATTTAAGGTCATTATTGATATGTATGTTCTTATTGCCATTTAACGAACTGTTTTGGATTTGTTTTTAAGATTGTGCACTTGGAACACACAATTCTTGGAGAAGTAGGAAACCTCTAGGTTGGGTCTGACTTGGCTTCATCTGACCTTTGCCAGTGACCTGGGGAGGTGTCACTGGTCTCGGTTATTATTTGTGTCTCTGAGAAAAATGGCCTAACAGTGACTGCTTCATTTAGAAATTCAGCATCTAGTAAACATTTCAGAAGACAGTGATTAACTATCTTGAGGCCGACTGTGAAAAAATGACTTTATCTGTAACTGACCTCGAGACTTCTAAATTTGTCCTCTCCGTTTCTTTTTTTTTTCTTGTCTTTTTGCTATTTCTTTGGGCCGCTCCCGAGGCATATGGAGGTTCCCAGGCTAGGGGTCGAATCGGAGCTGTAGCCACTGGCCTACGCCAGAGCCACAACAACGCAGGATCCGAGCCGCGTGTGCAACCTACACCACAGCTCACAGCAACGCCGGATCGTTAACCCACTGAGCAAGGGCAGGGATTGAACCCGCAACCTCATGGTTCCTAGTCGGATTCGCTAACCACTGTGCCACGACGGGAACTCCTCTTTTTTTTTTTTTTTTTCCCTAATGATTTTTATTTCTTTCCATTATAGCTGGTTTACAGTGTTCTGTCAATTTTCTTTTTCTTTTTTTAAATTTATTTTATTTCCCCAATACATTATTTTTTTTTTCCTACTGTACACCATGGTGTCCCAGTCACACATATATTCTTTTTTCTCACATTATCATGCTCCATCATAAGTGACTAGATATAGTTCCCAGTGCTACACAGCAGGTATCCTCTTCTTTTTATCTCTCTAAGTTTCTCTACTTCTTCTGGTTTTTTTTTTTTTGATTTGTTTGTTTGTTTTGTCTTTTTGCCTTTTCTAAGGCCGCTCCGGTGGCATAGGAAGGTTCCCAGGCTAGGGGTCGAATCAGCTGCCGGCTACACCAGAGCCACAGCAACTCGGGATCCGAGCCATGTCTGCGACCCACACCACAGCTCACGGCAATGCCAGATCCTTAAACCCATTGAGTGAGGCCAGGGATTGAACCCGCAACCTCGTGGTTCCTAGTCGGATTCATTAACCACTGCGCCACGACGGGAACTCCTAAGTTTCTCTACTTCTGAATTTTCTCCTTACACTTCTCCTCACCCTTCTCCTCTTACGTCTCATTGATGCCTTGCATTGTTTTTTCTTCCTGTTTCTTCCAGTTCCCATCCCTTCTCTTAAATTGCTATAAAGGAACACCATAGTGTGTTTCACGATGTTTTTCAGAGAGTAAAGATTTATGATTCCAGAACTTAAGGAACAGTACTTAATTATTTCTTTTTTTTTCTTAAGCAAAACTAAATACTTTTGAATTGAGTATACTTCAGAATTTCCTTTAGAAATGTGGATCAGTGAACGACAGTAGAATACAAATTCTCTCCATCTATTCTAAGAGACTGTGAAGGTTAAGTTAGAAATCCCCTCAAGAGGGTTTCGCTAAACCTGGGGATAATCGATTCAGAAGGTTTATTAAGGACAAGTTGGAATGCTTAATCTAGAAGCTCTACTTTCAGATGCCAATGGGAGGGGGACATTTATAATATTCTGTCACTAAAAATATTCTTAGGAAGCAGTGGTCAGATTCCATCCACTCTTTTTTTAATTGTCTTTTATTTTATTTGCTTTTTTTTTTTTTTTAGGGCCACATCCACGGCATATGGAGGTTCCCAGGCTAGGGGTCTAATCGAAGCTACAGCTGCCAGCCTACACCACAGCCATAGCAACATGGGATCCGAGCCGCATCTGCGACCTACACCACAGCTCACGGCAATGCCGGATCCTTAACCCACTGAGTGAGGCCAAGGATCGAACCCACAACCCCATGGTTCCTAGTTGGATTAGTTTCCAATGCACCATGATGGGAACTCCCTTACTGTGTTTTTAAATAATTAAAAAAATTGAAATATAGTTGATTTACAGTTATGCCAATTGCATCCATTCTTATGATCTTACCATAAGGAACTAGGTCCCTGTGTATTTTCCAGGAGGTCACACAGCTGCTAATATACTTTGGGGGCATGTTAAGTACTGGGATTTCTGTTATCATTCTTGTGCTGATAACCCATATCCTAGATTTTCCATGTCTTCTTATCTGTCCACCTGCCCTTTCTGGCTGCATTTTGCTGATGTTTATCACTTCTAAGAGCAAGCGAAAAGTAGATATACAAATGAAACCATTCTATTATCTCCCAGTCTTTTAGAGAAGAATAGATTTTGTTCTTCGTTCCCTTAGAATAGAACAAAATGGGGAGTTCCTGTCGTGGCGCAGCGGAAACGAATCCGACTAGGAACCATGGGGTTGCGGATTTGATCCCTGGCCTCGCTCAGGGGGTTAAGAATCCAGCATTGCCATGAGCTGTGTGTAGGTCACAGACACGGCTCGGATGTGGCATTTCTGTGCTGGCCTAGGCAGGTGGCTATAGCTCCGATTCACCCCCTAGCCTGGGAATCTCCATATGCCTCAGGTGCAGCCCTAAAAGGACAAAAAAAAAAAAAAAAAAAAAAAATAGAACAAACTGGAAGATTCAAGGTGGCCCCTCAGTTTTCCTTGACTCCATAATCCGAGTGAGGTTGGAGGTCATTTTACTTTGGTAGCTGATTTTCAGAAATAATGGATGACATTGTATTGTTCTAATGCAGTCTATGGTCTAGCTGGTGGCAATTTAATGAATATGGCTACTTTTATTTTATTTTATTTTTTATGGCCACACCCACACCATATGGAAATTCCTGGGCCAGGGATTAAATCTGAGCTGCGGCAATGCTGGATCCTTTAACTCACTGTACTGGGCCTGGGATCAAACCTGTACCTTCCCCAGCGACCCAAGCCACTGAAGCTGGATTCTTTTTTTTTTTTTTTTTTTTTTTTGCTTTTTAGGGCTGTACCCATGGCATATGGAGGTTCCCAGGCCATAGCAACGCCAGATCCAAGCCACATCTGTGACCTACACCACAGCTCATGGCATGCCGGATCCTTAACCCAATGAGCAAGGCCAAGGATAGAACCTGGGTCTTCATGGATGCTAGTTGGATTAGTTTCCACTGAGCCCTGACAGGAACTCCCTCTATGGCTACTTTTAACACATGAAAACAGGTACATGCATAACCTGATTGGAGAATGTTCTTGAAGAAAAGGAATTACTAAAGAAAAAAAATCCAAACACTCAAGTCCTTAGCAACTGCACATTCACGTTAAAGAAACTATAAGGTATTGAAGTGCATTATTTTCTGTCTCATGTTGAAATTTAATCTGTCAAAACCTATTTGCTTTCAATGTAAAGGAATGGCTTATTTTAAATATCTTATTAAACTCGGAGTTCTTCCAGAAAGACAACACTTTAGACAAATAATTCAATATATACCAAGGATGATATGTGATGCAATAAGCCAAATGCAGGGTTATTATCTTATTGTAGTCTTTTTTTAAACATAATAAATAGAACAAGTGTGAAATTATGCTATAAGCTACAGGACGTATTTCTAAACATAGGTATTTACTTTAGTAAAGGCAAACCCTTATGGCATTTAGGTGTTGCTTTATTTATCATAACTATCTGCAAGTTAGGTTTTAATCCTGTCACCGCTAATAACCAGCCTCCAGAGCTGTTTATCTCAGCTCCAGAAAAGAGACTTATGTTTGTACATGGCAAATGAAGCAGAAATTTCAAACAATTACCTGTGTGATCCCAGTCAATCCTCCTTGGAGATTTAGATTACATCATTTCCAAGCTTCCTTTTACCTCTAACATTTGGGGATTCTCTTTCTAAACGAACTCATTTTGCTAATTCTATTCACGTCTACAAATCAAACGAAGGACAAGTCACAACTGATCCCATCGTTTTGGCTGAATTGCCAAAATACAATTTTGTTGCTGAAGAAACAGAAAATTCAAATAGGAAGGCTTTGTAAAATCGCCGTATGTTCCAAGCATTTGGTTACTAGGAGTAGATATTCTTTCTGGATAACACTTTTCTTCCCTTTTGCATTGCCCGGATAATGATTTCATTCTTCACTTAGACACAGACATCAAGAGGATCATGCGGAATTAAGAATGAATGAATAATGGGTCCCCACAGTTGGCTGCATTGACTTCTGTTTGTGAGAGAAGTAAGGCAGTTGGAGATTTGCCTCCATGTACCAACTTGTTGATTTTATAGCCTTTGCAGACAGTGGCTGTTTTGCAGAAGAGCACAGGACAAGGAATGAAAACACCTGGCTCCACCTCTGCTGGCCACACGGGACAAGCCAGTTCTCTCACCAAACCTCACTACCCTTATTTGCAAGATGAGGTGTCTCCCGTTGCCTTGCCTGCCTCAAGAGGGTTAGTAAGGACCAGACTAGATCAAGCCCCTGAAGCACCTATAAAATGTAAAGTATAATACATGTAAGAAATCCTGGAGATGTGTCTGGAAAAAGCCTTTGGTTAGCATTGGGAGGGAATAATGAACACAAAATGCTTCCCCATTAAATACGATTACAGGAGTTTCCATTGAAGCTCGTTGGTTATGGACTCGACTAGTATCCACAGGATGTGGGTTTGATCCCTGGCTTTGTTTAGTGGGTTAAGGATCCGGCATTGCTGTGAGCTGTGGTGTAGTTTGCAGACATGGCTCAGATCCTGCGTTGCTATGGCTGTGGTTGACCTCTAGCCTGGGAACTTCCATATGCCGTAAGTGTGGCCCTAAAAAGCAAAAGCAAAAACAATTGCATACCTATTTCATGGTCATGTTTTAAACACTTTCAAGCACATTCTTTCACCAGTGGTTTGCATGCTAAACCCAGATAATTTACAGCTTATTTGTCTTAGGACTGAACCATCTAGTTTGCCAATATTTAAAAGCTGGACTTAACCAACAAGGTCCTACTGTACAGCACAGGGAATTATACTCAGTATTGTGTAATAGCCTATATGGGAAAAGAACCTGAAAAAGAAGATATATATATATATATATATATATATATATATATATTATATATGAATAACTGTGTTGTACACCTGAAACTAACATGGTAAATATAGTTGTAAATCAACTCTATTTCAATTAAAAAAAAAGAGTTGGACTGAGGTCAAGTGGGTAGGTGGATGGCTGAAATGAATGAGGTTAATCAAAAGGTATGAACTTAAATTAAGTGCTGGGTATGAAGAGCATGATGGTTGTAGTTAATAATACTATGTTGTATATGGGAAAGTTGCTAATAGGGTAGATCTTAAAAGTCGTCCAGGAGTCCCCGTCGTGGTGCAGTGGTTAACGAATCCAACTAGGAACCATGAGTTGCAGGTTCGATCCCTGCCCTTGCTCAGTGGGTCAAGGTTCCGGCGTTTCCGTGAGCTGTGGTGTAGGTCACAGACATGGCTCGGATCCTGCGTTGCTGTGGTTCTGGTGTAGGCTGGTGGCTACAGCTCCGATTTGACTCCTAGGCTGGGAACCTCCATGTGCTGCAGGAGTGGCCCAAGAAATGGCAAAAAGACAAAAAAAAAAAAAAGAAAAAAGAAAAAAGTCGTCCACATCACAGCAAACACATTTTGTTACCAGGTGAGGTGACACATGTTTACTAAACTCGTGGTGATCATGTCATAATATGGATATACATCAATTCATTATATTGTACACCTAAAACGAACGTAACTTTATATGTCAATTATGTCTCAATTAAAAAAAAAAAAAAAAAAAAACAGAGGTGGCCTGAGGTTGCTGTAGGTACAAGTGACCTGCCTTGAGTATTAAAATAAGCAGAAAGTTTTTAAGCTTGGGCCTCCCAAGTGATAATCGGCTTATATTCATCAATTTTCAATACTCCCCCCAAACACACAGGAACCTGGGCGTCTTGCACTGAGGTCAGTGCATGTACTTTCTCCCTCTCATCCTTCCTTTTTTGACAACTATGTGCCAAGAGGTGAAAGTGAGTTACAAGCTCTTAACTATACAGCACTTCTGCTTTGTAACACATTAAAGAAAAAAAAAATCCCAACGTGATGAGCAACAGAAAACAACCTGGAGAAACATGATGATAAGAATTTTCAGGAGAGAATGAGCTTATTTAAGCTGGCAGGAAGGAGAAGGTCTTCGATGAGCATGATTAGAAACTTGAAAGATTTGCTATTTTCAGAGAAAGGATAAAGCACAATGACATGTCTGAGCCTATAAGCCCAAGGCCAAACCATTTGCTGAGGAAGGAAGTGAGACGTGGATAAGAACATCACTTTCATCTATCCATCTTCTATTTCCAGCTGTTTCTCAGAAGACTACCAGACTCAGCAAACAAGAAAATAAATCCTGTGATTTGTACCAAAGGAAAAACCATCTAGGAGTTCCTGTTGTGGTGCAGTGGTTAACGAATCTGACTAGGAACCATGAGGTTGCAGGTTCGGTCCCTGGCCTTGCTCAGTGGGTTAAGGATCCGGTGTTGCTGTGAGCTGTGGTGTAGGTCGCAGACGTGGTTACGATGCTGGCGTTGCTGTGGCTCTGGTGTAGGCCAGTGGCTACGGCTCCGATTCGACCCCTAGCCTGGGAACCTCCATGTGCCGAGGGAGAGGCCCTAGAAAAGGCAAAAAGACACACACACACACACACACACACACACACACACACACACACACACACAAAGACAAATCTCTTTTCAAAGTTCCTGGCTCTCTTAGGACTAAAGATACAGCTTTATTTATTTATTTATTTTTGGTATCTTCTGAAATAAGCTTCTTCTTACTTCCCATGATATATTTCTTCTTTTAAAAGATTATATTTTAGGAAGCAAGTCATTAGGTAGAAGCCTGGCAAAGGGAACTTTAATCTTATTCATAGTAACTGTGCAAAGAAAGAAGCAACAGTGAGACGGAGACACCTTTAATCTTTACACCCACTCAATGATTAGATAACCTCTTTGTAGGTAACTTGTTCTTACGAAGTCTTCAAGAACCAGAGAGTGAGAATGGAGATGGGCCAAGCTTGGGGAAACAAAAACATTGCTGCCTCTACTCACCCCTAAAGGGTAGGAACTATGTTTTTTTTGTTTGTTTGTTTTTTGTTTTTTGCTTTTTAGGGCTGCATTTGTGGCATATGGAGGTTCCCAGGCTAGGGGTTGAATCGGAGCTATTAGCTGTCGGCCTACACCAGAGCCACAGCAACGTCAGATCTGAGCCGCATCTGTGACCTACACCACAGCTCATGACAACACTGAGCTCATGACAACACTTAGCCTACTGAGCGGGGCCAGGGATCAAACCTGAATCCTCATGGATACAAGTCTGGTTCGTTTCCGCTGAGCCACGATGGGAATTCTTGGTTCCGCTTAGCCTCACTCTCAAGAAAGTGCAACATAAATGTTCAGACTGTTCTCTTTAGCATGTGAATGACAGGTGTAGGGGGAAGGACAGAGAAGGGTTTATGTTCAAAGGTGAGTGTATCCTTTGAACAGGATTTCATTTAACTGGATATCATCTAGACTGTAAAAAAAAAAAAATCATAGAATACTCAGAAGAAATCTTTGAAGTATGAAATTTCTCACTTTATAGATTAAGAAACAAAGATCCAGGGACTTCTCCTGTGCCTGGTGGGTGGAGGGATGGTGGTAGTATGGGTCTTAGAGGTGAAAGATCTGAGTTTGAATCTCGGTTCTGACTATTAGTTTTGAGGCTGTGGGCACCATAGTTAGCTGTTCCGGGACTCAGTATTCCTGTACAGACAGTGTGGACAATAAATACTTGTTTTTCTTGCCTATAGATTGTTGATTTCTTTTTTTTTTAAGGCTCGTACCTGTGGCATATGGAGGTTCCCAGGCTAGGGATCAAATCAGAGCTATGGATGCCGGCCTTCGCCACAGCCACCGAAATGTGGGATCTGAGCCACGTCTGCGACCTACACCACAGGTTACAGCAACGCCGGATCCTCGACCGACTATGCGAGGCCGGGGATAGAACCTGTGTCCTCATGGATGCTAGTAGGGTTCGTTATCACTGAGCTACAAGGGGAACTCTTAGAGCATTGCTTTCAGGACCATGCTGGTTAATTTTATGTGCCAACTTGGTTGGCTTTTGGTGCCCCGTTGTTTGATCCAAAATCAGTCTAGAAGTTGTGAAGGTTTTTTTTTTTTTTTTTGTCTTTTTGCCTTTTATAGGGACGCTCCTGCGGCATATGGAGGTTCCCAGGCTAGGGGTCTAATTGGAGCTGTAGCCGCCGGCCTACACCATAGCCACAGCAACACGGGATCCAAGCTGCGTCTGCAACCCACACCACAGCTCACTGCAACGCTGGATCCTTTAACCCACTGAGCAAGGGCAGGGATCAAACCAGAAACCTCATGGTTCCTAGTCTGATTCATTAACCACTGTGCCACGACGGGAACTCTTTTTTTTTTTTTTTTAAAGATGTGATAACATTTACATCAGTGGGCTTTGAGTAAAGCACACTGCCTTCCACCAGGTGGGTGGACTTCACCCAGCAGAAGGTCTTACGATGAAGACAAGTTTCCCAAAGAAGAAAGAAGCAATTCTGCCTCAAGACTCCACATAGAAACCATGCTCGAGTTTCCTGTCTGCCTGGCCCACTCTGCTCTGTGGATTTTTTTTTTTTTTTTTTTTTGCCTTCTGTCGTTTTAGGGCCGCACTTACAGTATATGGAAGTTCCCAGGCTAGGGGTTGAAATGCAGCTGCAGCTGCCGGCCTACGCCACAGCCACAGCAACGTTGAGATCTGAGCTGCGTGTTCAACCTACACCACAGCTCATGGCAATGCTGGATCCTTAACCCACTGAGCAAGGCCAGGGATGGAACTCCTACCTTCATGGAGACTAGTCAGATTCATTTATTCTGAGCCACTGCGGGAACTCTCTGCTCTGTGGATTTTGAACTCAAGACTGCAATGTCAATTCCTGAATTTTCAGCCTGCTGTCTTGCCCTATGGATTTCAGACTTAGCAGTCCTCACAGGTATGTGAGGCCAATTCCTTAATGTCTGTCAATCTCTTTGTCTCCCTCTCTATGTGTACACACATACACACACACACATATCCATACACCTACATATATGTGTATGTACATATATCTATATATATTCTATTGGTTCTATTTCGCTGGAGAATTCTAGTGCAAGACCAAATAAGATAAAATACACGATAGCACTCTGTAAGTGGTAGAGTGCTAAAAAAAAGTTAATTATTGTACTTTTTTGAGATCTTCTCAAATCATACATCTGTTCCTGTTGAGCCATAAGAAGAATCCAGTTACTCATTATTTGTGACTCCAGTGCCAGGATGGTGGTTTTTTTCAACAGCCTACAAAGAAAGCATATCCACATGCATGGCATAATTCAGAGGGCCATAAGGAGAGATGGTTCTATTCCTTGGTACAAATGCATCAAGTATTCCCTACATTTGGAGTTGCCTTTGTGGCTCAGTGGTAACGAACCCAACTAATATCCATGAGGACAGGGGTTTGATCCCTGGCCTTGATCAGTGGATTAGGGAGCTGGTGTTGCTGTGATCTGTGGTGTTGGTCACAGACATGGCTCAGATCCCCGAGTTGCCATGGCTGTGGCATAGGCTGGCAGCTACAGCTCTGATTCAACCCCTAGCCTGGGAACTTCCATATGCTGCTGGTGTGGTCCTGAAAGAAGAAAAAAGAATTCCCTATGTTGGACTTTTCTTAATAGCTGCCAAGCTCCTAAGATGCCACCTCTTCCACTTAGCTGAGCCCGTGAAGCCAGGGAAGGTAAGCAAAGGGAAAACAAAGATCAACACAGACTATGCTCAAAAAACATATGTAAGTCGTTTGTTCATTGTGTGCCATTATGTCTTGTCCCCACAGTAGTGTGGGAAATCAGTAATTGATTCAAATGTGGGAGACCCTTGGAAAGACTGTTTTGTGTTTTTCAGCCAGTTTCATCTTATTACTCACTCTTGGTGGTTGAATCATCTTGAACTGCCCCCTCCCGCCCGGCTGGGACCCTCCTTGTTCCCTGGGCATGTCATTCCTCCATCCCATGCCTCCTCCCACTGTCCTCCATCTGCCCCAATCCTGCCACTTCTCCAGGAAGCACTCAGATTGCACAGGACTTTCTCCTCTGAATGTAGCCTCTATTTCCTGGATCACCTCTTGGTACAGAAGGGGTCAGACACACTTCTTGCAGTTATTCAAACTCCAGTGGTCTCCCTTTGCCGCCTTGCCTGCACTCAGCTGCCTCCTTGCAGGATTGCCAGATTTAGGAAATAAAGATACAGGGTGCCCAGTTACGTTTCAATCCAATTTCTGTACGGGACATTTCTGTACTAAAGAAGTACTTGTGTATATGAAAGCCACTCAGCATTCTGCCTTGGATGTGGCAACCTTACCTCCTTGGAATGTTGATCCAGGGGACAGTCCTCGCTTCAGGCTGGCCCAATCAGAGTCTCTCCCTCCTGCAAATCTGAAGTTTGAACTGAGAGACTTGGAGAAGAGGCTTTGCTGGGATGGAGACAAATTAAAGGCAGTGCTCCAGAAGTTGGGGTGTCAGAGCCCCTCAGTTTCTGCCATGGAACAGCATCTTCCAATAAGTTGCCTCTGGGTCCCCTTTTTTAGCTGAAGTTGGCCAGAATTTTTGAGCTGTTACACCCATAAAACCATAGAACCTCCTTGAATTTTTGAATTATGGAAGGGAATGACTAGCTATTTTCTTTCTTTCTTTCTTTCTTTCTTTCTTTCTTTCTTTCTTTCTTTCTTTCTTTCTTTCTTTCTTTCTTTCTTTCTTTCTTTCTGTCTGTCTGTCTGTCTTTCTTTCTGTCTTTCTGTCTTTTTGCCTTTTCTAGGGCTGCTTCCCGCGGCATATGGAGGTTCCCTGGCTAGGGGTCCAATCAGAGCTGTAGCCACTGGCCTACGCCAGAGCCGCAGCAATGCAGGATCTAAGCCACGTCTGCAACCTACACCACAGCTCATGGCAATGCCAGATCCTTAACCCACTGAGAAAGGCCAGGGATCGAACCCTCAACCTCATGGTTCCTAGTCGGATTCGTTAACCACTGCGCCACGAAGGGAACTCTGGGAATGACTAGCTATTTTCTATAGAATTTCTTATAGTGCCTAACACAGAGCAGACATTTCACAAACCCATTCTGAATAAATGAATAACCAGAAAAGAAAGGAGAACTCCACAGAACTGAAAGAAAGAAGAGACCCTGAAGAAACTAAATATTTTCTAATCACCCAAGAAGAATAAAACAGGTTCTTAGTCATTTTCTCTTACTTCCACGTGGTCCAAAGTCAGCCTAAAAGCTTTAACCAGCAATAGAATATTTTTTAACAATAGAAATTCATATTACAAATAGCCCATTTTGTGATAACAGACCAGCTTTACAAGTTCAGCGCCACAATCTTTTCCTAGTTAAGCTCTGTATTTTTTATTAATCCTTTCATTTTCTTTTTTCGTTATGCTAAGTAGATTGCTCTTTTTTTTTCAAACTTATTCTTTGAGAAGTCTGCTTTTGACTATATATCAGCCTCATGTTTCACCTTCACAGAAGGATACATTTTCTTAAAGAAAACTGCTGTATTCATTCTATATCACTTTTTTTTTTTCTTGCTGAGTATGACCTGAAGCATGCAGTTAATCTAACTAGTGAATGAAGTGATAGTTCCATGCACAGCTCTGAGTGGATTTAGGTTTGTGCAATAAAATGTGAAGACATAGAGGAATGAATAATGTAGGTTATTGATTTAAAAATATATACATAGGAGTTCCTTGGTGGCCTATCGGTTAAGGATCTGGTATTATCACTGCTGTGGCTCAGGTTACTGGTGTGGCGAGAGTTTGATCCCTGGCCTGGGAACTTGTGCACGCAACAGGCGTGGCCAAAAAAGGGTACATTCATACAGCCGTACTTCAATAAAAAAAATCAAAGAATAAGAAAAAAATGCGTGTGCACACACACACATCACTGTTCTATGTACCCAAAAGTAAAACGTTACAGAAAATCATAAAAATGTCATAAAAGGGTAAATTTAACAATTTTGTACATTCTATTTAATATTTATTTACAAGTGTAATTTGTTAAAATAGCATGTCTCTATAAATAATGTGTATGAAGACCTAAAACAAAATAAGGAAGTGAAGTTTCCCTCCCTTTTCTCCTTCTCAATTTTCTAGTTCTTTGAAAAGATAGTTCATGAAAATCCTGAAGGAGAAAAAAAGAGTTTGAGCACATAGAGAGCATTTTGAACACTAGAGTATTTACAGCTCTACCCAGATTCTATAATATTCTTCCTTTCCTACTGGAAAAATGTTTCCTTTGCATTCAGAACAATTCTAATCACAAATCTTTCTGAGAGAGAGGCCTTAAAGGATGGGTAGAAGTTTCCATGCAGAAAAGGGGTCAAAGGGTGCTACAAGCTGAGAGGAAAGCGTAGGTGAAGCTTCAAAGCCCAGATCACATGGTTTGCTGAGAGAGTTCCAAGCAACTCTGTGTGACTTGGGGATATACAGGAGTCCTTGGTGATTTCAGGGCTGCCCCGTATAAGGCTGTAGGCTGTGCATCCTGCTCCAGAGGTCAACTCCTGAGGGGCCAACAGGAGATTCGAATGTGAACAATGCCTCTGTCATTTGTGCAGTGTGCAGCTTTTCCAAGCTTGCCACAGCCCTGGTTTCATGGAATCCAGTAGTTTGGTGTGACTAGATGCAGATGGAGCCACAGAGTTGGGTGGGAGTGGATATGGAGACTAGGACTCTGCCATGTTCGTGACCAAGTATACCAGGAAGATTGGGCAGCACTGACCTTGACAAATCTCCACTATTACTATTGCTTTTATTATTGGCTGAACCTGCTGCATGTGGAAATTCCTGGGCCAGGGATCGAACGAACTCACGCCACAGCAGCGACCCCAACCGTTGCAGTGACAATGACAGAGCCTTAACCTGCTGTGCCACAAGAGAATGCCTCCATTATTATTTTATTCAGATAGAAACTCTGAGTGATCCTTGACTTAAATCATTTGTCTTCAAAAATGACATTTCTTCATATTAAAAAATTCTAATGAGAACTTGAGTTTTCAAAATAGAAGCAGATACATTTCTCTCTTAGAGTTAAATCTGTTTCTTGGTACATGAAAACATGACGAGACACATATTCTATTATTTTGCCAGAATTATTTTCTTTTATAAAATTTTACCCTTAGTGTATATTCTGAAATCACACAGGGCCAAGACTAGTTTAAGAACTCATTTATGTTAGCTGGTCCCTGAAAGCATGTTCATTTGTTGAATTATTTCTCATCTACTCCATCCAATTTCTGCAAGGAAGTCTTCTCCATTTCCAGAATTAAAGTGCCATTAAAAACTGGCTGCATTCCTTGGACACCTAGTCGGCTTCATCAGCTCATCAATCACCATTAACAGAGAATTGCAAGGATTTATTTCCACCATTATCCCCATATCTAAAGGCTGTCTCCCAGCAGCTTCAAAGAAAGAAAACAACAAAAGCCATAATGAAATCGTTATTTTTCCTTTTAATGAATCTCTGCAGTACACCTCTTCTAAAAAGTACTTTCGGGGTCAACATCATTAAGACTACATTATAGGATGCCAGAAAATAGAAGACATATAAGGGTCATGCTGAAATGAGGTGGCTCTGCCAAGGGAAAAGTTAAATGGGAGCCAAACCCAGCTGTGACTGCAGAAAACTTGCATGGTTCACCTTACACCTGCTACCCAGCACAGATGGCTGTGCTGTCCCAGGGAAGTGGGGAGCAGCAGCTCACGGATGCTTCTGTTGTGTAGGTAACAGGTGTTCCTCATGGCATGAAGCCAAACATCACAAACAAGGACCTTTAATGGACTCCTGTTTAGCTTGTTTGACAGCAAACATCAGAGAGCCATGATTTGAATGGGCACTAGCCCTTCTGCACTTACTAGGGATTAGGGAAGTGTTTATTGGGCAGAAGGCCCCTGCTGTTTATAGCTGTCTGATGTGGACATTTTCTTTCATTCTTTTTTTTTTTTTTTTTGCTTTTTATTTAGGGCCACACCTGCGGCATATGGAAATTCCCAGACTTGGGGTTGAATCGGAGTTGCAGCTGCTGGCCTACACCACAGCCACCGCAATGCGGGATCCTAGCTGCATATGTGACCTACATCACAGCTCACGGCAATGCTGGATCCTTAACCCACTGTGCGAGGCCAGGAATTGAACCTACGTCCTTGTGGATGCTAGTCAGGTTTGTTATAACTGAGACACAATGGAAACGCCACATAATTAGTTAAGATGAGGTTATATTCGATTAGGTCAATCCTAAATCCAATACCTGATGCCCTTGTAAGAAATCCAGGTAGACATTAGAGACACACACAGAAAGAAGAAGGCTATGTGACGGGGAGGCAGAGACTGGAGTGGTGCAGCTGTAAGGCAATGAATTGCAAGGCCTGACAACAACCACTGGAAGCTGGGACGAGGCAAGGAATGGTTCCTCTTTACAGAGCCTTCAGACACCTTGCTTTCAGACGTCTGAACTCCACTACTGTGAGAGAATAAATACCTGTTGTTTTAAGCCACCCAGTTTGTGGTATTTTGTTACACAAGCCCTAGGAAATCAATATAGTATGGGTGTATTATTCAATGAAAAGGTCTAGCCTTGAATGAGAGGCAGAGTTGAGGACACTGGAGGAGCCACTACACATATTCCCTTCAAAAGAGAATTTACTGTTATTTGCAAAGGAGAGGGAAGTTATAGAGCTTTGGAACCCTAGTCAGCAGGAAAAACAGGTCTCACTTTGGGAGAAAGTCAGTTGTATTTACCGTTGGAGGTAAATCGCTAGGATCTGTCCATTTGTAATTAACCCTTGCATTCTAAATAGTAGCCCAGGACAAGTTCAAACATGGGTCCAGCAGCTGTAAAAGTCATTTATACCAGCAGGATGTAGGAGAAAGATAAATAAGGAAATTCTGCAGAGTAACGTATTAAAATGGTCAAGCTAGCAATAAGACATTTCTTTGATGCTAAGAAATTAGAAAACCCAATTTTAGATCGATGGGAACTAGAACTGTGCTGGTGATCACTTTTTCGTGTACAGATGCTGAATTATAATGATGTACACTTGAAACTTACATTAAAAAAAGAATGATAGGGATTATGTATTCACTAACCACACCACCCTTAGCACTAATTTATACTTTTCTTTTCATATATGTATCTACACACACATCTGTATATCTCTTTATATATAAAATATATGTCCCTGCACCAGCATTTTATGTCTTAGAATCTAGTAAAATATGAAACAATTTTTTGTAGTTTCTATAGGAGTCATGTATACTAAGATATCTTCTGTGATCACCAGCACCCGTGCTACCCAGACTATGATAATTTAGAGAGAAAGCAGCCTTCTCATAAAACTCTTCAGAGGCTGTGATTAAAATTCAGTGCATAAAACAAGAAGGCACTTGTTAGTTTTTGAAGACATTTGCTATAAGAGAAATAAGGGAAATGGACCTGTAGCTATAAATGAAGGTGAAACAACAACAAAGAACCCTTTTTTTTTTCTTTATTAGGGCCCTACCTGCAGCATATGGAGGTTCCCAGGCAAGGGGTCGAATCGGAGCTATCGCCACTGACTTATGCCACAGCCACAGCAACGCGGTATCCAAGCGGCCAAGCGGCGTCTGCGACCACGGCTCACAGCAACGCTGGATCCTTAACCCGCTGAGCGAGGCCAGGGATCAAACCTGCGTCCTCATGGATGCTAGTCAGGTTCATTAACCACTGAGCCATGTCAGGAATTCCAAGAACCCATTTTAAATACTTCTAGAGGCGGTTTATAAGTTAAAAGTGCTGGGAAGTTCTCATGCTATTGTCCGTATAAACCAATTTTTTACATAAAACCCCCAGTAAATGTACTGTGTATCTATGTCTGTTCTTTAAGCTTTTAGGAAGCAGGTCCGACTAGGACATGGTGGAAGCTACCTAGGATCTGGTCCTTAGAACTGCATTTTTCAAACTGCAAGTATCAACACCTTTATGAGAGAGAAAGCAATTCTGAGAGTCAGAATCAGCATTCAAAAAAAAAGTGAAATAGAATAGGTGAAGATAGAACAGAAAATATCAGCCAGGGTAAGCAATGTTTTGTAAAGTATTTGTCAATTTATGTGTGTTTATGTGTGTGTGTGTGTGTGTGTTTGTATACTGGGCCATAATTCCTACCCTCCAAATAATAACAACAACAATAGTTATTATTATTAAATTATAATTATT